>NC_143012.1:310267380-310571624 GCF_055824585.1 Amblyomma mixtum | reverse complement strand
GAGAACCTCAGATGTTCCGAATTATTCTGGAGTCCTTCACTAGGACTGGTATATGCAATGGTTTATGTCAAATGACATGTACCATTCCCTAATCCTTCCCCCCCCACCCCCCCCCCCCCCCCCCCCCCCCCTGCCACCGCATTCCGTCTATGCGCCCCTGGCGGTATACTCCGCCGTTTAGTTGCCGCGAAGCCATGGCTTTTCTCAATATCATCACGATCTGAGGAGCCGCGCAGGTAGGCGTCGGGGAGAACCCAAGACTGAGAGCCTGCTTTTAATTAGAGAGCCGGTTTCCAGGTCCCAGAGCCAGCGCGCCTCGAGAGCCAAACGCCGCTTCGTCGTCGTTTTCGACTCAGCGCGGAGGCCGCGCGGTGCGTTAGGCACGTGGCAATATATTTTTTATTTGTGTTACGAACAAGAAAGAAGAGCTACTGCCTTTCTCTTTTTTTTTTTTTACTTCTTGCCAGGTACTTCAACGGAAATGTGCCTTCTGGGTCAGGTCACGCGCATGCGCTACAACGGAGCTCGAGTGCACAACGTTTATATGTATTAGAAACTAGCGGCGCCACCATTGAATCACCGACGGCTGTGCCTATATATTGTATGTATATGTCTACCGAAAGCACATTCTTCATCTTCTCCTGCCTTGTTTCTATACGTAAAGAAAGATGCTGCTCCTTCCTTCCTTCCTTCTTCTTTCTTTTTTTTTTTTTGGGGGGGGGGGGGGTGCGTTGTCCGTCATTGCTCGCTTTGTTACTCGGTCAGTTGTTTTCTCTCTCCCCTTCCTGGCCACCTGGCTTGAGCTTTCACGGGGGATGAAAGCTTCCTCGTGAAATGAACCCGTGCCTGAGCTCCCCATCGGACCGTTGAGAACGAACGACCGAATTTCAAGGCGTCGTTTCGGGACGTTTTTTCTACGCCCTGTACTGCTACTGGTGCTGACCGATCGCTTGTCTGCGTGAGTTCGAAAAAGAAAGAGGGTCTGCACGGCATGCGTGTTGCCTCAGTCGTTAGGTGCCAGTGCACTTTCTGCGTCGCCGAGTACTGCGCGACCTCTTCATCTCTCCTGTCCTCCAGCCTGGCCGGCCTCCACGCGTATACTTGTCCCGCCAGAGGTGTAACGTCCATGCTCTGCGGATCATTGGGCGCGCAGGCGCGCTATTATTCGGCGTCTTGCCTTTTCCGTCCCATAGTTCGGGCTATTTTTACACGCCGGGTGTCGCTGCTGGAGTGTCGTCCGAAGCTGCGTGCGTCCCCGTCCATCTTCGGGCCGGCCCCGGTAACGCGTTTCCAGAAAAAAGAGGAAAAGTAAGGAATGATTTCTAAACGTCTTGCTCCAAGACGAAAAGTGGCACTGGTTCGCTGGCGTCGTCTCTGTCCCTTTCCGCGGGGAGGGGGGGGGGGGGGGGGGGGGGGGGGACAGTGTCTCTGTGCTAAGCTCAGTATCGGCCGGGCCGGTTTCTCGGCCTTGTCGGCTTCGAATGGCACTGTCGACGACAGTTGGTATTTCAGCGAGTTTTCTTGAATGGACGCAGTGCATCGGCGGTAGAGGGCTCTCGCCACGCCGGCTGCGTCGGCCATAACTGGAGCACCGTCGAGTCGGCGGCGACGCTCCGTGTATTTTGACAGCTGGCCCCCTCCGAGAGGTCTGCCCGGAAGGCTTCGCAGACGGCGCCGTCCTTTCTCGGGGGTCTGGCGGTTCGCGTCTGGTGCCTTATCTCGCGCATTTCTCTCTGCCAGCCACCGTGACCCGCTCCCTGCCTCTGTATTCTCGCCCCCCGCGTATGCTCTCGCTTGCCTGCTATAGTGTAGTGTAGTGGGCGGAGGGGCTGTTGCCACTGCCGCTGCTGCTGCTGCTCTCGTTGTCGCGCCATCGCGTCTCGGCTGCCACCATTGGCACGCCCGTTCGCCAGGGCGCTGCCGAGCCGAGACGTTTGGCTCTTTGGCAGCCCCTTATGGCAGGGAGTACAGTAGTAGCGTCACTGAAGGGAAAGAATAGGTATACTTTTTTTTTTCTTTGAAGCGTGGTCATTTAGCTCCCGTTTTCGGCGTGCCGCGAGTGACCTTTGCAAGGACAGAGTGAAGGCAGAGACACGGAGGCGAACCTAAACGAACTTTGGCGAAACTTTCCGTCTGACCACTGGTGCCTACGTGCTGAGTTGCGGCCAGAGCAGCACATGCGTCGACAACAGCATCTTCCCAGTTTCGTGGTGGACAGTTGCTGCTCGTTTCCTTTCCTCAGAAACATATTATTATTACTACTACTAATAATAACTGCTGCAAGTAAAGCGAATAGTCTGCCGGTCGTCACGGCGGTGGGGACAGAAGATATCCGCCGAGCAGTCGTCTGGGGAGAAAGAAAGGTCTGCGACTTTCGGTGTATGAGATGCGTACGCGGTCGAACACCCTCGTCCTGTTTCTGCCTCGCTCTCCGCGAAGAGGCCGCGGCCGATCGCTTTTCTCGCGCGCCGTTGCCGCTCGTATCGCCTCACGAGCGTCGTGCCCGCAAGCGCACGATCAGGCGTGCGGAGGGATCCGATGGCGATCCTCATTCGCGATTCATCGAGTTCGTCGTCGGGCGGCCTGCGCTTGGCTTTCTCGCTCTCTCGCCGGCTTTCTGCGAACGCCCTCCTTCTTATACTTTCCCCCTCTCCCTTTTGGGCCTTTCCACGTACGGTGTGCACGGAGATCGTGTTTCTGTCGCCGTGGGAGTGGAGCACGCGTAAACGCCCATTAACTAAATGCATTCATGTGCGTACGTACAGTCGCGCTCAGTATTACGTGCAACACGCGAGGTGCATGTAGCCCAGAGCCTCCGTCACGGAACGGTTGGGGGCCGATGGTGGTTAAAAGTTATGCACTCAGCTGCCTAAAGGCTAAGGCTTTATGCAATGTATGTCACAGCGGATTCGACTGATGTGAAGCGCAAACACCTCGCCGGCGTGTTGCAGGTATAATACTGAGCGCCGCTGTGTACACGTGTCGTACGTACACACATACAGTCGTGCACACACGTGTCTAGAACGCCTGAGCAGCACGCTCTGTCTTGCATTTATGACAACTGCCACTGCCTGGCCGCCAGATACAACTTTCAAAGACATGCATGAGGAGTTAAATAAAATCCATGGGAATGGACATGCACGATAACGACAGGCTTGGAATTCTAGGCCACTCATAAATGGCACAGGTATACTCCTTGGTGCGCCGTTTTAGCACTGTAGATGTTTGTGGACGTCTGTACATGCCCCCACAGCCAAAAGTTTGCAAGACATCAGAAAGGGAGGTCTAGCCGCTGGTTCGCCGTCTGGAACCGTTCAAGCGGCTTCAATTGTTGGCTGTATAGTGCGTGTGGCAGCGGGTGTGTTTATACGCAGCTCGAAGGGGCAGCCAGAAATCGAGACCAGGGAAAATTAGAGGCTGCCTTTGTCGTGTGTAATAACGCGCGATGGCGTCGTCGGATCGCTGCTGCGGGCAGTGGCAGCAACAACGGCGGCGCGGTCCGCTGACTGCGCGGTCTACTCGCCAGTCGTGACAGCGTAATCTCCGGGCGGACGCAGCAACTGTGCCCCGCTGCCCCGTGGTTATTGTCACTGGCACGCGCTCGTGCTCTCACGTTCTCACATACCCCGCTCCACGGCACCTGTCAATTACGCTTGCTATATACTGCGTTTGCGATTGCCTCGTGTCCGTACGTCCGCCCTGTCCGTCGCTGCGTCGACAACTGTGCCGAGGGCAGGGCGGCATGTTCCTTGGCTTCGTTCACCCGTATAGTTCCGTGCATCAGCGTCGGAAGCCGCGTTTCTCACTACACGGCCCATTGGCCATCTCTCGATCTGCGCTAGTTTAAAGCAACGCGCACCGTGAGAGTGCGGCCTTATAACTACACTGCAAACCGAAAAACACCCGGATAGGAGTAAATGGCTCATCGCGTAGCGCACTCCCGAAAAGGGGTTTTTATACTCCTCAGAATAGGAGTATATCGTCTACTCCTCTGCTTGAAGGGGTACTTTCGGAGTGCTAGAAGGAGTAAAGTGTTACCGCTCTGCAGACAGGAGTTTATTTAGGAGTAAAGTTGTGATCACAAAGGAGTTAGCATGGCAATTAATAGAAGTATTATATACTCCTTTGCAGCTACTTTTATAGTACATTTCAGGAGTACGTGCCTGTTCCTTTTAAGTAGTTTTGACAGGAAATTTTTTGAGAAATTTTTCTTACTGTAGGGTTACATTTATGATTCCCAAACGAGTATATTACTTCACTTGATGCGGAAGCCGATTTGAAATAAAGTATTCGTATGGAAGGCTCATTTTAGAGCTTGATATTCCAGGATAAATGCGTCGATGACCTTACAGTGATTTATTTCAAACAATATTTTATTGGGTACAAAACATTTGAGACATGTGTTCGGCAGCTTGCTTTCGACGGTTACAGAGAACCAACGTCTTGGCCCCTGTAGAAAAGAAGAGTGCCTTAACCCACGCTGTCATTGGGTACATAATTTAAATACCCAAAGGAATGAAAATAGAGATGCCACACTTGAAAGCAAGGAGGGAACCTTGAAATGCTTCGCTGTCAACATACAGGCTCCTTCTGAAAGAAAGATTAGAAAAAAAAATGCATCAGAGGAATTGCACCTCTAAGCTTGAAGTATGACGTGCTTCAAGTGTAGAAGTCAACGTCCCAAAGCCGTTCAGAGTGCACTTTTCAATAAAGTAGGTATTATTGAAGTTTAAACGTTTTTCATGACAAAAGATTAGCTAGTAGAACATAGTAGGTAATCAACTAGCTAATACATACCTGTACCCTGTCGGATGACAGCGGCTAAACGCGGTTTTCAGGGAATCACAAATTCCAGAGAGCCGCTTTCGTAAACGTTAAGGCAATACGGCGAATGGGAAGCAGCATCGATAGGGAACATTTTTTCCGCAAAGCATAAAACTGAAAAAAATAAAATGGTCTTACTGAGGCACTTGCGCATTCGCGCTGCCTTTGGCTACGTTCCTGCACCAAAAGAGGCCTCGAGATATAATTTTTTTTTTACTTGTCAGGTTCCTCATGCTTTTCAGGCACCATATCAGAACCAATTACTGAAATCAAAACATGCAAACAAAATACAGCGCTTTGCATACACGCAGCGGAAGCTTACATGCAATTTCCTTGATGGGAGAGCCCGCAGCTACGCATTTTCAGGACGTCATCATTCTGTGTATAGGTCAAAGGCAGGGCAAGGGTGACTGACATTGCAGGCATTGTTAGGAATAGAAAGCTACCACCAGACCCACCCTCCCGCCGCCACCTGTCTTCTGTTAAGCTTTGCCCTCACATTCGTGGCCAGGGTTCAAAAGAAAACATTCTACACAGGTCTATCTGGCTGGGAAAGGATATACTTTCGGGAAAGAACGCCAACCAAAAAAAAAAAAAACATGTTTCGGAATATTCTTGGTTCTTTCAGCAGGTGTGACTGCGAGTGACTCACAGCTTGCCTTTTTTAAGCCTTCGGTTAGTCATCCGCCGGGTCACTGATCGTAGACAGTTGATGCAAGGATAGTTCCCTCGAAGTCAGTCTTGTCAACCCGCGCTTCCTTCCTTGTTCATTTGTTTGGCATCCGCTTTGTGCTGCTTCAGTTTTTCTGGGAAATGCTTGCTTTCGCCAATGTACTACGTCCAGCACGAGCAGGGGCTCTTGTACACTGGCGTATGCTTTATTCTTTTTCTTTCGCTGCCTTCCTGGGATCAGCAGTCTGAACCGGAACGCTTGCCTCCACGAGTTTCACATAATGGAATGTGTTCGGAAACTGCACGCGAAGTGGAAACTTCTTTTAACATTTTTCAAATGCGAAGAGCTTACAAGATACCACATTTTGGAACTAGACGCCTAACCATCCAGAAAAGGCAGCGTTCAGTATGGTTGAAACCTCATGTCCGCTGCCGAAAATCGCTGCAACGTTAAGATGCCACCAACTCGGAAAATGTAACAGTTTAGCTAATCTCCGTGAGCGCTAAGGCGTCGCCATGTCCTGTGCTATGACTGAAAAGAATAAAATCGCTTGCATTGTTTGCATAACAAGGCCCTCTTAAAACACAGGAAAGGAAGCAACCGATTAGGGCAGGGTTCTCAGCACTGTTCGTAATAACGTGAGAAAAATTCAGACCCCAAGCTGTGCATTTTCACCTGTCATTGCCTGTACAGCTTTTCCATATTCATGGGGCGTGAACGCATGAAGAAAATTTGGTCCCTAGAAGAACTGACCGTACTTCCAGCTGTACATGTTAGCGTAACAGCCACGACTGCAGTGCCACACTCTTTTTTTCAGCCGCACGCAACAACAAATTTCTCAGATACTTACTTCATGCCTGCTGTGTGAGTTGGCTCCACCAGACCACAATGAAGCCTTTGCTGTTTTGCTGTTCTCGTTAAGCCTTTCATCTCGGCGCACCCGTGGTTCACAGCAAGTCTACGCACACTGAAAAGGGAGCGGCGTTAAGTGCATGCGCGTCTATGGCATCAAAGGAGAGTTTAATACTGCTTACCAGAACACACGACGATGATAATCCGGTCTTTAGTATTCTTGCAATACAGCGAAAGAACGAGGGGCCGACGATGTCGAGAAAACTGGTGCGTCACACACACACAAGCCATGTCGGCGCGGCGAAACGGCAGCAGCCAACACTTGTATGCTGCGTAGACAATGAATGACTAGCCGCTGCTTCTGCACATATTGCTGGCTTGAGTGAGACGTTCATTGCAGCACGTTGCTGCTAAGGTCGATGATGTCCAGTCTTACGTCACGACAAGAGCGCGCAAAGGAGCGGGTGGCAAACTGACGGCTTCGGGGAGGTCGACGCGTCACACACCGCCATGTTGGCTCGGCTGAGCTCGGCTGGCTAAGCCTCTCGCAGACTGCCGTCGCAGGCGATGCAACACCAAGCGTTCTCCGAATACACTGGGGGCTTCACAGGCACTGTCTGTGGCGCACATTGGTGCGCGAGGTTGCGGCGATCCGGTGTCTTGTAACATGACAAACGTGCGTGAAGCAGCAAAAGCAGAGGCGAGCAGGCAGCGACGACAGAGCCGGCGTCGTCACCTGCAAGTGCAGCGAACCGGCAGCTGCCACTAGGCGGCGGGCAGACATTAAGGAGTGCATAAAGGGCCTGAAGGAGTATTTAAGCCGACATACTCCTGCTTGCAAAAGTAGTAAAATCATGTAAATGCTTTATTTTACTCCTCGATCTCGCGACGGCAGTAAAAAAGGAGGATTTCCTCTTTTTTACTACTTAAAGTCGATTGCGCAATTTTCAATAAGGAGTGTAAAAGCGGACACTAGCCATTTATACTCCTATTTGGGCTTATTTGTGTTTACAGTGTACCCAAGAGTTGCATACGCGAGTGGGACCAGCGCGTGGCAACGGAGCGTTTCGATTGGTGAGCGAGTGTATTGGTTGAGCGAGCGGCAGCCTTGGCTTCCGCAAGCACTGCGAGGATCTATTTTGCTTCAGCGTGCCCGTCCGATGTATTCGGGTTGCGTTATAGGCGTCATGTGTATACGAAAGTTGCTGCCTGGCCCCACTCCCTGGTCGTCGTGTATGTTTGTTTAAGTGCGGTTTCTGCGGCGATCACGTTTTCGTGCTCCTCCGATTCGAGTCGCCGCGAATCATGCGCACGAGGCGGCGCGACTGCGAGCGCTCGCTCTCATTAAGGGGCGAGGGGGATGGAGGGAGGGAGGATGAGGGGATTCGGATGTGTAGCGCGTATACAACGTATACTACACCTACGCTCGCTCGCGCATGCTTATAAGCGGCACGCGCAGGCTTGCGCCCTCAGCCTTATCGCGCGCGATTGAACGCTGTCCGCGCCCGGGTCGGTTGCTCCGACGAGGCGTCATCTACGCGGTCATCGCGTCACGCCTCTCGGCAATGATAGGTCCCCGTAGAGATCGCGGCGTCCGAGTCCGCCGCTGGCCTCCTTTTATTGCAGCGCCGAGGGCGCCACGGGGAAAGGTGCATGGGAGCGGCCGAGAGTCAGCCTACCCACCACCACCGGTTTTTTTATGTCTGCGTGTTGAGTTACGAAGTGAGAAAAATCCAGTGTTCTTGCTGCTGTGTCTGCGTCGGAGGGCGGCATTACGTACGTTACCTTCCTGTTAACTGACTTTACTTGTGCTTTGCGTGTGCAGTTTCTAATGTGCATGTCTCTAGCGTGCTGTTTCTAATGTAGTGAAAGTGCGCCTGAGTAGAGAATATGCGGCGGTCCATAGCGTAACGAGGGGACGGGGGCGCCTAACCGAGCTAAATCACCGCACGATGAAATGTGGTCGACCGACCCTACAGTATATTTCACCATTTGTTTTCCCACTGCTGGTAAAGATTGGTTACCGTTCTCCTCCATTCTTCCTATACACACTGGGCCGTCTCCCTTGCTATAGTTTCCTTCGAACGGCAGCTCATTTACCCGTGATATCTAGCAGAGCTACCACGCTCGCAGCCCCATGTTTTCGCATGCCCTTGGATCCCAGGTAGCTCAGAAACTCTTAAGAATACTTGCACCTTAACCGTGACAGTGTGCAAATGGCATAAGCCGGCAGTTTATTGTTTGTTTTTGTAGAGGCGCGCGCAAAAAAAAAAGAAAGAAAAAAAATAGGACCCACGTCTTCACATCTTCAGGACCAGTAATGCGAGTAACCGAACGCAAAAGAGGCCGAGAACCGGGCGAAACAACTGAGGGACGAAACCGTGACTCCCATTCCACTCAGCCGGCCGAACAGCGGATGCGCTCATTACCTGTTTGACTCGTACATGGAACCGCTGGCTGCCACGCTGGCTGTTCATGAGATAGTGGGTATACCAGACTCATCATGCACCTTCCTTCCACAGCACACTGGGGGCAAGCAGCGGTGAATACGCTCTGGACAGGGCGGTATATGCAGTGAGAAATGAGATTTTTTTTTCACTCTATCTCGCCCCTGCTCTCTCGGAGAACCTTTAGAGGTCGCCAGCGTGATGACCAGCGCGTGCATAGGCCACCACCAGCGCGGACACTGCACTGCGCACCCGCGGCGCGCCGAGCGGGTCGGGAGTGCGGGATTCCTTCACGTTCCGGCCGCACAGTCCGAAGCAGCATGTTCCCCCGTTGTCTCGGCAGCAGGAAAAAAAAGAAGACAGCGAGAAAAAAAGAATAAGTTTGAGAAAAATGGGTTGAGTGGGATAGGTCGTCGGAGGCACCCCCGCAATTATCGCAGTCAAATTGGGCGCCGCGCCATTAAAACCCCAGAGAGCGCGTTAACGCACGTTCCCGTTCGAGTCCCGCGGCCGGCTCTGTCCGGGGTCGCGGTGGCAGGTCACGCTGCGAATATACGGACCCAGCAGAATGTGTAGCGCTGTTCGAAAATTAGGTATCTTTCTTTCTCTCTCACTCCTTTTTTTCTTTTAATTTTGCGTCTCCGGTCAGCGGGTCGGCCGTAGATGGGGCTGTATGTGTACGGACGATGCCGCCGCAACCGGGGCAACGTCTTGGTGGGCTTAACCGACGGCCGAACACTGCTGAGCGAAACAATTCCGGAACGAGCTCCGCGGGGGCGTGTGGCCGTGCATATCGGGCGGTGTATACGGGGATGAAAAAAACCGAGGGGCGGCGCTCGCTCGTATGGTGCGGGTCTTTGTTCTGCGCGATCGATTTGCACCGCGTGTCTTTAGCTTCGCGGTCGACCGTTACGTTAACCGTTACTTTAACCGGCTTGTGTACGTTCGCCTATATCGCAATTTTTCGTTTGACTCAATTCGACGAAATAAGGAGCCGTGTCGTTAATTGAATCTGCAACCGTGCGCGACTTGGCTGGCAATCTTGAGCGTAGTACGGCTTCGCTAATTGTTCGTTTAGGCCAGTGCGTGCTATTAAAGTATCATCGCTTAAAACGCTTTGCAACTATCATCGTTTAAAACGCTTTGCAACAGTTGTTCTGGAATTGTAATGACTGCTCAGGGCCGTGTTGGGATGGGTGCTGCACGAATCTCTTTGCGTCGGATATTGGACGCTTTGCAGATGCAGCACAACAGTGCGAGAGAGGCGCCTAATGTGGCGGCGTGCAAGAAAATTAAATTATGCGTCGGTCCAGCATTGTCAGGGCTCCGACCGTCGCTCAGAGCACGCGTTGAACGTACCTGGAACCTGTGTCTTGTACACAAAGTCGGTTTTCGTTCGTAATCGTTCAGCTAGAATGAAAGAGGGAAGGAACAATTGATAGACGATTACGATATGTTCGGTAATGCGAGATTTGAGCGCAGCTCTTCACACGCCACCTCCCACCGCTGGCAGGTGCCGTGTTACGCTGATAGTCACCCTCCGGGATCTTCTCCGTGGCAGCCACCTTCCGGTTGTTCCTTCCTCCGCTCTCGCCCGGGCAGGCAGAGTTTCGTTCTGCTACAACCTGCCACGGTTGTCAGGTGGCATGTTACACCGACAACGCCGACGACTACGACGCGGAATCCAGGGACGGCCGCATCAGAGCTGCGCTCTAAAAAGAACAAAAGCGTAGTGAGGCAGCGCTACTTTCTGTGTCTGTGTGTGTAGGGGGTGGGGGGGAGGCGTTACGAGTATGCCCTTTTTTTTTTTTTTGACACACGCGTATTCCGGTGTACACTAACGTTTTGTTAGACTGTGGCATCGAGGAAACTACGAGCGATCATGTGTACTACATATACGGTATAGCCGCGAAGCCGTCACTTGGAGAAAGCCAGGTGGTCTATCGGACGATCTAAAGCCAAGGGGCTTTAGGACGATCCTGTGGCTTCCTTGTTCCCCGGCGACTCTCGCGCCAGCTGACAAGAGCAGCTCGCTGCTTTGCTGCCCTTCAGCGTTCTCGCACTTCCATGGTTTCGACTGTTTCTTTTTGTCCTCGACCGTATACGTAGCGCGCAGCCCCGCCCTCATTATTATGCCCGCAAGACGTGATTGACCACATAGCGTCCCTCGAAGGCTTATCCTCGCGTGATGGCGCGTCTGCATCCTCGCAACGTGTCCGGGATATCGACCTCGTGGGGTGCACGAAAGCAGTGCCTCGGTTTAGCCGGGCTCCTTGCGGGGAATAAGCGAGCGAAGGAGGAAGTGAGGAGGGGAAAAAAAGTAAAGAGGTGCCCACTTTCATGGTCGCCACCGGCCGCGTCTCGCCGCTCTCGCTCTCCGTAATCGCAATCCGCACGTATTTTACGCAGATGGTGTCCCTCTCTATCCCGCTCTTTTTTTTTCTGTCGCGGTCGATCGTTGGCTCGGCGGCCGGCCTGCGCGGATGGTGACTGTGCCACCGCTGTGTCTGTCCACAATAACCGGCTGAGAAGTGGGACAGCGCTGTGTGGCCTGCACTACGAGCCGTTTCATTTGATTGCCCTCTCCCTCCCCCCCTTTCCCCGCGGCGGTGTTACTCCCAGAGGGGAACTCTCGCGAACCCCTCTGGCTCTTCGAGATTCTTCGTCTCCGCGTCTTCGTGTGTACACGTATCTAATGGCGTAGGAAAAAAAAAATAGAAAATGATTTCTCTCTGCTGTGTAAAACAATGGGCCGCAGTTTGACACCGGCGCCTTTGTCGCGCGCGTTTTCCCGCCATTCTTACGCCCTCCTCCCTCCCGAACCATGCACCTTGCCCGCAAAATGGAGCGCCGTTTCTTTCATTTCTTTTAATCGCTCCAGCCAAAGGTCTGGCGCAGGTTCGCGGTCGCCCCATTTCGATTTCAAACGCGACTGACTGCGGCGTAAACAAGAAAACGAGGAAAAAGGGGATACGCCGCGTGACCTGGCGCCGTCCACCAAAGCGCTCGCTGCGCGCACGCGCCTTTGTCGTCCCTCACTAGGTCGCGCGTATAGTGTCCCCCTAAGGTTAGGGTATATTGCGCCCTGTAATCTGCGCCGAGCGTTATAATCGGGTCTCGCGTTTCCCAGCACGGTCTCTGCAGCTGCCGTGCGAATCCGTCGCGCGAGCTGGTCCCGCGTCTTTCTTTCGGCGAGACCGAGTCAGCTGACGGGATGCCGTCCGTTCAATTAGCCCGGCGGATAACGGGGGCCGAGCACGCGCGAAGATGGCTCCCGCGCATTCTGGGTCGACGCGTCGTTGGCGCGGAGCTCCGACACGCATTGTTGCAGGCGTGAGAGACGTCTCGCGGGGGGCTCCGCGCTGAAAACGTACACCGCTGTTGTGCGAGCTCTGACGAGCACGAAACTGACGCTTACTGGTATACGTGATAGTATATAGTAAGCCGCGCGCGCTGTATATCGGCAGCCCGTTGTGTCGCGGTCACGCGGATGATTTTTCGGGCGCGATTTCGCGTCCCTTCTCTACGTACATTCGCACGCGACGCCCGGTTCTCACGCTGGTAACGGTGCCTAAAAGCAGACTGGTCGTCTCGGCCGGCGTTGGCGATTATCGTTGGCGCGCCGAGCTGGGATAACGGCTCTCCGTATATCTAGTCACCCACGGCGCCGGAATTCGGCGCTGGACCGAGAACGCGGGCGACGGAGACGCGTAAAGCGTGAGAAATGCCAGTACAGAGAATTCGGCACGCCACGCACTTTGTTCTGTGTACGAGAATTGAAGGAAGCGAGCCAGAGAGCTGCGCATCAAATTACTCTTGGAGCGCATGCATGAACAGTCGCTCACTGTCAGTGCACGTCGTGATCGCTCATTGCGTGCTGCCTCACAATCATCGTCCCGAGGCTCTCGCTGCTCGGGGCGTTTCTTTCGAACTCGTCCTTGGACACGCATTCACCACCACGCTCGGCCCCAGCGGCATTATTGCAGCCCCTGCGGGCTACCGCTGGCTACCGGTGTGATCAGTCCGAAACCGTTAATCGTAGCTTTATGTGCGTACACTGTGTCGCGACGCTCTGGGAAGATTGTGGCGGGATCTCCTCACTGCTATACCTGGTTATGTGAGGAATGGGATGTGCGTGTCTCTCCCCTCGTAATGAGGCAGAAAACGGGGCGGCTCGTGACTGAGTCGTGCATCGTCGATGTTTTGGTTGAGGAAAAGGTCGGCGGTTCGATTCCCGTCTATAAGAGAACGACGACTGGTGAAGGAAACAACTCTTGCAACTGTCGTGGCACTGTGAGAAGCAACTCTGTAAAATGAGCCGACTGGTTTGGTGTATCTACGCGCTTTTTTTTTTTTCCCCACTCGTTTCCGATTTCGTATGCGGCAGTTTTATACTAGAGTGCGCTCCTGCGGTCGTGGGAGACGTTCCCTTGCCGTTGCTGCGGGGCAGCGGCAAGTCCTAAAGACGAGACAAATACAAGACGAATATAAGAAAAGCCGCGCAGTGCAGCAAAAGGGTACACCGTATGCACCTTGGAGACACATCTCAGTGACACTTGGAGGTTTCCTCGTCCCTCTGTCCCGGGTCGGTTTGCCGTGCGCCCGGACTCCGAGGGCACTCGTCTTCTCCGTCCACGTCGTCTTCGTCCTCCGAGTGATAGCCGCGCTTCAGTGGTTCGCAGTGAAGTACAAAACAAGTGCAAAAAGCCGAGAGAGCGGTGTTGCCCCCGCGATGGGGGTGACCCGATTTTGGCAGAGCGGCCTCCGTGGGCGGTTATAAATGCGCCTCGTCGCGCCCAGGAGCGTTTTTCGCTGCTCCTCCTCACCCCGAGCCGTGGGTGCCGGCGCTCGTTTACTCCGCCGTATACGAGGCCCCGCGGAGCCTTGCGCAGGGCAATTTGCGCTCTCGGGTCGCGTGGGACGACGGGGGAAGGGGGGGGGGGGGGGGGGGGGGGGGAATTTTGCCGCTCTGCCGCGGGCTGGCCTATCCTCTTGACGCGCGCGAACCCTGCCTTGCCAGAGTTGTTCGAGCATCCAGGAACCCGTCGGTTCGTCGTGGCATTTGCGGAAGTCTAGACGTTAACGTTCAGTACAGGCTCAGTGCGGAAATTCTGTTCAAGGACGTCGAAAGTCGAGCCATTCGAGCTGTTCTTTCAAATGGGTGTGGACGATCTGAGTGGAGTGAGCCGTAAAGAGGGAAATGAGTGCGTTTGACTATAGGCTATGGGACGCACTCGCTGGTGGAGCTGCATGCAGATGAGGCACGGTGAGGGTTGTGCACGTATACAGTTGGCTATTCCAGAAGCTCGTGCCTCCGACGTCGGTTGCCAGCAGTGAAGAACTCTATACAATGTAAGCAAGCGCCTCCTTAAATGAAGGAGTCTGCTAGGAGCCGGAAGGGTCGAGTCTGCGTGTTTGTTTCATCGCCCACTTATAATACCCGCCTCCTGTCCCTTCGTTCGAGTCTGTAGACCAGCCAGCCTCGTCGCACCCTCTGACCGTCGTTGTGACGGTTGTGTCGGGGATTAGTAATCGCCACCAGAGGGGATGCCCAATATAGGGGCAGTCTGGCAAGAAAGCGACGAGATAAAGCTGGGGATGCGCGTGTTTCGGCACGGTTTTTTGCCGAGTTTGCCTACTGCCGTCCGTCATCATTGTGAGCCTCACTCGAAACGGCGCAGCTTTACTTTTAGCCAAATTGAGGCGCCACCGTTCCGAAGAAATGCGGCAGCTTTCCGTACGGTCTTGGAGCATATGGATGCACCTCTGGGCTCTGTACCTTCGGTAGCTGTTCAGTTAGTCGAGCTAGACATTTGAAGGATGCCATGCTTCGCACATGCTTCGTTGTTGCAGCGACCAGGTTGCAGGGACAAGGATTGGCTCAGCTGGCATGGCAGAGTAACGCTTCGCTTTGTGGCGTTCAAGTCCAGTTTGAATACCGCTGCTAGCGCTGCTATTTCCTTCGTATCGGTGCCGGTTGTTCGGCTGCGCTTTGGTCTCTTTAGTAGGAAGACTCAGTGGAATGGTGTTCGGGACTCGTCGTTTTGAAGTCTGGTGTGCAGTGGGGCAGCCGGCGCCGCGTCCCATATACGCCTTCGCTTGAAATTTCGAAATTGCGGGTCGTTCGCGCCATCGCACCCTTCGCGGTCCTGCACGCAAGTATTAGCGGGGTTGGCTTGGCGCCTTCTTCATTGTCGGCCAGCCGTGCTGGTGATCGAGCGCGCGCGCGCGCATCTGCAGCCTCGTTGAGTCAACGACCGCCGGTCAGCGGGCACTGTTTGTTTTCCCAGCACGTCAGCGCGCGCGCACAATGCAGTCTCTTCCCAATGGGCGATGTGCGAAGAGAAAAAAAAAAACGAAAATAAAGGACGGCTCGCGCGCTCTTCTTTGGCGCGGGTATGCGTGTGGCAGCGCTGGCGATAACGGCATCTTTGTGCAGCGCGCGTGGCTTCCCGAGTGTGTGTGTGTTGACCGAAGGAAGGAAGCGCGCGGTTTTCGGAAGGCGAGAGTCCGCCACGGGTCTGCTGCAGGCTCGCTGCGCCAGCGACCGACTCCTTTCACTGGGGCGGCCGCTTTTGTTTGGAAAGCGGGGAGGCCCCCCCTTGTTTGGCCGCTGGCCGACTTGGTCGGCTGGCGGCGGCCCACCGCGAAAGGCGGCCGCTGTGTTGCACAAGTGAGCGTCCCTCTTCGTTCTGAAGGGGTCGATGGGAGGGAGGAAGTTGCGTGCCTCAGAGCCGCGCGTGGGCCAACCTTATATGCCGTTCTCCGGCCGCCCTTTTCTTTGCTGCGGCGTTGAGCTTTATCGTTCGAGTATGTTTGCAAAAAAACAAAAAAACCTGCCCTGGTTCGCGAATATACGGCGTGGTGTGCCACACAACTGCCTTTCCGATGGTTTGGTTGCTGCGGGCGGGCTTTTCTGAGCGAAAGGGAGCGTAACCACTTTTTTGTGCCTGCGGTCTGACCCGATGACCCGCGCTGTGAAGCAGTGCTAAAGACTCGACGCGCGTCCGTGCGCTGTGTGTAGGGACACACTTCCCGGAAATTGAACCCTGCGGTATGTGTGCGAGGACTTCTCGGTTATCGTTGTTGTACTTCACCTTTTTCGTGCGGCAAATAATCGAAGCGCGAGTTTTCACAGGAGCCTGATTTCGCGTTCGTTTTTGTACGCAGTATATTCCCCCTCGCGCAGTTATGACCCATACACGTCACCGGTCCCTCCCCCCCCCCCCCCCCCCCCCCCCCCCTCTTTACCTCGCCGCATCGAATAGTGCGAGAACTCCGTAGTGTTGAATCGTTTCCCCTCCAAGCTGGCAGCACAAACTGACAGGCGTGGTTATAGTTTCGTTTTCCGAGCATACCTCTGCGCGGTTAACTCGCAATGGTGAGCAGCGGGGTTTCCCCGCGGCAATGGCGCAAACGTCGTGCCACGACGACGTGCTCGGTGTGCTCGTCGTTGATACGAGGTGAGTGCGTGCGACTCGCTTTGCCGGCGTCGTAAAGTCAAGCGCGAAACCCGTGCGGACGCATCGCGGTCTCCATCTCTCGGCTTTCGCGTTGTGCGTGCTCGAAGACGACCCCTCCTTTTGTTCCCATCGGCAGCTGCCTGCCGTTGCGCTGTTCGTTGCGTCCTGCTTTCTTTGTTTTCCACGACAGTGTGCTGTGCGTGCACAACCGCCGGGAGTGTCACTCGATTGTTGCTACCCCTCCCTCCCCTTCCCCCCATCCTGCGATGACTGATGAGGCGTATAATTATAGCCGACTCTCTGTCGGTCCCGGCAAAGTGAATCGGCCGGCCAGGCCGTCGGCTGTCCCGGGCCAACGAAAAAGGAACCGCCTGCGTGCGTGCACGTCTCTCTCTCTCGAGCCTCTAGCCTCGGCGAAGAGGCTGCCTTTGTGTATTTTTAGCCGCGCTGCTAGGAAGGCTAATCTAAGCCGGTCTCGGCTTGTGGTGCATTGCGCCTTCTTCTCGGCTGTGCCTTCCCCGTTGGTCGGGCATGCGGCTATGCCGCCGATTTTCGTCCTTCAAGGACGCTTGAGAATAGGCCGCGCTCTCGAGGCCGTTGCTTGATTTGTTGTTCGTCCCCGGCGGTATACCATACGCATCCTTGCTATTCGACTGAGGGAAGCGCCGGGGGAGAGCGTATTTATTTTTTTTTTTGTGCGCGACATATATCGCATTAATCTGGGGGGCTGATGACGGCGTTGTTACTTCACGTAATCTCTAATCTGCAGTTCAGATACAGCAAGTAGTGGTTATGCCGTTTGTTTTCTCGTAGGCACTCTAGGGTCTCTGCAGATTGAAGTGCTCGGTTTCCGAACACAGAAGGGCTGCGCTTTGGCGCACACGCTTGGATAGCTTTTCATCTGCAGTTATACGTATACTAAGCCGTCTCTCCACTTTTTGACATTTTAATGCTTGTGCTCATGCATTTTGAGCCCGTCCTACGTGCGCGCTCCCGAGCACGAACCAGACCGGACCGCTTGTGGCATCTCGGGCTCCGGTCATTGCTGAGGTCACTCGGTTTTTACGACCACGTGCCTGGGGAACGTTAGGTTCGCGCTCATGTCTTGCGCTCAGGAACTGCTCAGAAACCGTACGTTTTTCCGTGCACACAGCATCTCCGCACGCAGTTCTCTTGTGATGGCTGATCGGGTGACTCCAGATAATTGTACGCGCGCTAGCGCGCGTGTACTACATTGTCATATATTGGTTATAGATTTAGCAGAGCACAGCCTGCCAACTGCAGCTGTCGCGACTTTGTCTTTGACCACAATACTTGTGCCAGTGCACCCGCTGGCCCGCTTTAAATGCACGGGCTGTTCATTAGAGAATCTGCCGGCCTGCTGGCCGGTGTTCAACTTCCGGCAGTTCATTACGAGAAAGAGAGAGAGGGTCGCGCTCTCTGACGAATTGCGCGGCGCACCAGACGCGCGGCTGGTCTCCCTGTCTGGTCCGACTCCCCACTCCTCCGTCTTCCCTCAGTGCAGGTTGCTCCCGTGCGGCCGCGCGCCGAGCGGGGTTTGTTGTTGCGCGCAGTCCTTCGTGGAAGCAGCGCTTCTTGGCGTCTTGCCCCACATCGAGAGCGCACCTCTCCCGCGGTGCCGCCGTTTTCTTCTCTTTTCCGAGCCGAGGAGACGCGCTTCCTCCCGGCGGCGTGCAGCATCCCGGGGGCTGGCTGGCCGGCCGCGGTGGGAGAACGCGGCGCCCCAAGGTCCTTGATCTCCTCCTGCAGCTCGCGCAGTGCGCAGCCGCTGCTGCCGCTCACGGCTCCCCGATGCTCGGCGCCCGCATTTGTTTGAGGTCGACCGCGCCGCTTATACGGTGACCTCCTCCTCCTCTTCCATCTTGGGTGGAACAGGAAGAGGAGCGCGATGCGCTGGAGGGAGTTGATCGCGCCATGCTGTGTCTGCGGCTGGACTGGCCGCGTCCTGTTTCGGCCGCGTAGGTGTATCGTGCGGTGCTATGGAGCGGAAATAGTGGGCCTGTGCGCGCGCATGTGTATGTGTGTGAGGGAGAGAAATAGCTCGTTCGCGCCTTGTATGCACGGAGTCTGGGAGGTAGCTCGAAGTGTCATTATACGGGCGCTATACTGGCGATACCATTGCGGTGACCGTTGCGATGAACTTCCGGCGATTGCGTCGCCGTCGTGATACTTCAGAGAAATTCCGAAAGAGACGCGGTTCTGTGTCCTTTCGCCGAACGTATAAACGGCTAGATATATTTCTCGCTGCCACCGTCACCTTTTCAGGACCAGGTATACGTGTCGCAGAGAGATCTTGGAAGCAGCCGGAAAGCCTCCTTCCGTAGCACTCGCTGTTCGCTTGGGAATGCGATGTCTTTCAAAAAGGCGTGAGGTAGGAAAAAGAGGCGCGCAATGCAGCTGCAGTGAAGTGCTGTTGCACCCGTGTTCTTCGCGCGTCATCCGACATGTAATCGCTCGAAGGAGTGCGCTGTCCCAGTGTCGTTTTTCCTCTTCCAAGGCCCCCGTGTGTTCTCTCCTCGGCGGGTGCGTTGTCGTCGTGTCTATTGTTGGCTGCGCCTCGCCGCGTTGATTGATGAGGCTTGTAATTGCAGGTCGAGTGTGTTGGCCTCATGCTGGCGCTGACAGAGGACGCCGTGTAAAACCGACCGATCGCGTTTCTTCTCCGTGGTGACATCCGAGAAACCGCGCGCCGGTTGTCATGGGTGTAATTAGAGATGACTCTGAACGACCCTGGCACAAGAGAGACGTGTGTGGCTGAGCCCCACGGGGGGGCTCGTAGCTCGACGCAGACTTCGTGAAGCGCGTATAATTTGCGGCGGGGTACGATCTTGTGTGGCATTTGTGGCGCCTCATACGGGCTACTCCGTGTTGTTCTGCAGATTCTGGGGAGCTTGGGGTTAGATCGCTAGCTTTCCAAATTCTCGGAGCCCTTGTCTCACTCGCACTGTAATCTGACCGAGTGATTCCGGTTGTGGCAGCGTCTTCGGTTCTTCACTTTCTCTGCTGAAGCGCACACCGATGTTTCTCGCGCACAATGCGAATCTCTTTGTATGCGCTTATACTGCGATATCGTCAGTCATTTGTCCACGGGTTGTTCCACTATATCAAGGGCGTGCTGCTTGCCCGTGAAAGAGTTTGCGCCTCTCTTTCTCCCCGTTTAATTTCCTCCCTTTATCCGCTCCCGAACGGCGCAGTTCTGGCGTCGACCCAGGGCGAGACAGTTTATTAACTGGCTCACTCAATCCTTTATTTTCTCGTGACTTACTCAGCCCGACCCCGCGCGCTGTTTCGTCCTTCCTTTTGGATTGGATTGGATTGGATTTGGGGCTTATCACTTTGTAACGGGCGGACATTACACGAACGTCCTAGCCAACTTTGTGACGCTTATCGCTGAGTTGCAATCAATCGCGCTGCGACCCGATGGGAGGGGCTCCTTATGCGTGCACTTCCCCTCCGTTTCGAGAGGGTGCACCTCGCGCGGAGCGGACGCGCTAAGAGCGGGAGGAGGCAAACACGCTGTCTCCGGCCGCCGCCGTTGCTGCCACTGCTCGTGACAGGCGACGCTCGTTCGGGGCTCGTTGTTTGTTGAGCTCGTGTCCCTCCGTACGACGTGTGTACCGCGGCGTACTCGGGGCGTCTTAACTCGGAGCCACGTCCGCGGAAAGGCGTCGAGCGTTGTGGAGTGCTCGCACAACAAACATCCTTCATGCCCGCGGTCACCGGAAGAAGCCGCTATCAGGGGGGTTGAGCTCACAATAGACGTGGAAAAACGAAAGGCGTGAAAAGGGGTGCGTTGTAATTATTTTTTGGTTGCTCGTCAGGCTATGCAGTCTTGTGGGGGTGCGTAGAATGGTATCGCCTGTATACCATTGCGTAAGCTCTTCCGTGACCCTGCGTGCTTTCTTCACGACCGTGTGTGCTCGGACAGCGCATGCAGCAGCGCTGGGCGCCTTTAATGAACGTCCGGAACATAGCGCGAGGCAGCGGATGTCTTCGGTTCCTTTTTCGGACCACTTAAAGCGACCAGCTTTACGGTCGCTTGTATTGCGTATGTCGTAATCACTATGACTGGCAAACTGCCATAGTACATGTATGTGCAGCAGCGAACAGAACGTGTACTAGGGAAAAAAAATAAAAGGGGAAGTTGCGGAGTGGCTAAGAGCGTTCTGCTGTCACGTGCAAGGCCGTGGGTTTGATTCTCCGTTGCTCGGGCAGCCGCTTGTTGTAATGGCGCTGAAACGCCCCCGGATTGGTCCAGTGCTGGCGGAAATCGTAATCCCGAGTCTTTGGCCGTGACTTGTCTGGAGGAAATCGATGGTGTCCGTGTACAGGCTATTGGAGCATGCTACTGTGCCCGGTCTTCTCCTGCGGACCTGCCTTGCCGCGCGGTGCGTGGCTGCATCAGGCGCATCGTTCACTTTAGTGGCACGTCACGCTGTGCTGTAGTTGGTGGCGTTGCTGCTGATGATATGTAGCTTAATGTGATGGGTCTGGTGTAGGTTAACGGATCTTGGTTGCGAGGAAGTCTCTAAACACAACGAGAGCAGCAGCGCTCGCATTGCTCAAGAGGGTCTGTGGTGTGTAGTGCCGTTTTCAGAAGTTCCAAGGCCATCGGCATCGCTTCTTTCCGGCTCCTGCCGCGCTGTTCTCGCCAGCTTTGCGATTCAATGAATAGGGATGAGGAGAATAGGCCTCCTAACAGCTTCAGAGCTCCGCAGTTCTGAGGGTTCACCGCTAGAGATTTGCCACACGGCCCCAACAGCAAACTCGGTGGCGGCCCGGAATTTATCGAAAGGGGCGGTACGCGGCCGAACGTCACCGGCATGGTGTCAATACCACACAGATTCTCTATCGGAGCGCCGCCGAGACAAGCCCGTCGTAAAGGGAGGAACCGTTGAGCGTGGCGCGCTGGTCTCGGTGCGTTTATGCCGTCGGCCGCGATTCGGAAAAAAAAAAAAAAAGGGGGGGGGGGGGGGGGGGGAAGGCGAAGCCGGCTTGGCGGCCGATAACGTCGGCGCGTAACGAGGGCCCCGGGAGCGGCCTTTCCGAGGGTCCTGCCTCTCCCGCTGCGCTGCTGGCTGGCTGGGCCACTTCTGCGATCCGCTGGAGCGATGGAGGCCTAGCGCGGACCAGTTTGGGGGCCGCCGTGTTGCTGCTCCGAAGAAACGCGCCGCTCTTATATCCAGCGCTTGTCTGTTTTTTTCTTGCTCTTTTCTCGGCATTCTCTTCGCAGCCGAGATCTGGCGATGCTTGCGAAAGCGAAAGGGGGGCCCTCCCCCTACATCTTTTACCTCTCTCTTTGATTTCTTACCCCCTCTATCCTGCTCTTTTTCTGACGTACGAGTTGCGCCAGAGCTGAGGGGTGTTCGCCATATAGTAACTGCAGGGGCAGCTTGGAGGCCGCCCGAGCACCACAACCGAGACACTGCTTGCGCGGAGGTGTGCTGGAAGCTTCAGCTACCTGCAGGTTTCGGTGCGCAGTGCCTTGGCAGCTTCGACGCCCTCTAAGAGGTGCTCTGTAAAGGACGCATTGGCATTTGGTGTGCTCGGTCGGGTGGCTGCGTTTCTAGGTGCACCGGGATATGCCCTCGTTTTCCGTGTCCGAGTCAAAAGTCAAAGCATTATTTTCAAACGTACAGGGCAATACATACCGTGGCGGCAGCCATTATGGTAACGCCTCTCGGTACCCAGCCAGTTTTGTGCGGACCAATTTCAGGACATGTAGCGCTCTCAACCTGGCAACGTTGGTCCTCTCAGATTGTGGGATCCTGACTTGTGCTATTTTGAAAATGGAACTATGGGGGTGTCATCACTGTGCCCCCCCCCCCCCCCTTTTTTTTTTCTTTTTTTAAGATCAAGGTGCTGAGTACTAAATACTGTCCTTGAATACATGTCAGGGCTTGCTGAAGCAGGAATTCTTCAAGTTCTTGCACCTTTTCATGCAAACATTGTCGCAGTACGAACTGTGCTGACCAGTGACCGCATCCCCGGGCAACCGTGAGCATGGTGGCGCTGCAGGCGTTGAGCACAGCGTCCTCACCGCATCTGACCCCTTTGCCCCATTAATAGAAACACTGGAGACAGAAAACTTTGCCCCATAGAGAGAGAAAAAAAAAACGCTTGGTTTGGCGACAGGTCCAGCCCGCTGGTCGCAGCACCCTCATCACCCAATTGTCTTCCTCAGCAGTCAAACACATGGCCCTGCTTATAGAGATATGTCTAGCCGTACCGCTGGGTGCAAAGGACCTCCTCTGGTGTCACCGAATCCGCAGCAGCGATAGTTAATTAGAGGGCTTCGTATATGCACGCCCATTTAGCGCATAACCACCACCCGTGAAGCCCGTGTCTTTAATGTTTGCCTCTCGTTCTCGTCGGTAACATTCGGTGCCAGGCTTCTTGGCCGCCGTTCAGGACTGGCGCGGGCCTACTCGATCACTGCGTGGCCAACGTGAAGGCGCGTGCCAGCGGCCTTCCTTCGCGGGAGGAATTCGTGTTACGTGCCCAGCAGAATCGTTGATGCTATAGGGGAATCTTAAACATCTGCTTTTATTGGCCTTTTTTTTTCTTTACGCGCGCGCACAGGTGAAGGGCAGATGACATTCTTTTCGCTTCACATGTGATTAATTACGTTTTGATCGTCGCTCGAGTACATCACTCGAGAGAACCGGAGGAAAAGAAAGTGCACGCGCGAGGTACGTAGTTTCTCGGGCTCCGTCGTTCTAACTTCTTACATGGTGTCTAAGGGCGGTTGTGTTGAGGCTGTAGCCAACTGTTGTGCTCGAGAAACGGATTACGTGGACGAACAGTCGTCCGAGACGGACGCTTAAACGATTTCGGTGCATCAAAGTCTGCCAGTTCCTGGCGGCTGTGCTTGCTGTAAGCCGTTTCCGCTCCCCTTTTTTCCCAATAGGTCGCTAAATTGACGCCTTTAATCGCCTCGCGTTTCCTCAATAAAGTATTTTGTCCGCTACGCCGCAAGGACGCGAAAGGTTTATGAGCGAGACTCCTGGCACAGCAGAAAGCTCGCTCGCGCGTTTCGTTTTTCCCTGCTCCGCGAGCGAAACGGCGCCCCTATAAAAGCCCGACATTCAGACTCATGTAGATATGTGCAAGCGCGTATAATAACGTGGGCTCGCTCGCGCGCCGGGGCGGCGGTCGGGGTGGGACTCAGTGCTGGGAAAGGCCGCTCGCTGCCGGCCAGAATGGGCAGCCAGAGGTGTACGGCGGAGGCGAGCAGCGCGCTCTTGTCCTTGCGGCTGGAGCGCCGCTGCCTCCGCTGCGGATCCTGTTTGGGACGCTAGAGCGCGAGGGGAAACGTTTCCCCCTCGCATGCTTTTTGTGGGGGGCATCGAGGGGCGAGAGCCTTCTCTGTGTACGGACGGGAGATGCGAGGGCGAGGAGGGGCGAAGACTCCGCTTGGGCGTATTTATATTTCATCTGCCTCCCCTCCTCTCCGAACCACTTTCCATCGCCACTTTGTGCGTGTAGGGCGGCAGCGTGCTTCGCTGGCTGGCGGTGCGTTCGTGTGTGTGCCTCTGGGGGGGCCAGACGCGAGCAGTTGGTGGTTGTTCGGCTGCCGCCGCCGCCGCCGCTGCTTGGACCGCTGCTTGGCATTTACTGTGCGCGCTTTCAAATCCCCACTCTCTCTCACTGGACCTAGTATCCTCCGGCTGGCACACTGTGGTGCGACACCATCTGAAAATTCGTGCCTCCGTCAAGTTTCGTTCGTCGTCGTTTTCGGCCGCCTGGCCCTAACGTGCTGCTCATCCGCCGGGTCCACGAGCGGACGCTCGTCGGGACGCCGCTGTTCGCCAGTCGGCATCGCAGCTGTCGTCGCGGTGCCTGCGCGTACGCTGCTGCTCTACTCCCTTTGTTCGCTCTACGTCGCCCTTCCCGCCGGTTGCGTCCTCGCTGCTGAAAGGAACGTCTTCTCAGTGTGAACTCCGTTCTGCCTGTCTCGCGCGCCGAGGAATAGCGATCATCATCGCCGGAGTGTTCTCGCGAGCTGTGCTCGCGCGAAGTGTTTCGCGTGGTGACCGCGCTTGGCCAGAAGGCGTCGATCGGCGTCGTGTCCGTGGCTTCCGAGAGAGTGGCGCCTCGTTGAGGTGCGTGCGGGGTCGGATCTGCGACGAACGATCATCTCTAGCGAGGTCTACGGACCGCCAGCAGCGCCGTGATCCTTTCCCGCCGTAGCGAAGAGCTGGCACCGAAGTCCCAGATGAAGGGCGACACCCGGAAGGCTGCTCTCGAGC
Source organism: Amblyomma mixtum (assembly GCF_055824585.1). Classification (NCBI taxonomy): domain Eukaryota; kingdom Metazoa; phylum Arthropoda; class Arachnida; order Ixodida; family Ixodidae; genus Amblyomma; species Amblyomma mixtum. Next base: position 310,547,092 of record NC_143012.1, on the reverse strand, counting down.
CGCGGGGCGTGGGAAACGGAGGGTCCGATGCCAGCTTGACGCGGCTTCACATCTGCTGCTGCTCGTTGTTGTGGCCGCTCTCCGTTTGCCTGGCTTGAGCCCCGACCGAACCGCCATGTCTTCGTGGAGGAAGAAGATGCGCGTCAAGTGGAACCGCAACCTTGACGGCCCTTCGAGCAGCGCCGGCGGCTGCACCGAGGAGCCGCTGGGCCTGTTCGAGCGCCGCGGGTCTCTGCGCAAGCCGTCGCCGCCGGCGGGCAAGGATGAGCCCTTCAAGAGGAGCTGGTCGTTTCGCATCGGAAGCAGCCACTCCAAGGCCAAGGATGCGTCGCCCGGTGCCGGCAGTGGCGGTGGTGGTGGTGGCGACAAGGGTGCGTTCCTGCGCATGTTCCGATTCGGCAAGGACAAGAAGAAAGAACCCGGCAGGAGGCGGATGTCGGACGCCGCGGCGACCGAGGTGGCAGTGTGCAAGGAAGAGCTCTCCCAGTGGTCCTCCGTGCCGCTGGACGTGAGCGAATCGCCAGAGGCCAAGCGGCGCGAAGAAGCGCTCCTCATGCGGGCCCACACGTTGCCGCGCTCTCTGGAGGCTGCCCCCAGCGGCAGCGAGTGTCCAGACGACGCTGACGGCACCGTCTGGGGCGTCATCTACTGCGACCCCAAGGCAGACGCGAAGGATCACTTCAAGCTTCCCAGGGCCAAGTTGGACTCCCCGAAGTGCCGCGATGCCCGTGGCGGCAAGGTCTTTTCAAACGCAGTGCTGCCACACTTCTTGCACCCTGGCCACGAGCTGGGTGGCGGCGAGTCTCTGGCGGACAGGCGAGCCCTGAAGAAGCTGCTGCTGAACGGCACCTGTCCGGCCGTGCCGAAGGATGACGACAGCTTCCGCCCCGTCGGAAACGGTCTCGTGGTCTGTGAGGGGGCAGAGCCCGCGTCTGGCGACTGTGGGCCACCGTCGGTGGAGAGCGTCCAGGAGGACTCTGGTGTAGTGAGCGGTGCAGAAAGCAACGAAGGCAAGGGTCACGTTGCTCAGCCGGACCCCGAACGCGACGTGCCAAATGCGATTAGCGAACAGTGCCAAGGCGAAAACTCGTGCACCGAACAAAGTGGTGAGTCTGTGTGCAACACGACCTTCGTAGTCGAAGTCAACGAATTGTACCGAGACGACTGTGACGAGACCGTGCAGGTCGCATGCGCCGAAAATGCTCAGAACGATGTGCCACGTGCGGATGCTGCCGAAGGATCTCAGATTAGCGCCGAAAACGACGAAGCTTCCGAGGGGTGTCTGCCCGAACAAAACACGGGCGTCAACGAAGAGACGCCTATTGACGTTGAGCCAATTGCTTGCGAACAAAACCACGAAAGGCAAAGGCACGACTCTGCGTCGACCGATTCGAACTGCGAGGAATGTCCCGCGCAGGATGAGTTCGAGTTCGTCGCCGCGGAGCCAGCGAAGCGTGAGGAGCGGAGAATGAGCCGCGAGACGGTGTCGCCAGTCTCCGACGTTTCCGACGAGTTCCCGGCTGACGAGAAGGCGAGTTTCATCTTCCTGAAGCCAGACAACGCCGGAGAGTCCCTGCTGTCGCCGCTCTCGACGCCCGACGACGAGCTCTCCTGCGGTCCCTTCGCGCGGCATGGCGCTCTGAACGACGACGTTTTAATTGAACATTTCGTCTGCAGCGACTCGGACCTCGAGTCCGAGGACTTGAACGAGCCCGAAGAAAGGGAAGTGATCATTGTCGACCACCTGCCCATCCAGGAGAGCCAGGACGCCCCGGACATCTGCGTGATCTCGAACGACATGATCCAGTCCGTGAACTGCGAAACCTTCGTGCTGGAAAACGAGGTCACGCCCGGCACGTCGAGCGCTAGTTCCGCCCAGGAAGCGCTGCCGCCGCCGCCTCACAACGAGAAGAGCGGCGGCGGCGGCGGCATCCATGTTTCTGCGCGGGCGGACTCGCCGCTGTCTCCCGAGGCAGACAGGTCGACGCCAGCACGCGACGCTGCTGCCGACGAGGCGGTGGACGGAGAGGGCAAGCTGGAGGCGTCCGAAGGAAGTTTCCAGGACAAGGTGCATTACTTCAACGCCATCAGCACCGAGCAGCAGCTGCGGAGCCCGCCGGCAGCGGGCGGTGGCCCCCTCAGCAAGCGCCCGCGCGCTTCCAGGATCCCGACGGCGTCCAGGCTGCCACGGCCTTCATCAGCTCGGCCAACAAAGAAGGAGTCTGGAATTCCGGTGCTGACCGCAGCACCCGTGCCCGCCAAGCGCTCCCGCGTCGCGGCGAAAGTCGGCCATATACCGCAGCCGAGCAGGAACTGCGTCCCGCAGCAGAGGCAGGTCACGCCGCCGCTGACAAAAGTGACGACCGCCGCCGCGCCGGCGAGGGATTGTTCTTCTGCCGGCACGAGAGCGTCGCCGTTTTCCGGAACCGCGAAAAACGCCAAGAATGCACGGCACGCCGCTGCTGCTGGCGCAGTTGTGGAGAGCAGCTCCGAAGCCCCAAAAGTGCCCGCGCAAGAAGCCCCGGGACAACTGAAGCGCTCGGGCACGTTTGTTCTCGACGAGTCTGAGCAGTCTGCGGACGCGCAGTCGGGCTCGTCGTCGCGAGCGCCCGCAGCTGTGGACGTCGCCCAGGAGTCGCCGGCCAAGTCCAGGCAGCAGCTGACCGGAAAGGACAGGGCAGCTGGTCCCGCTGCGGACACGGCCCCGAAGCACCACGCCGCAGTTTCGCCGGTGGTTGTCGAGTCGGTTGTGGTGCGCGATGCCGTCATGAAGGTCGCCGCGTGTGCCGCTGCGGCTTCGGTGCAAGTGCCCGTGGTCGACTCCACCGACCGCACGCTGCCCTCGGATGGCGACAACGACGAGGATCTTGTCTGCTCGTCTTGTAGTAGTAAGTTGCGCTTCGCGTGGCCGCGCCTTGCAGTGGTCCCGTGAGCCTATCACCTCTTCGCCTTCTCCCTCATAGCCCAGCTCTTCGTAATTACAGTTATCGGCGGCTGGGCCATGGCAATTAATCCGCAGCGCCTCGCTGCACAAAGATAGACCTTGGCGCGCGGATAAATGGTTGGCAGCGCTGAATAGCAATGAGGGCAACTTGTACCTGGGACGGCTTCTATGCGCGCTTTCCTCAGGCAGACAGGCGCTCTCGTAGGGCGCAATATCTCCGGCTACATGACCGCGCAATCCTGTCGAGCCTCTTGTTTACATTGAGACTTAACCGATGGGCCCGGTTTGCTTAGCTAGGCCTTGCGTACCTACCGTGCAGCTTGGCAGGTTGTCGTTCTTGACCCATCTGCAGCGATGAGTGGTGACCCATAAAAACCTGCTCGTGCTTGAGGTAACAACTGCCCTTCGAGTGTGCGTATCGGTCCACAAGAGCTGCGTGCGTAGCGTCTGGATCCCTGGCCCCTGCAATTCGTGCTTCCGAGAGTAGAGTGACACCGTTGAAGATCCCATTTGCTGACGTCCTCCTTGCTCTGTTGGCAGTCTTATAGCGGGCCTGTCTGAACCCTCCGCCACAGTGCCGCTGCCTGTATTTCCACAATCTGCGTGTCTGTACGTCGACACGCTTGGTTCGTCACCCCCCGAAACGTGGCGGAATCCATTTCGCGGTCTTCTTCCAGACCATTGTTTCCGTACGGAGTCTCGATACATGCCTGTCTGGGCGGAAACTCTCTTGTATTGTCTTCTTTCGCCAGTGGACGCTGTATCTTGGGACTGTAGGCGGATTGCGGTGTAGTATACTTGTATGATTGGGAGCGTATACATCCGCCAGTAGGGTCGCACGTAGTATCTTGAGGAGCTTGGTCCATTATCCATCCTGCGGGCTAGCAGATCTCACAACTTGTTCGTCTTAAGCACTTGTAGGTGTTTCCTTTGGAAGAGCTTTTCGCAAACCTCATTTATATCTTTTAATTTCTGCCAAATCTGCCAGATGGTTGACCACTCGTTGAGCCATTTTGTTTAGTCGTGACAAGTGGACGTCTTTATTCGTGTACTGTGCGATGTCAGTGCACGTTGAAGAACTCCAGGTGGTCGAAATTTCCAGAGCCCTTCACTACGGAGTCTCTCAGCCTGAGTAGTTTTTGGACGTTAAATCCCCCATAAACCATCTTTATTAGTTCTTGCGATGCATTGCTGCAGTAGTGGTCAACAGGGTGTTTGTGTGTGTGTGTGTGGGAGACCTTTTTAGTAGGGGTGTGCGAATATTCGAAATTTTCGAATTTAAATCGAATATCATATTTTTAGTATTCGTATGCGATTCGAAATCCAAATATTCGTGTTGTTTCGAATACTCGACACGACGCGAATATTCGTATCAAGCCGAATATTCTATTGCGAGCACCGGCGTGAGACATAACATGGCGGCGCCCAGAGCAATGCGTAACGTTGGGCCGTGCAGTAGCTGACTGCGCTGGTGAGCTTCTTTGTGGCTATACCTGCGAAGCTGGTAGAGTCAGAGCTGTGCACGAAATACCTCGCAATGCGTGCCAGTTCAGTGCCAAGTGAGAGGGCATTTTCTTTGGCTGGAGAAGTCGTTTCAGCTAGAAGGGAACTACTACTGCCTGACTGAGCCGGTTTTCCTTCACGTACGACAATTTCTTATGTTCATCCCAGCAACGCGCTTTTGTGCTTATGGCAAGCTAGCCTTGATAAATGCTGTGTACTAGCCATCTTCTCTGATATTTCCACTCTTCTAAGAACAATGTTCGAGACCGCTACATTTTGTGCAGCTACACACACCTTTTGGGCTCATTTCATCACTGATAGTTGAACTGTTATGTTCTTGGGTGTTCAAATAAGTGTTTTGTAGTGGTTAAATGCGTCTGTCCTTGATTATTCGATATTCGATTCGATATTCGGAACCAAGTATTCGTATTCGATTCGTATTCGAAAAATTTGATATTCGCACACCCCTACTTTTTAGCTATGGCGATCATCATTTGGAGGGTGCCTACACTCATCAGGTCTGTGCGGTCAGAGGTGTCGTTGCCTGTGCGGATCAGGCTACCACATGGCGATTCGTAGAGTTACTTGCACAAAGAGGGCTAGGAAAAAAATCCCGTGCTGCTCGTTGCTGCTTGTGGGCTTTCAAAATGGAAATGCCTTCCACGATCGCTCGGTTCTCAGAAGCGCATGACGCGAAGTCACATAGCTTTGGGAAGCTTATCGTGGAATGAGCGGCGTCCTAAGGAGGCTCAGATTTCGCTGTTCACTTCACCCAGCCGGCAGCGCGTCTGGGCAGTGGCCGTCTGACCATTGATTACGGTTTTTCCCTCATCTAGCGGGGCAGCGAGATGAGATGGCTCTACCGAACCAACTCCCTGGTGCGAACAATCGCCGCGTGAAATTGTTTCCTCCGAGGCCACTACACAGAGCCTGCAATAGGTTTTATGTCTCAACGGGCGCGTACCGCTCCATCTGTGGTTATCTCGAGACTATTCCCAAGTTTTTGAACGCTTGCAGGGTAAGTTCGCGGTAGTTGCGCTTGGACATTGAGGATACAGTGCGTATTTGCGCACCGTGTGCTCAGGTGATTGTGTAGGTGGTGTACTTCTCGGGGGAACGGCGAGATTTTTGTGAATGCGGCCTGTGCTCGAATTATCGGCCAACGAGGAGCGTCAGTGTATATGCGCACGGCGGCGTGCCGATTCCGTGAGCGGGCGATCAACGAAGAGTTGGCTACCGTGCTGAGCTGAGCGCGTGCTCGATCAAAATTACCCGATTCCGTCTGGTGTTGAGCGGGGCAGTCGCCGGAGGCGTGGGCCGGATCGCTCCACCGCGGCTGTTGTGGGGCGCGGCTTGACCTGCTTTGCTTTCGGCGGCGCCGAAGGGCCGGCTCCGCGAGGTTCTCTTGTTTGGACTTCGCTTTGTAATCGACTCCCGACGGCGGCGCCAAGAAAAACTCGACCTGATTGACGCGTGCGCTGCCGAAACGGCTGCTCCGCGCTCTCAGACAAACGGGGCACTCACGGGAGCCCGTTTTCCCTGATCTGCCCCCCTCCTCGCGCGTTTCGCTGAAGACTGTTATTGTAAGGTCCGAAGCAAGAAGACGTGCCCCCTTATTCTCCGAGCACGCTCGCAGCCGGCCCACCGTCGGCCCTGTCTGGCGTCTGCAGCTGCTGTACCGGGACTGGAGGGCCAGCAGGCGGGCGTTATTTCTGCTCGGCGAACTGGTCTCTGATAGGTACGAGCTCCGTTGTTGCTGTGTGATGGGAAATTTACGCGCGACTTGTCTGTGAATTTGTCGTCGTGATCCGCCGGTGGCATGGTTCCGTGACCGGTTGTTTTACCGACGTCATTCCAAGGTCGGCAGACCTTCGGACGGCGACTGGTAATCCTCGGCCAACGCACGGGTAATTGACGGGGAGTAGCATAGTTAGATTCGCGTAGACCCGCGCACGCGGTGGTCAGCCCAGCTAGGAGCCGCAAAGTTTGACTGACTTGAATTGAATCTTCAGACAGCGTTTGCACTCGCCACTGACAATGTACGTATAATGGTGAGGAGGGGTTACACAGACGTAACTATATGACATTTATCGCTACTTAACTCGGCTGGTCTCGACGCACCGGTCACGGCGTTCGCGAAATCGCGCATTCGGCACGCGGAGGCAGGCCGCCGCCCAGAGGTCGAAGAGCGACGTCGTGGCCTTTCTTAACGGAAGCTGGCGCAGGAAGTGCGACTTTTCCGCGTATCAGCGACGGGTGCGTGCGCGGGCTGCGCGACGCGATGAATTAAACATCGGCCAGAGAACTGGTGCGTGAGGTCTGCGCGCCGTGTGACACGGCGTGGCCCATTGGGAGTCTGCGGTACCTCCCGCTGTGTGTGGGACGGGGTGGTGGGTCGGCGTAGCCTCTTCCACGCTTGACTTGTAGCGGGAGGTGTTGTCCCCCCTCTGCTGCACTGTGCCTCTCTCTCTCTCTCTCGAGGGGTCGCTGACTTCTCGCAAGTCGCTGTTTGTGTGCGCGCTCGTCTCACGGTCGCGTGAACATCCATCCCGCTTCTTCCCGCTGTGTGACCCGCACTAGCAGGCGGCACGTCGTAACCAAGGTCACGCTGTTCTGCTGTGTGTGTGTGTGCTCGCGCGCGCTGCAGCCCCCCCCCCCCCTCTCCCATTCCTGAAGCGGAAGAGGTCACCCCCCCCTGTGCTCCGTCCTTTTGTCGTCGGCGCGTTCATTGTCTCGGCGACTCTTCGGCTGCGTGAGTTACCGGCCTCCGGCTCGTTTGTCGTCCGCTCAGGTTCCGCCGTTTTTCTTCGCCCTGTGGTTGCGTGCGTTCCGCGGCGGCGTTGTCAGTCCGATTGTTCGCGGCTGCCGGTCTGGCCTCGCCGCGCCGTTCCCGGTGCGGCACGGCAGTCACCTGCAGGCTTCACTACTCTTAGCGCTCGCGTGTCCGTTACCGCCCCCCCCCCCCCTTTTTTTTTTTTTTTGAGGGGAAGAAAGCGGCTGCGTGAAACCGCGGCCTCACAGGGTCTTTTAAACGAAAAGCAACCGTGAAGGCGGGCGTGGTCGCGTGACCATCCCGTGCACATAGCTTGCGCCTCGCGCTAACCACCTCAAACAGAACGCCACACACTCATGCGTGGAAAATTCGACAGTTGAAAAGGCACGGAGTGGAAGATCTGACTGATCATTCGCATTACCACGGGCGTAATCACGGCTAAGTTTTTTCCCCTTCTCTCGTTAGCGATCATTACCTACATTTAATTAATTCCGCGCAAGCCTGTGGCCTCTGCTCAAGGTGGGTTAAACAGCACCCGTTTGCCCTTCTTAGCATTCTTAGCTGCCTGGCGTAGCATTCAACGTAGAGGCTCCCTTAGGGTGGAACTCAAGAAGCGAATGTGCCGCGGTTTGTGCTCCTAAAGAAAGGCCTGGTGGCAGCCAATTGTGGTTCTGTGATGGCGGGCCTTTGTTCTTTGTTCAACGTCTTCGTGACGTGCGGCCCTCCTGCCACCTTCCTAGCTGGTCCAAGACACTGGCCTTCTTCATCTGATCCGTCTTGTGCATGCTGCTGCCCCTACTTGATTCCTCCAGCACGACACACAATCGTCGTCTCGCGCGGGCTCCCTCTCCTGACAACGTCGTGAGCTCGTTCCCTACTCCCATCAGTGCTGTCGTTTCTTTCAGAGCGTGAGAGCACTGATAGCGTAGTCCTTTCACATCCTGTTCTCCTTTTGATTCGCTATTTTTTTCCTTTCCGTCCTTCTCTCTCCCAAGCCCCGGTGCTCACGGCAGGTGTGTACTTCCGAAAGAATGCGCGCGCGAAAGTGAGTCCCACGGGTCGGCAGTTGAGTACTACACTCTGTCCCTTGGTTTCTGCGGCTGTTGGCTTCTCTTTTATTTTTTTGTTTGGTGTTTCGTGCTGAGAGTGTCGCCCTTCCTCGAAGGGGAAAGTCGTTAGCCGTTTTTCACATCGTTGCGGGGCCGCTCCTCCGGCACGGCATCGTCACGGTGGCCCCTTTCTCCACCGTGCCCTTTTTCGCGGACCAATTTCGCTCGGAGGAGACGTCCGCGGGACGTCCGGCGTGGCACCAGCGGCACTTCCCCCACGATCGCCGGCCGCGGCGTGTACTACAGGGCTACCGAGAAAGAGGGGCCGCTGTTCCGTTGTCGGGCGCCTCCGCCGGACGTGACTGGAATGGAAGTGCGCGAAGTCCGCGCGGGCACGACGTGACGACGTCGTGCTTCCGACGTGCTACGCACGCACACGTCGCTTTTGCGCCCAAGGCTGTAGCTAGCTCTTCGCGCGCGCCTCGACGTTCTTGGCGTCTCTGGGCCAGCGAGTTCGGCAGAGTGTGGTCGGAAGGTGCGCTACTCTGCAAGCTTTTTTTATTATTAATTGTAGAGAACAGGAAGGGTGGAACTCTTTAAACGGGCCAGGCTGCAACGAGAGGCTGGAGGAAAGACCCAGTCCGCTGACCATCGTTTCGACCAGAGGCCCAGCCGATCGTCTTGTCGAAATTTATTGTCAGTGCGCTGTGGCGTTCGTCCCGCCCTTTGTTCATTGGAGGAGCCGAGAAATTATTTCTATGGAGGGGGAAGCGGTGTGAGTAGGAAGCTGCTCCTAACTTTGAAGGCATGAAGGGCTTCAGTTCATTTGGTCTCCCTGGCACGGTGCTATAACAGTATGAGCCTGCAGACCTTGTGGAACCGTCAAGAGTGTCGTTCCGTATTAGGCCGCGCTTGCACATCAGCGAGGACACTTTGTGCAAATTCTTCACAACATATAATACGTCATTGCGAATTACGGTGTGCTTCCACCGTGTTCTGTTCTCTGCTTTCCCACATTTTTAGAGACGTCGCATTGACGCGCCTCTTTTGCGGTCAGCACCTGCGAAAAGTGCGCTTCGGACTCTAGCTGTGAGCAGCCAATATGTTGTTGCTGCTGTTGTCGCCTTGGGTGTCCCCTTTCTGATCTCCAGCGCATTTTATCGTAGTTGTGAAAGTGATCGGACGTGCTTCGACCAAATTATTAGTTGGCACAGCGGTAACTAGCTTCTTTCCCATGAAAGTCGTTGCACAGTATGGAGTAACTGAAGTTAGGGCTACATACATGTCACAGCCGTACTGACGCGCGCTTTTAGGTGTGGCTAGCGCGCTTGTTGTGCAGCACTGAAATTGCTTGTGCTGCAGCGGCTATGAGAAAAATGAAGTATTACTTACAGTTGGCTTCAAGCCGCTCAATAAGGAGCCTGACAGTAAGTTGAGTATTCAATATTAGTTAACCAGCCTGCGCATGTCTTAGCTGTATTCTGATGCATTACATCGCTGACAATTCCCGAGAAGTTCTTTGCATGTTGGTTCACATGATTGTTGGTTGGTGGCCTTGTGCACCAATCACCAATCTTCATCACCAATCATCAGACCATCATCATTGTGGCATCAGGCATACATTTCTTAGACGAAAGTGCATAAATGTTGCCAGTCTAAAAATACTGAGTGAGTCTTCTGCTGACCATTTCATTGGGGCAGCAAGTGGACTGTTTTCCCATTGCCTTTTTTACTGCTGAACCTGTGTAGTGGATGGGGAAGTGACAGTGGTGAGCTTAAAGAGCGGCTGGATATTTGGTCCGTGGCATTGCCCTTAAAAATGCTTGCGCCTCTAACATCCAGCTGTATACAAAAGTGCATTTTTCATCATGCCCTTGTTCACTAGCTTGGGGTTTCTATTATTTGTGCATTTTTGTTGGTCAGGTTTGCTTAATCATACAATATTATTCAAATGGTTACTGTTCAATCAATACCTTCTCTTAGCTGTGAATCACATTTCCATTTTGCCATGGTAATTTTACAGTGGGTTTAATGCTCGCTTGTTTCACTTTTCTTTTTTCATGGGACAGAGTTTCTTATAATAATAATAAAAATGCAGTCTATATTCCTATTATGTTACATTTGGGAAAGAGAGTTGCATGAAATGCTGCAAAGCAGCAGCTTGAGAGTGTTTGAGGCCCCATACATAGACATGGCATCCAGCGTGTGATCAGGTACAAGACCACTAAGTGCAAGCACAGAGTGAGACATGAAATGAGCTACAGGCTGCAGAGGTTTTAACCAAATAAAACAAAACTTTTCATGTACTTGCAGGAAAAGGAAAGAAGGAAATTTGTAGATTTAGACTTTTTCATGTTTACCTGTACAGAATACTTTAAACTCTTTATGGCCTAAGGTGTATGCTTTCATATTGCATTGTTTTACAATGGCTGGCGTAAGAAAGTGTTGTCTGATTTCCATCATAGCTGTTTCTGTTACTGTTGTACTGTTATTGTTTTGTTACTTAAATAAAAGCTGAAAGAAAACAAAGCCAAACGTCGTTGCTAATTCAGTCCTTGAGTCATTCTTGCAGCGAAATGCAGCATTACAAGATAGGCCCCAGCCTTCACTTATGTGTGTATTACGATTCCTAATCAAGTACAGAGCTTTTGTGCATGCTACAAAAAATTAAGTTGTTTGTTGCGGTGTTTCGGACATGAATCGGGGCGAGCATTGCCACTTAGTGGTGGCACTTTGATCTTGCCATTGCTTGCTAACCTTGTGTGCCCCTTCTGTCTGACCCATGCAGATGTCAAGAAGGGCGCAACAGGCGCAGCGACGCGACTGAGTTCTCCGGGTGCTGGTTCAGGTCCACCCAGCAAGATCGGAGAAGCGAGAGTCCAGGCCCAGACCAAAGCCGAGTTCACCAAAGAGATCCAACGGCTGGGTGCCCTCTGCGAGTCGCGAACCAAGGAGCTCACCATGCTCAAGCTGCAGCTCAGGCATGCTTCTGCTGGTTTTGCTTCCTTCGGTGTCGTCATCCAGCATCTGAATGCACAGGTATTGTGGCAACTGCTCTCCATGTATGTATATCCGTTTTGAGAAAGAACCCTCAGATACAAAACTTCCATCGATTGGTGTTTCTACCAAGTGGTTTCAGCAAGATAATGTTTAACAGGGTTATTGGTTTCGCGATCCTTGAGTTGCCGTGCAGCCAAGTTGGTACGAGAGAAACATTTTAAAGGCCCTGAAAGTTATAACTTGGACCCCATCAATCTGCTTATTAGCAGCTTTTATCCACAGAGACTGTCCAGAATGGTGTGGTAAAATAAAACAGTAGAAATGGAATAAAGTTTCCTGACGTGGAGAGCTTTTCATCTTTTTTTTTTTTATTTGAACCCTGTACAAGACTGATATGGTTCACAGTGAAACTTATCATGAGCGAGTCCTCCTGTTGATGTTTTGGTTACCTGCTGCTCTTTGTTCAGGCTGGTTCAGAGCAGCGCAGCGCAGTGAACATTTGATTCAACTAGGCAGCTGTAAGAGGAGCTTGTGATTGCGCCAAATGCTTGCCACAAAACATTTTAAGAACTCTGTAGTTAATGAACATTTATCATTTTGATGAAAACTATGATAATAAGAAGGGTTATATATTGTGCTATAGAAAAATCCAGAATAAGTTAATTTCATTAAATAAGATCTGTTTCAGTATATGATAAATCGAAGCAAAATTGATGTCAGCACAATGCTTTGGTAAAACATGCTCATGATGTATGCCTCACTTGGACAGCTGTTAGGGAGAGCATGCTACAACATCCATCCTCGTGCTCACACATTACAGAAACAAAACCTTCAAAAAATTGACTCCAGGTGCTCCAAACATGAACATTTGGTGCATACTCGCAGCTGGCCTGTATTTTTATAAGTGTGGCGCAAGTAACATATTGCACTGACAGAAAGTGTGCAGTGGCGTTATTCAAAGAAGGTGAATGTGCACATTATACGACGATGGTTCTAGCACTTATGCATTTGTTTCTTTTTTTCTTTGAACAGAACAATTCATTCCACATCCCGAGATTGTCAGAAGAACTGCGGAAGTCCCAAGAAGAGATCGAGAAGGCTCGCGTTGCCATAGGTAATGGGAAATGCAGGGCTTCTTAGTTCCTGTTTGCTGAGCACTTTCATTTTTAAACTCTTAAAGAAGTGTTAAATGTCTCAACAATGCATGTCTTGCTACAGCACATGTTATAAGTTTCTTTTGTCATTGTTAGGACCATAGTGACTAGCTTTGATGATCACATGCACATGTGTTTAATATCTACTGTTTAATTTTGTGAAATTTCTAGAGGAATACAAGAATAACATAGAAGAAATCAAGCGGAACCAAGAGAAAAAAATAGAGGCACTGAAAGCAGACCTTGAAGGAAAGCACACCAAAAAGATAGAAGAATGTAAGTCGCTACCATGCACAGTAGTTTTTGCGGTAGAACCTCATTGATATGCCCCCAATTCTTAAGATTGTCCAGTTACTATGCCTAATCTTGTGTTCCACAGAATTAGTTTTTCTTCTTCTTTATTTATTTTTTTTATTCACTTATCCTAAAGGCCCTTTACGGGCATTACATAGGGGGGTTGAAAAACCCATTGTAGCACATAACAAAGTGAAATTTAAAATCTGAAAATTCTGGTTCTGGTGAAAATTCTGGTTCGTATGTTCCACGATAACACGGTTTCCCAGAAATTCTGTGCAAAAGTTTGTTAAATGAATTCAAATCATACTAAAAGAAGGTGCGCCAGCACATGAGGGCGCTGTGCCTGGGTGCACGTGACATAAGCAAACACACAGCGCCTGTCAGCTGTTGTGGCAGCTTCTCTGCAATGCATCAGGGCATTGGGACAAAGCATTTTAAAGATAGCAACAATACTAGAACATGTGTGCAGGTGCTAGGTATACATGCGGCAGTCAGCCACCAAATTGGCTTCTCTGCACTGTGCAGTTGCGAGGGGGCGAAGCATATGAAAATGACGACAGTGACAGTGAAGAGGTTCCAGCTACTTTCACCCTTGCCAGTCTCTGCACTGGACACGTTATGAAGTTCCTTTTGTGCTAAGGACACCGCAAATGCGGATAAAGTCTAAAAGCACTAGAACAGCTCTTCAGAGTTTGCACTATGAAGCGCTGACAGACCTATTTTTTAATTGCAAGTGTCCATAAATATCTGTGTACATGTGTACATCATTCTTGAGTCGCATTTTCCAAAATCAAAGTGGCTTAGATGATACTATTTCTCAGATAGTATGCTTTTTTTCTGCATTCTTAAAAAAACATAACAGTGTTCTACTGTACTTCCGCATCAGCATATTCCATGGTGTGACGAAACATGCTCATTTCTTATCTTTAGTGGAAGCCGCCCACAAAAATGAGCTGTCAGGCTATTTGGAGTCACATGCCCGAAAGGCAAGTATCATGCCAAATTGTTTTTCTTTTCTTCTCGAATGTGTGCGGCTGCTTTATACTATAGAGATGTTTTGTACATTGTGCCTGAATGCTACAGTGGTTTCAGATAATGCTAGCCAGCTTCAAATTTTCTTAAGAACATTAGTGTCCTTGATTTACTTTAATTATATTCTAGACAAAAGAAGGCAGTTTAGCCAGTTTGTTTTAAAACCTTGGTAGTAACCATAACCAACCCAAATTACTTTGTGGTAGGAGCATTGTGATGAAAGCTACTGCTGTGGCACTAATTCCGAACTACAACTACTGTGCTAGCCAGCTGTCACTCAGGTGTTAGATCCTCAGTAGAGAGATGCGCCCTCCATATCTTTTGAGGCTGCTACTGGTGATTTTCATGAAATCGACACCACGCTGTGGCGAGGCCGTGAACTAGTCTGAACCACATTCACTCCATTGCATGAGTGGTTCGCTGGTACATTCAGATGTTTCTGTATATCTTTAAAGTGCTGTTAGATTAATGTTTGTACGCTAGCGAGATAGAAGAACCATTAGGTGTCATTGCGCAAGTTTTCTGTTGCCTGCAGTGCAGTGTGAGCATGGGAACAGGAATTTGGCACACTGTAGTGGAACACTTCCAGGGCTAAAACAAAGCAGTGCTTATCAGGTACCAAGCTGTTATATCTTTATAAAGATGACTTGCCGGAACTAGAAGGACTATGCAAAGGTCTGTCTGTTAACAAATATCGCTGAGCACAAATTATCATAAGTACATTTCAAGCATGAAGAGTTTTCATATGGAAGTTATCCACGAGCAAGATCTGGAAGGCTGGGTGATATTTCATTCTGATTCTTGTTGTCCCTCGTTATTGCTCCACGCCCTCGTTGTCAGTGGAATCACTGACTCAGACAGACAGATGGTAAAAATCTAATAAAAACGAACTAATGATCATAGCAGTGTTACGTTAATGACGTGCCTCCAACTTGTTGCTTACAAACAGGCTTTGAACACAAGGTACGGTTTATTGCTCTGACAAAACTGTGTGCGGAAGAGGCCATTACGGTGTGCTCTCTTTCCACCTGTACACACGGCTTGAAGTCTAACTAGAAGGAAGTTATCAATATTCATTGCCATGAATAAGCCCAGAAAGGTGGAGCTTTATCATTTAACTGAGGCCACAGTTATTGCCTCTTTTCTAGTTTGTTTTTTGTGCAAGCAGCATGAGTTACTGGGTCTTGCTTACCTGTAGTACTAAATGCGAAAAAATTGCGCTTCTAGTTTTTTCACTCATCCATTGTAAAAGAATGTTCATTATTGGTGTCTGTATTTTTGAATTCTTTCCAAAGCATTCAGTAGTCTACTGCTCCACTTTCATGCCAGGCATTTTCAAATGGCAGAAAAACATTTCATATTTCTCGTTTATTCTTTTACACTCTCGAGGAATTAAAGACTGGCTCACATAAAGTTGCCACCGTCAAGAAGGAAGCGAGAGTTTGTTTTAAAAATTATAAAACAAGTGTAGTTTTACTTAGGCTGCCTACAGAAGGAGCCCTCTGTAATGCCGCCTTGCTGGATTACTTGGGGTGCCCACTCTAGGTCATGAAAATTGCCGATATATTGTGTGAAGAAAAAAGAAATACTAAAGTGTAGGCATAGAGTACAGCCAGTCTTTTCTGAACTTATGAATGTTTTGGCCTTTGTTCCAAACTAAAATAAAACTTTCACACTTTGTCCCGATAGCTTGAAGAGATGAAAGCCTTCTATACGAGCATAATTGAAAATGACCGCAAGAGCCATGAAGAAACCTTGGATTCACTCAAGCAGCGGCACCGAGAGAAAATAGACGGTGAGCAGCCTTTGCACTCTGCATGCACAGTTTTCCGCGTATGCTTTTGGGTTAGGGAACTAGTGGTTAAGAAAGTGAAATGTGTCTTCATTTACTTCTATGTGAGGTAATTTCAGTTCTTGGTTTTGTCTGGACATCCTTCCTCTTTAATCTTAGCTTGATATATGACTTCTTTGATTCCTGTAAGACAAACACATGTTCCAGCTTTGAGCTGGTAAACTTTATGTTAGCAGACGTGCTAACATATCATAAAACACCTGATAAACTGCAACTCTTTTACTACCTCTATCTATTAAACTGACAGATTTAATGTAACTTGAAATCAATGAGGTTGGGAACATTGAACATCTGGCCTCTTTCAGTGCTACACAGTGAAAAGTGTCATCCATGAATTTGGTTCTAAGTTTGTTTTAACCCTTGCAGTTGTCTTCCACTCTTTCGGTTATGTTGTTGCTGAATCAATCTTAATTCATAGCAGCCATGTTGTAAATGCGGCAAAATTTAGACTCGCACGTTTCGTAAATTTCAATCTGTGATTAATAAGAACTTCATTCTTGATTTGGACTGGGACCTTTGGGTAGAAGAGTGTACTCAGTGTGAGTGGTGTGTTGCAGCCATAAACGAGGAGTACTCCCTTCAACTGGACTCCATCAATGAAGACCACCAAACGCGCCAGAAGGAACTGGACGAGAGGCACGAAACCCTGCTGCAGCAGTACAAGGCACTGCAGCAGCAGGCCAAGGAGTTCCAGGAATCCGTGCTGCTCGACACTGATGCCAAGATACAGGTGCTTGCCGCCTCTGATTGGGAGTTCTTATTCCATTTACCTGAGGTCCTTGAAGTGCGTTGCGTGGAACACTAGGGTTTTTTG
This sequence comes from Amblyomma mixtum, assembly GCF_055824585.1. NCBI lineage: Eukaryota > Metazoa > Arthropoda > Arachnida > Ixodida > Ixodidae > Amblyomma > Amblyomma mixtum. The sequence goes on along the minus strand of NC_143012.1, from coordinate 310,530,674 downwards.
GAATTTTTTTAGGTTCCCTGACCCATGCACACATTTAGAACTTAACATATTGTAGTTGCTCATAGGAGACCGCTTCACAATACAGCCAGGCTGATGATGATGATGATTTTCTTAAGGGGCTGTGTGCATGCATGCACGTTAGGCATGAAGAGGCAGAAAATGAGGCGCAAAGGTTTCCTCAGCTTCTCTTTCAAGCCATTGTGATTTTCCTTGGCTAGAAAAGATTGCAAATCCATGTCATGTTTTACTGTAGATCTCAAGGGTTGTGGACGTGACGAGGTGCCAGGGGCAAAGATCTGATCGCTTTTTCTTACATCGTCTGAGTGTTCATTCTCCGCAAAGCTCCACGATAGTCTAACCAAGAGACTCTTCAGGTTGGCAAAATAAAGTTTCACCACCACCACGGCCTTCTTAAACAGCAGTGCTTCTTGTACCGAGGAGTGGGTAACTGCAAAGAAGGGTTTCTCCTTAGGTAGCTCGCTTGCTGTTATGAATGGCACATGTGTGACGGCATTCCCAAGATTTTTGAAGGAATAGTTAGAGAAAATTTTTAGATCTTCTCATGAGAAAATGTTAAAATGTCACACACTTGTAACACGGACGCTGCTAGCCAAATTCTAGCGAGAAAAAAAAAACTCATTCTTGGCTGGTTTAAGTGCAAAGACTGAACAAAAGATTAGATGCACAGCACAGTGCTATGTGGTGTGTCTCATCTTTTTGTTTGGTTTGTGTGTGCTGGCTTTTCTTCAACTGAGTCGATACCAACTAGCCCAGATAGCCGTTCTTATACAGTGGTTTAAGTGATTTAAAAGCAAAACACCTGTACTAAAGCGGTACTTTTTAGCGTAGCTGTGCGAAATTCAAGTTCTGTTGCTCATCCAGGTTCAGTGCTGTTTCTTTTACAAATCTGACAACTCCCTGGAGTTGTCTGTGAGCTGGATTTGCATGGCAGTGTGTGTCTCTAGTGAACATTTCAGATCCCCCTTTTCCTGAGAATTCCCAGATTATGCATAAAAATGTAATATGTTTATGCTACTCTGTTCCAGTGGCTTTCCAAGAAAAATGCTGACCTCCAGAAGGAAGTGGAGAGCCTTAACGTTGTCCTTGAAATGCGTGCTGACCAGATACAGGGCCTGCAGCGTAGCACACTGGACATGGAACGAAAGGCAAGTGATACTTTGTTGTGCAACAGCTAGAATGAGGAGCTCGCATGCACTAAAAGTTCAGCCGCCGCGGTGGCTCAGTGGTTATGGTGCTCGGCTGCTGCCCCGAAAGACGCGGGTTCGATCCCGGCCGCGGCGGTTGAATTTCTTTGAAGGAGAAATTCTAGAGGCCCGTGTGCTGTGCGATGTCAGTGCACGTTAAAGAACCCCAGGTGGTCAAAATTTCCGGAGCCCTCCACTACGGCGTCTCTCATAGCCGGGGTTGCTTTGGAACGTTAAACCCCCTAAACAAACAAATAAGCACTAAAAGTTCAAAGTCAAGGCATGATGTTCAGTTCAGGACATTTCATGAACTAAAATTTTTGGTTTCCTCAGTTCACTAGAAATAGGGATTTTCGGGTTCTAATTAAGGTAATTTTAGTCTATGGCATGGAACATCATTGCACTGAGGGATAGAAGAGGCAAATTTGTGAGGGAGTGGAAGGAAATTGGAGTACTCTGCCTGCAGTTTGCTTTCTGCATGGAGTTTTGTTTACCTCATGATACTGGAACGAAACAGCGCGAAAACATGGGACTAAAAAAAGGAAGAACACAGACACAGCACTGTGTACCTGCTATATATATTCTTCTGTACATCTGTGTGTGAGGGTGCAAGGGAGTTGTTCAGTCACGTTTGCAGTTGCACACTTTGCTAGCAAATTTACAAATTGTTACTTGTATGATGCACGCAGTGGCTTATTTCAAGATGGTGTTAATCATTGTTGAATCAGCCATTGTCACTTCTCAACTGTGAAAAAAAACATGCTTCACTGCCCAGGAGGAAGAGCTGGATCGATGTAAAGCAAAAATGGAGAAGATGGAGGCTCGTATCGAAGACCTTCAGGAGCTTCTAAATGAGAAAGTCAAGCTACAGAGGTGAGGACCCATGGCAACACACTGGTAGCATGACTTATTCAGTTCCCATTACAGTTGGCTCATCTGTGCCTGCTCGTGCTCTGGTTCTGAACTTGGATATGTAATTAAGAAAAAAAACTCTTCGGTGATTCTTGGTGGAGAGTTTGAATGCATTAGCATTTTTTGTTGCTGCTGAGTCTGTTGCAGCCAATGCCCATGTATGCGTAATTGGTCATTCTCTACATTCATAGACCGCTGTGAGTCTTCGCACCACTCCTGGCGCAGTGGTGCAGTGGTTAAGCACTGTGCCACTGCCTCGATAGTAGCTGTTTCAAATATAGCCATCGGTAGGGCTTGTTTGACCCAGGGTGCTCTTCCCAAGCAACCTCTCACGACCAGTCATTAAGTTAGCTGCCACCTGCCATGGTGCTCACAATCTAATGGGCAGGTCGCCACCTGCCACAGTGGACAGGTTGTGATGACATCGCAAGGTCACGTGTAATAGCAGTTGCCATTTCTGCTTGCACAGACTGGTCTAATGTGAACGCATTAAGTTTAATGTAACTTTCAGTGCGTAAGGTAAAGAAACCATCTGGCACAGTGGAGTCATATCCCTGTGCGCTATTTTGTTGTGCAATAAAGCCGACTTATTGAAATGTCCTTTGGTAACGAAGTTAATTCAAACCTTTTGCTGGGACAGAAGTGGATACAGCTATGCAGGTGCACAGGACGTGTCACTTTCAATGCGTAACCTGTGCCAAAAAAAAGCAATGTCAATGCACTGCACTATGCAGAGAGCATATTGACCACTTCTTCTGTCATCTGCTACAAAAGTAGGGCACTGTCCAAAAGAAAGGTTACTCATCCGTATTGTGAAGAACATTGTTTATGAGTGCTTAGTCATTGGGAACTTGTTTATGAGGTCCACAGTGATTGGCTAGGAAGAGCTGATCACAGTAAATTGCTGCACACATTGAGTAATTTTTTTTGTTAGCAACAAGTCTGGGAGGTTCTGGCTTTATAGTAAATGATGCTCTGGAGAAAGCATCTCAGGTGGTCGAAATTTCCGGAGCCCTTCACTACGGCGTCCCTCATAGCCTAAGTTGCTTTGGGATGTTAAACCCCAATAAACTAAACCATCCATTTTGTTCTTCGTGCTTGTGGAGGGCGTGAACTCTTTTTTTTTTGAGCACAGGTCACTTTTTTCTGTGCTCTGTGGCCAAGGGTGATGTGCTCAGTATGTCTCATTGTCTTGGCCCTCAGTGTGCAGAATTCGTACCTGACATTGTAGTGAACTGTAACATGGCAATGGAACTGCCGCAATGTCTCAGTGGCCTTGGCGTTTGGTTATCGATCCCAAGGTTGCAGGTTCGATCCCAGCCACAGCAGCAGCGTTTCAGTGAAGGCGAAACTGAAGGTGCCTATGTACTGTGTGATGTCAGCGCACATTAAAGAACCCCAGGCGGTTTAAATTAATTCAGAGCCCACCACTGCAGCGTCCCTCATATACCATGAGTCTCTTCAGGGCGTTAAACTTCACTGTTTACAATTTTTTACGCGACATGGCAGCAAGTTTGTACTTGCTAAAGTTTATTTTGCACTGCACTTTTGCCTCGCGTAAATGCAGTGCATCAGCCAGTCTCGTGATGCAAACTGCTTGCTCACCTGACCGCCCTCTGTCATTTCCAGCCAACTGTCTGTGGAGAATGCCAAACTGCGAGAGACTTCGGAGAAACAGAACCGCCAGCTGTCTCGGCTGGACATGCACAATGAGGAACTGAAGTACAAGCTGCGCGAGAGTTTCAGCTCACCCATGCGTGGTAAGCAGCAACTGTGCTCGCCCAGTAGCAGTGTGCACAGTCGCAGCAGTTTTTTGCAAGCTAGTGCTTCATTATGTTCTCTCCCATGATATCACAGGTAGATCCATGTAAGTAGTAATTCCTTCTTTTTATTGTTTTTTTTGTTTAATAATTTCAATAACATTGCAACCTCCACCTTTGATATTGCCTTTAGTTTGGTGAGAATATTTTATTTCTATTTCTTAATCTGTTTATGTGTACTGCATGGCAAATGACTGAAGTAGTGCGATTGTGATAGTGCAACGTTAAGATTTAAATTCTATCCAAATTCAAGTTTACGAGTGCACTTGAAAATACACGCACTTTAAAAATCTGCCCACATAAGTTGGACAGAGGTTTGGAAAGTGGATACATGTCAAAAAAATGCAACTGACTCAGTCTTGTATAACTAAAAGTATGCATTTGTTTTTGAATAACAGTTTATTGACTATAAGCTAATATTGTTTACTGAAGATAATATACATGGGCTGTGGTGTTGCATGGTTAAGAGAAAATAGTTCTTCATTGTCCCCCCCTCACCGTCATGCCTTTTTTTCCTCATAATTTCCCTGTGAATTGAGCCTTGCATACTCGGAACTATGTACATTAAAAGTTAGCTGATAGAATGTGGTCATTCCAAGCATTTATCTGAGCCAACTGCTGTTTCTCTCCATTCTGCCTCTTTATTCATGTTTTGTCTATGCAAAATCCCAATGTTGCATTATTGATAAACAAGTGCAAAGGAGAAATACCGTAGGTGCAGTACTGGGCAGGATGTGTGCAGTGATGTATGATATTTAATGGCAAAAAACTACCCACTTATACAGGGGCTAATTTAAGGGGAAAGTCTATTTTCTTCCTCGCCCCTCCATACCGATAAATTTTAGATCGGAAAACCTTGCTGAATCCCATTTTGTAAACGAAAAAAGTTGAAGAAATACTTGGTTCATATGAAACCGCCCCCTTCAGGAATGACCCATAAATCTGCCTCTGTTACTTGTAATGAAAAAATGGCGGGGCAAGAGGAGCATGTCGAAGGCAAAGCCAGGCTTGATGTGACGTGAAACCTGCCAGTTTTAACCCTTTGAGGGTCGAATTATTTTGAAGAAAACTTTCCCAGGTGGTCAAATTACTTTATTGCGGATCTTGAATCTACAAAATGTATATAATTGAGAATAAATAGTAAAAAAAAATTAGGAACAGTACTTTGGTGACAGCACCACTCACAACTGGAAAATGTTCAATAGAATAGAATAGCAACGGTGATAAGCAAGCTAAGAATAGCACCAATAAAGATAGAAATCAACTTTTGCCGCCTCTGCAAAACAGTGCCCACAAAGAGAAAACACGTTTCGTGCGACTCCGTTGCGATCCCGCGGCGGAATCGAAACCGCGTAGGCGCGTTGCCACAGAGGGTGAGAATACCTCGCGAGCAACGGTGATAAGCAAGCTAGGAGCAGCGCCAATAAAGATAGAAACCAACTTCGGCAGCCCCTGCAAGATAGTGCTGACAAAAAGAAAACTCAAATTTCGCGCGACTCCGTTGCGATCACGCGGCGAAACCAAAACTACAAAAGGGGTGTTGCCGCAGTCTGTGCCGCCGCGCTAAAGCTAGACATAAGTTCTGCTTATCTCCGTAAGAAGGCAGCACAAAATTCAAACACTTCTTGTAAGTCCTAAGAGGTGGCAGCACCCCCCAGTGAGCACGCATTGTTCTTTTGGCGCAAAATTTCAAACGGAAGATCGAAACTGTACTCGTACGGCAAAGACCTTGCGGGACAGAAAACCGCCGCGGTACATATACGGCAAAAACCTTCAACGGGTTAATGGTGCTGTAGTTCATGATTAGTATCAGATGAGAACATTGCAACATGGGCAACAAACATGCAGAAGCCCTGCAGTGAGCACTGCTTAACTTACAAGTTTTACAACAGCTCTAGGCTCACTAGAAGCGAGCCCCAAGCAGACACATTTTGCTTTGTGCCATTATGAACACTGTACATACTACAGATGCAGCACTGCAGTGCAAATGCACTACAATTGGATACAACGGAATTCGGCAGTGAATCTCCGCTCTCATTCTGGACCACCACATGGAATTCCTCCGCGTCAAAAATTGGTCCGTTGTCAAATCTTTTCTTGTAACCTAAAGCAATAAGCTAACCACAAGACGAAATTACAAGCTGAAGAATTTCGATGCTTTTGGCATGTTTGATATAGTCAAACATGAAAAGCTAATTTCATTTACTGCTGTAAAATTGGTCAGCAGAGTAATACTGGATGCCGCGGACCATGGCCCATTATCACCGTATAGAACCACCATTATTACCTATGGAAGAAGTGTCTGATGTGACATGTTTGGTGCCAAGTAATGAGTGATTCCCCCCCCCCTTTTTATTTTCTTGTATCTGCTGTTTTTGAGATGTGCACATGCTTACCTGCATGTCTTTCTGCTCTCTGGAATCTGAGCATCTGTTTCCTGGCATCTTGCCTTGGGGTTGGGTTTATTTGTTTTGTTCTTGCCACCTCTTTCTTCAATGTTTGCTGTTATTTTTCTCATTATTTGAAATGCCAGATGGTGGGAGCCAGCTGAGGTCCCGTAACAGTGCCCACAAGCGTTACTCGGTGGCTGACCCAACGGCCATGTCACAGTCCTGGCACGCGGCTGAGCACCGGTCCTCTCCTCGTGCCGGCAATGGCGGTGGCAGGCTGCTGGGTGGAGCACATGGGTCGCACCGGAGCAACCAGAGCTCCCACTCGCTGCCACGTGGGTCCACCGAGGGCTTCCAGCCCAGAATGCGCCGCAGCATGTCAGAGACCTCGCCGCCTCAGGACGCCTGTGTGCGGCAGCTTTTCGCCTCTTTCACGACGGACAACGGGGATGGCTGCACGGAGGACTCGTCGGCATTTGAAAATGCCCCCTGCTCCCAGGACGATCTGCTGCGGCTCACGTGGGTCAAGGAGGACGGGGACCTCCTTCAGCAGCAGGATGCTGCTAACCAAAATGCCCCTCGTGCTGGCTCGTCCTGACAAGGCGCGGCTGCTGCACGAGGTTGTTCAAGCCCGGGTGTGTCTGCTTCGCAGCTGCCAAGCCCAAGGGGTTCACGTATGCCGCGCCTGAGAGTTGCCACAACCAGCCGCACTGCACCAAACAAGTCTCCACGCCGTTCAGCGGGGGAGGCAATGGCCCCGGATGAAGACGCTGCGGCGGATCATCGGGAAGTGAGGCCGAAGCTGACAGAGGGGCAGACTAGGTGCGGACATACTTAGGCACTACTTACAGGATGCCGCCGGCCTCTGTCAAGGGGCCTCCTTCTGCTTTGCAACCTTCTCCACTGGTTTGTGCATTGCTTTTCGTCTGCTCCATCCACGAACGCCATGGCCACGGGCTGCTAGTCAAACTGATGTCTCTGCTCTCCCAGTTCATACGCTGTGTTAGTTATTGTTTGTTAGTTGACTGTGTGGATGTTTGCGTTTTGTGACTGCAAGTTCTCTCAGTGTGTGTGTGAGTGCGTTTTTTTTTTTTTATCTTCCATCTTTTGTGCGTGGTGTGGAGAAAAACATTGTGGGACCATTTTGTTGCAACTGAGTTGCCTCTGTGGGGGGGGGAAGGGCCACCAGAAATGCATGTACGCCATTAAAAGCGGCTTTCTCAGGTGCTGCTGTAGAGATATTCGTCTGTTTCGAAGCTCTTTCTTTAAACAAAGAGTAGGAGTGCATGCGTGTTATATTTTTTATATCCTTGTGATAAATGTTTTATTCGTATATTGAGAGCCCTATTGTTTTTTTTTTGTTATATATAAGCAGCATTGGAGATTCTTTCTGAACAGATCGACATTCTTTATCCATTTAGTGATTGCACCCTTAATTTTTTTTAGGCTGCTTATTTTTAGTTGTCATTTTTACTAGTGTTGTTTGAGTTCCTCATGTGAAAATAGTGCTGCTGGTATGTTGAGGCTGTGATAGCTGGTGTTGAATGCTTGGCGCATACTTCGGAGGAAGCACCGTTGCAAGCTGTGCTTTGCAAAAGTTATTTACTGCAACGTTGCTTTGACATTTATTTTAATCTATTGTGTGGACTTGGGCAAAATGGTCAGAGCTTAAGTGTATAACTGCAAGTTTATATATATATATATAAATATATTGAATGCTCCCTAGCTCCATTTTCCTCCCCTAGTTATGTGCAGCTATATTTACAAGAGCATGCACTGTTCCACTGTTTTGCACTTCAGCAAAATAATAAAACCTCAGACCACATTTGTCTTGTGGAATTATTGGCATGCGCACTTTTGACATACACTTGCATTTGCATTATGCTTTCGTAATATCTTTCTTTGGCTTTGGTCCACTTGGTTTCCTTTGTAGAATGGTTCATGATTTGTAGAAGGGTTTTAAATTTGTTTTTGCAACATGCTTATTCTGACGTGATGCTAGATGCACGTGTTTTGGTAAGAGAGATGCTTCAGCATGCAAACAATAGATCTCGGAAGACTGCCTTCTCTTGTACTCTTGGGTGATTTTATCTTGTGGCTCGGATTATGTTTCGTGGCCTATTTTGTTCATTGGCAGACCTTGGATGCTCGATTTAGCGAAAGCGGAGGAAAAAATACAATCATTCTTGAACATGTTTTGGCCAGCCAGACTGGAGTTTTTTGTTTCATCACTTCCTTGCAGATACTAATAGTGCTGGTTTGGTCAGCTCAGCAGGCTTCCCGTCATAGCCACATTTTTGCACAGCAATAGATTTACATGCACTCTCTGGGTTGGATTTGACTGTGGGCAAGTCCTAATCTCTGTCCCGGTGGATGGAGAGCACGTTGTGCTTCACCTGCGTAATGGTTTCGCTGAGCTTCGGGACATCTTGATGTTGACCCGAGATATGAGGTGCCTGTGTGCAGTGCTGCACGTAACATGCGGAAGTTACGCGCAGCACTGTGCAGTTACGTTCAGCTCTCACAGACAGCACTTTGTCTTTTTTTCTAATTCAGTTGTCAAATTAAGCAACTTGCTCATGATTGCTCAAATACATTTTGCCACCTTAAAACTAAAAAGGTAATGCCTATCTGCCTATGCTTGAGTTGATTTCAAAGAGTATCTGTTTCTTTATTCTCCTTTGCTGCAGCGATTACTTCATGGAAGTATTGATTTGCACTTGTGGCACATTGTTTCTGAGCCATGTAGGGCAGGTGAGGTCAGGCATGGTGGTTGCAGCTTTCCTGATTGGCCCAAGGGGAGCATGGATGCCATTACTTCACAATATTTCCTTTTAAAGCGAAAAGGTTCACTAGGCTAGTCAACATCACGCTTTGCATGAGCCGGAGGCCAGATTTGCCACTTCTGCGCATGCGCGAAACCGGCGTCACGCACGGCGGAGGTGGCCGCCGCTAACTGGGTCGCCTGACCTTCCGCCGCTTCTCCTCCTCCTTTCGCCGCAGCCGTGCGCAGTGCGTATTTGAAAGGAGAGGTATAAAAGGCGCCCATTGAACAGGCGCCTACACTCGCCATGGAAGGAGAAGAAGAAGCCAGTCGGACGGTGCAGAAACACCAATCCAGAAGTGGTAGCTTGGGCGTTGGCTGAAAAGCAGCGAGACCTTTTCGCTTCGAGATATCCAGGCTTAACCTTAGCTAAGCCACAGCCATTTTTTTTTTTCATTTTTTGTTTCACCCACCACATTTGGCTAGTGGCTATGCATTCACCTGGTGAGCCCTAGGTCGTAGGATCGAATCCCAGCCACCGCAGCCACATTTCAATAGAGGAGTCTCTGCACGCAGGCAAAAATGCCTGTGTGCTGTGACAACGGTGCATGCTAAAGAACTGCAGGTAGTTGAAATTAATCCGGAGCCTTTCACTACAGCATCTTATATAGTCCACGGGCAGCTTTTGGACGTTAAACCCTACATATATCATTTGTACCATACTATGCCTTTTTTTCATATTGCTCGTTCTTGCTGACAAAAGCTAGTAATGCAGTCTACACTCACAAAGTCCCCTTTTTATGTTGTAATTAGTGCTGCAAGTCACAAAAAGCAAAGGCTCACTTAAACTAGCCGTTAAGTTATTGCAGTTCTGGCAGCATGCTTGGGTTTTTTTGTTGCTTCAACTAGTGCTGCACTATAACCTTTGCATCATATCATTAGGCCTGATGTTGCAGCTAGGCTGGGCATGTGATCTGGTGAAATTGTGTGAAGACGTTTGAGAAATTGACAGAGTAAAAATGTTCATCCATGAGTGCTGCCAGCAGGGTGCCGCTCTGTCACACACACGGTAAAGGTTCCTAATTTTCCACTATTCCGGGAAAAATCTCGGTTATTAGCACTTTTCATGCAATTGTGTGCTAGAGCCACATTTCTTTATATATACTGTGGACATCAGTAGGAGTGATAAGAGAATCTAAAGTCTAAATGCTCTTGAAGGATGGAATCGGGTAAAAAAAAAATGCGGAAATGCGAAAGCATGTAGAGTTAGGTTACCTTCTCTGCTACTTAGTAATGTAATTAATCATTGATGACAGTTCATTAATAACTTTTATTGACTGATCATTAATTGATTGGTTTTGGTCATTAGGTAATTACTGTACCATTTCATTTATTTTATTGATTAATATTTTTATTTACTTCAATTAATTTTGGAGGAATTACTAGTGATTCACCAATTTCATGAACTACTCAAAGTTATTAGCAAAATTAATGGTCTTATTATTTAATTGTTTTATATAGTAATTCTGCCATTTACACATTCAGTTCAATGATTATAAATCATAATTACACTCTTACTGGATGATCTACAGTTCATGAGGACACACATTGTCCACACTTCCTGTCCACAAGCCCGTGGTGCATATACTGTGCATGCCACTCATGAGGCAAGAAATACTTTCGCATTAAAAGCGGAAGTTCTGCTGATGCCTTCTCATGTATACTCCCCTACCCGTTCAAGTAAGCAAGCATGTCAAACGCTGCGGCTCTGGGAGCAACGTGCTCGAACTGCTTCCATGGGAACAGTCGCATCAATAGTGCCTGTCGAAAGCAATATTTGTATGAATATAACACGGTTGTTTCATTCATACACCGAGGGTTGTGTTTGGAAGCAAACTGCAACTATAGCGTGATTTTTTTTTCTGTTCTTCAAGGTACCCATGGCAAATTCATCCACCAAACTCCTAAGCTGTGAGCAAAAGCCAACTTCTCGACATCCTTGTGTCGTGGATGTGAAGCATGCGGCACGCTTTTAGTGAGAAATGGTTGCTACAGATGTGGAAAGAAGGCAGCACGGGCCATTGAGAAAAAAGCCATTCCTTCTTAAGCGAACAATCCTAACTTAATCCCTGTGAAATACTTTTATTGAAACTTTGTACACTTACTTAGTATACATTTCACAGTGAAATGAACTACAATAAGCAAAACCGTGCAATTTATTTTCTTATTGCTTCATTTTTTTCTCAAAGCATTCCTATATGGAAACCAATTATTTTTGGTCATTCCACTATTATGCAAGGAAAATTGATGATATAGTTATTTTGATTAACTGCACAGCTCCTGTTTTCATGTGTATCACAGCAAAACAATTTGACTTGCGATGAATTGAATTAAATTACGTTATTACTGCTGGCGTCAATGTATATTTGGTTGGTTGGTTGGTTGGTTTATGGGGTTTAACGTCCCAAAGCGACTAAGGCTATGAGAGACGCCGTAGTGGAGGGCTCCGGAAATTTCGACCACCTGGGGTTCTTTAACGTGCACTGACATCGCACAGTACACGGGCCTCTAGAATTTCTCCTCCAAAGAAATTCCAGCCGCCGCGGCCGGGATCGAACCCGCGTCTTTTGGGTCAGCAGCCGAGCACCATAGCCACTGAGCCACCGCGGCTATATTTATTTGTACATTTTATATATATATTTTTTTGTCTTTCGATTTTAGGATTTCATACGTTTGACGTACCAAAGCAACTCGGGCTATCCTTAGCGGCCACTAACATCGCACAGTACACGGGCATCTAGCATTTCGCTTCCATCGAAATGCGACCGCCACGGCCGGGGTCGAACCCACGTCTAACTTTGATTGCGATAAAACAACCTTCATAAAAGGCAGGCTAATTTTCTGTTTTATCAGCTATGAACATTTTTCCCAGAAAGGTGGCCTCATATAGCTTAATACTTAACCTACTCCTTTTTTCTTTTTATCACATATCTACCTGAACGATGAACGTTGTTGTCCTGTAGTTTCAAAACTAATATCGCCACAGCCCGCAACTGAAACCGAAACGCCGAAATCACCGCAATATTTACGGAAACAAAAATAGCTTCTGTGTGATTCCAGCACCTTTATTTTGCAGTAAACGACTGATCGACGCAAAACATAGCGCAATATGCGTTACATAAGTACCAGAAATTTGTAGTTGCGGGAACCACAAGAACTACGAGAACAGTTGAACAGCTGGATTATCGTACGGTGATTGGCCATCCTTGGCATCCTGCTCACGTGGTCTCTATTTGGCGCCGGAATTTCTGGCGCCAAAGCGCTTCTCTTTGTGTGCGGTACTTCGTCGTGCGTGTCCGGACAAGCAGAAGTGGGGAGGATGTTCGTGCTCAAAAGAGGTAAGCTCCCGAGTGACCTGTACCTGTACACAGCTCTGCCCTGGGTCCCTAGAACCCGGCGAGCGCTCATATCGGATTTGCGCAGCAGGCAGGTTGTGCTGTGCTCACGCTGGCGTGTCATCGGACCATTCAGTTGCCCTTTGAGCAAAGCGCAATGGTTGCAGGTGTAGATTATTTTGGCGTACATCTGACTTTTTTTTCCCCAGCACGAGATGTCTTACATTCATTTCTGTTTGTTTCTATATTTAAGATAGCCGTAAGGAGCCCGTACATTTCGATAAGATCACGTCGAGGATTCACAAGCTCTGCTATGGACTCAACATGGACTTCGTTGACCCCGTAAGTCTTTTTTCCCGTGGTTTAGGTTTCGCGTTGTGCTGTCTGCGTCCTAAAGTGAGATTCTAATTGGGGTTTCGATCAGCTTTGTCACTTGGGCCACATTGGCGGGTGTGATGCGGCGCCCGGAAGCACATTGAGGCACGCGCGCGAGCAGATTCCCGCTCCGTCACCTGAAGAACAAAAATTGAGGGCTCCGCTTCTGTGCAGATGTAGTACATGCTTTTCTTTTCTTCTCCGAGATGGTTTGGATGCTGAATCACCTCTGCCCGACCTTAATCAGAAGCCTAGACCCTTTGTTTGCTATTTTAAGATAGTGGTGCAACGGCGCCGGCACAGGAGGAAGTGTGTGCGTGTGTGAATGGGTGTCTCGGTGCGGGTACCATTCAAGGGCTTTCAGTGAAGGGAAGAAAAGAAACTCTGGCCCCGGCTAATTTGGGTGCGATTGTAAAATTTTATTTTATTCAGGTTCTATAGTTCAGTGCTAGTGGGTGTAGCAAGCACATATGGTGAAACGCGAACTTTGACTTAAGAAATGAGCAGTATCGATCATATTGCTTACAGAAAGAAAAAAAGATGGGCACTGTCAGTTACTTCAGAAGTGTTGTCTTCGTGTATTCATGTATTGTAATAGTTTTTCCCAATGTGAGGTACTTGCTGATAGATTACATCTAGGTTTTCCTTTATTTTCTCCTTGTTGATGTGGTTCCTGTGTCTGTATTGGGCTGCAGAATGGCATGATGTAAGCAAGCTTGCTGTTGCAGATTAACATACTCATGTTGTTTTGTGTACAAATATTTTTCCTGCAGTGCTCCATTGCTCAGAAGGTCATTAATGGGTTGTACCCCGGTGTTACCACTGTCGAACTGGACAATCTGGCTGCCGAAACAGCTGCTACGATGACCACAAAACATCCAGACTATGCCATTTTGGCTGCCAGAATTGCAGTTTCTAACCTGCATAAGGAGACAAAGAAAGTGTTCAGTGGTAAGAGCTCAGCTACTGTTAAGTTTATGATAGTCGACGAAGTTTAAGAGAGTTTCAACACTCTGATTCCATCTACACAGCAAAAAGTGGTTTCTTATTTGTTTACTAGTCAAATGTATTAAGTATTGATTTTATCTAACGAGTGCTTATGAAACATGTGAAGAATAAAATGTTTGAAAAAACTGGCATAAAGCAAGCTTTCTTTTAAAATTTTCATGGCCTTTTTTTTTTTTAAAGATTGTGCGCCTCCAGAAATGAAGTTTTTAAGATCTTTGTATGATATCATGCTGTTCTTCCTTTTCCTAATGTCAGGCTTGTGTGTCCACCCATGGATATAAACATTTTCACGACTCTCGGAGCAGTCAGTTATTTTGTGCTGTGGGGAGAACCTGAGGGAGCTTAATCCTTATCTCTTCTGTGTTCTACGAGCACAACTGAATGTCCAATATGGTGGCTCCCTTTGACCACTTTTTGAGAGAGTTTGGAAGCCTTGATTAAATTTCACACTGGTGCATAGTAGAACAGATAGGTATCCTTCTCTGTAGCTAGTTCTTTGTGTGTCGGTTTTTGTTTTCCTACTGAATAGTATATGGAGAAATGTTCAACAAGCAGAATTTTGAAATGTTCCAGAGGTTATTGAAGACCTCTACAACATGGTCAACGAGCGCACGAGGCTGAGATCACCTATGATCAGTGACAGTGTGTATAAGATCGTCATGGACAATGCTGAAGTGAGTGTGAGCTTCTGTACCTACCCTCCACAGGCTCTCCTTCCCTCTCTTTTGGTTCTCTAACAAGGTTCTCTGTATTGCCTGCAGGTTTTTAATTCTGCTATCATATATGACCGAGATTTCAGCTACAACTACTTTGGGTTCAAGGTGAGTTGAGTGGCTCATTTTTTCGCATTAGCCCATTAATTTTTGGCACTGCAGTTCATTGATGCTTGAAGAGCGATCCCACACAGCGTTTAGAGGTACAACTTGGTCTTAAGCATCTCTGAACCACTCTGGCTGAAAATGCGGCATTTGTGGGGCCTTATTCTTAAGACTTGTCTGGGTCTGCTGTAAAAAGTTATTGAAAAGACTCACTGCAGCTCAGTAGCATAAAAATATATATATGTATGAAGGGGTTTTGTGCTGCACAGGCAATTGACATCAGAATAACGGCCTGAGGGGCGAGTGTTTCCTTGCCAATATACCCCCACATTTTAACGCGATAGCGTTAGACTTCTGTTCGATGTGAATCCCAGCATCAATGGGACAATAATTCCCCATTGGTCGAAAGGGACTGTGATGTCACAGCCCTCGTAGCGAATCATGTTTTGTGTATTCATATCAGAGATCACAGGGTGGTGAGGTCTGACATCGCACCAGAAGTTCAAAGGGACATACAAGGAATCAAATTAAATTAATTGCACGATAAAACAAATTGGTTAATGAATGGGCAGTGGGGATCGAACTTGGGTCTCCTGTGTCGCAAAGCGAGTGCACTACCTCAAAGCCACATATGCACATATGTTCAGTAGCGATAAAGGGAGACAATGGAGTTGGAAAAGCACTGGATGTCAGGAGATATGATGGATGTGGAGAGGTTTCTTTGCTTCTGGCGCCGTGCACACTGTGCGCCTGCAAGAGAGCGGGATTTGAACGCGATAGCATGCGGGGATCCCTCTGCCTGAAACCCCTTTAATGAAACCCTTAGCAACCATTCATTGTCCGGCTTGGAGTGTGCAAAAAAATAATAAAAAAGTCGGACAATTAATGGTTGCTAAGGGTTTCATGCAGGGTGTTTCAGGCAGAGGAAGTCCCACACGCTATTACATTCAGACCTCATTGGGGTTACCAGTGCGTCCTCAAAGTTTTTCTTTGGTGAAGTTCCTGAGTAACGGGAATTGATATGGATCCCAGCTATGGCGGCCACATTGTGATGGAGGTAAAATGTACAAATTCCCTTAGGCTGTGTGATGTTAGCACGTATTCAAGAACCACTGGTGGTCTGAATTAATCCGGAGCCCTTCATTGTGGCGTCCCTCATGGCATGTCTCTTTGGGATGTTAAACCCCGCATGCCATACCTTACTTGCGATAAATTTGTATAGAGGTCGCAATGGCTGTAAGTTTGGGAACAAATTGTCAATTACCTCAGTATTGCCATAATAAGCTTGCTTAATGCCGTGTAGCCACATCTTGAGCCAACATGCCATCTATGCATTTATTGCTGTCTGCTACACTCTTGTTCGGATTGCGATTACTTGGCCTATGGGTCAATGAAACCATTGCACCTGAAATAGCTAGGTCTAGCCCATAAGCCAATCAACAGGTGCATACAAAACATGTTCGATAGCGAGCCTGTATGCGGAAATGAACCACCTTTGGAGAAAATAACCTCAAAGCACCGCTACTACTTTGTTACCGACTGTTGCTCTAGGAGAATATTCTGGAATAGATGCATTGCAGTCAGACCGTTGCTGAAGTGGTTTGAAGACATGCCATAAACTAGATTTACTGGATACACTGCCAGGTATTGCACAAAGACTCATCCGACTGCCTGCATAGTGCAACTTGCTTACAGTGTGTGATTCCTCTCTGTCGCAGTTGCACAGATAATATGCCCCGCAAAAATGTCTAGCATTGGAAAGGAAATATCAGAATTGCACCACATTTGAGAGATGCTTCAAAGGGCACTTCATGTTGGAAGTGCTCTACTACAGGAAAAGTTGAAGATAATAACAAATACTGCAATGTAAATCAATATTTATGGGCGTATGCTATGCTTCGCAGAAAACAAGGAGGTTAAAATCAGTATTATTTACTCTGACTCGCTGAGCATACTAGAAACACCACACCCCAGAAGTGCAGTCTAGCCACTTATAGGAGATATAACCATAATCTATGGTATAACAACCACCACACCACAAGGACAAATGATCAGATTATTTTGGGTCCCAAGTCACAATGGTAACAGCAGGAACAAAAGAGCTGACGTATGTGCAGCACGAGTCAAGAAAGTAAACATGCCTTATAAACATTGCATAACGAGATGTAGAAAGTATTTATATATCTGTCCAGGTTGTAAAAAATTATTCTGCACAAGCCACTGGTCTATTTCGGCTCAAGCACAGACCACAGGGTAGCTTATGATAGCCTGCATTTTTCGATAAGAATTTAAGCATCTGAACTTGCCTGAATTGTCCGGAATCAGCGGAAAACTGCAGTAGTCTGCGCAGAGAATTTTCCTCTACGATACCTACCCCAGCTCTGAGCAGTGATATTGGTTGCCGCGCAGTTCGTCGGATGGCGCAGCCTCTCAAATCGGCTATCCAGCTCGCCTTGATGAAAATTCTGCTGATGATGTGTGAAAATAATGTGTTCTGATATACTGTTATGGCTTTATGAGACGCTTTCTTGATGGTCTTGTGCAATTTTGACAGACACTGGAACGGTCATACCTGCTGAAAATAAATGGAAAAGGTAGGTGCCTACAAATAGTTTTGAGTTATTCATGCATGGCAGTTTTGTCGTATTTATGGATAACCTGGAGCAGTTCCAAAGTAGAATGTTTGGGTGCCACCGAGTCAGTGCTGTTAGTAACATGAATTCATTGAAGGTTTAACCTTTCAGCAAAAGTTGCTCCAAATCCATGTGCCTCATTTCTGTATTTAATCGTTTAATTTGCGCACTTTTTTCTTTAAATTGAACTTCTCAAAAGGGATGTGCAAATTATGCGAATATTTTGTGAATATGTTTAAAAAAACTACAAAGGTCATAACGCGCAATATATACTGTATGTTGCTGCCTATACGTCAACCTCGCACCCCTCGCCGGCAGAAAAAAAGTTTTGACTCCAAATATAAGATGGACGCCCTCTTCCATCCTGCCCCGTGTTATGTAGTTCCCCACAGGATGGTGCATGCGCAGCTCAATGCAATAAACGTGCAGCGATACAATCGCAAAGCCGGCAGTGGGAGGCAGATGAAGATAAAAGGTGATATAATGATGCCCTCGCGCGTGGCCCGGCTGGTCAAGGCTAGTGGCAAACTGAACAGTTTCGGATTCCGGTGCATCTTGGAGGTTACCGGAAGCTTGGTTTCGGAGCTGTGTTTGTGTGGGAAAGCGACTGCTGGCACAAGCGAGCTGGGTGAACAGCGCACAATTCGCCCCCCCCCCCCCCCCCCCCCCCCCCCCCCCCCCCCCCCCCCCCCCCCCGCCACTTGCACCTTTCGCAGCCACGCATGCTGACACGGCCATGCTGATCTTCCCAAGCATGCCTTGCGCGCACTTGCGTGCATGCTGGTGGTTTGCGCAGCAGGGAGCGTAGAATATGCGAATAAAGTGTTTTTCTTAGATATATATATATATAAAACCGGGTAATAAATCAGGGGTGCACAAATTACACGAGTATATATGGTTTACTTCAGCCTTGCTGCAAGTCTCTAGGTGAAGCCATACAGGGGCACCAAGTACAGTCGCGGGTAAAAAAGATTAGCACACATGACGGAACACCAGAGCGCCGGAATGACAACGCGTGGCGCTGCGGGTGGCGAAGAGGCTGATAACGAGAGTGCCGGGCCATTCCCATTCTACAGTATTAGGGGAGTTCAGCGGACTGCCACGGACAGCAAAATTACTGGCTAAAAGCAGCGCTATCATCTATTGTGGCCGCGAGTTCCTTTTGACAATCCATTGCGGACATAAAAAAAACAGTAATAAAAAGAGGCCATCTTTGCTCATGATAACCGAGCCAAAATAAATGCCGCAAGCACAGTCACGTAGGGTCGGCACTTCAACGCTCGGGCGGTGCATGCTTGATAAAGCTTACTTCATGCCGTCCCCCCCTACGCTGCAAAAATGGAAACGGCCCGTTAGGCAGGTCTGCGTACCGCAGTGCCGCGTGGTGAGATATACGAATTCTAATCGCCAAAGATCTGTACTAATATTTTTTGCTCGCGACTGTACTTTCTTGTTGTTCTGTGTGCATGCTAGCCAGTAGTGAATGTGATGAACAATGTAATTAGGCTGATATAGGTTGACCAATTGAAAGGTTCATGCTGTTGAAGACCGTAGTCAAAGTGCAGTCATCTATATTGTGCCATAGTATTATTATGTTCAGAACACTCCACAAGCAACTGGCCCATAACAGCTTGTATTGCTGACTGTGTTTTGTGAATCTCCTGCGAGTCCATTTGTTCTGACCTTATTCGGCAGTGGTTGAACGTCCACAGCACATGCTCATGCGAGTATCTGTTGGAATCCATGGTGAAGATTTGGAAGCTGCTCTTAATACATACAACCTCATGTCTGAGAAATGGTTCACACATGCATCTCCAACGCTGTTCAACTCTGGAACCCCACGACCACAACTTTCAAGGTATGGTTCAACCCTGAGGCTGCTTGAAGGAACTGCTGAAATGTTCTCGTCCTGTGTGCTTCTTCTCTTTTTTGTGTCTCGTCATTTGCACAGTTTTTAGGTTTATAGAATGTCATGCCAACTGGCCCCTCACCGCACTCTTCTGCGGAGATGTGGGTCACCATTGTTGGTACTATTTTACGACAGCTGCTATAGAGACTCTTGCAGAACTTGGCACACGTATGTGCTGCCATCAACTTGCATTTGAGTTGACATTGCTGTCCAGCACTATGCCAAGGACGGACAAGCTGTTGAGTGGTGGGGTGACAAATGTTGTAGTAAATGTGCGAACCAAGTTCTGTGCTGTTGAGTTGTAAGAACCAGTCACTAATACCATCAACACGTGCAGCAAAAATGAGCGGATCCTACACTTGAGTTGATAACTACCCATACCTGCGAACTCTCCCAAATTGTCCGGGAGTCTCCCGAATTTTGATTACATCTCCCGATTGTATGGACGCGACCTCAAATCTCCCGAAAAGTGGCCGCCACAGCCCAGTGTTTTTTTTTTTCTTCTAATTTTTCATATTCTTTTTTTGCACGCTATAGCTATAATCCTATAACGTCCTATAATATAACCATGCCTGAAAGCAGCGCGGGAGCACTCAGTCACCAGCATGCATATTGAATCGAGGTAGCGGCTGCCGGCACCACCACTAGTATTTCTAGGGACCGTACCACCACGAACGCGAGCAACCGACGGGCGCTGCCATATTGGATTTTCCAATTGGATTGTCTCAGGCTGGCTCGCGTATTTAGCAATCCAGTCGTTATATGATCGTGGGTGCACTAGCCGCGCTAGGCCTCAGTTGGCTTTTTCAGGTCGTCGAGTGAAGTGCGGAACGCTGAATTACTCTGTTTCCTCGAGAACGCCAAACTACTCTGTGTTTCCCCGAGTTGGAACGATCAATGGCGCTTTCGAAAGCCAAGAAGAAATACTTGCAAGTATTTTGGAAATCGTACACGACTGAGTTTCCGTACTTTGTCAGTTCGCGAGAAGGTGACAAGTATGGATTCTATACCACGTGCGCCTGTGAGGTGAGCGTTTTGCACGGCGGCAAGAACGACATCAAGGTACACATCGCTTCACAAAAGCATAAGAACTATGTTCGTGCTGCAGAAGTGCAGGGCGCCATCGGCAGTTTCCTTCAAAACAACGGTGAAGACAGTGTGCTCCGTGCAGAGTGCCTTTTCACGGGATTTCGTGTGGAATACAACCTGCCGCTAAGCGTGAGTGATCACGCGGGACCACTATTTCAGAAAATGTTCCCGAAATGTGACGACGCGAAGCAGTACGGATGCGGACGTACCAAAGCAAAAAAAAAAAAAAATCCCCTCCCCCCATTCCCCGCCGCGGCGGTCTCCCGAATTTTCATGTTGCTAGGTTGGCAGGTATGACTACCTGTCTACCACTACTTATTGTGACTCTATGTCTACACTAGCAGTCAATTTTCTTAGGCTCTGCAGCCGAGGCTAGGCCGAAAGGGAAGGAAGCGGGCCTTTGTCACCACGCTGTGTTACTGCACCAAGTAGTCTGGCCACTAAACAAGACGGATCACAATCTTTTAGCCACTTGCTGTACAAAAGCATTCTTCGCCCTCACCCGTCATACCTTGACCACCCTTTTATCTCCAGGTGCTTAATCCTGCAATTGCAAGGGGCGATCGGCACGTGCGAGAGGGATCATTTCTTTTATGTGAACCTGTTGGCCTCGTCCCTGTCGTCTTTGAGGCAATATTCTGCCACAAAATGCACTTGCTCTTCCATCCTTAAACCTTCAGGAGACAGAGGCCTGTCTCCTTTTCTGCCTTGCCTTTGCTGCATAGCCACAAAAAGTTTACTGCAAGTATAGACATTATGTTAGGCAAGGCTGTATTATGTGACTATATGGACTGTTTTATGAAGGGTTGTGATGTTGGTTCATTCACAGCGCCATTTCTAAAAACTTTGATCGGATGTCTGGTTCGGTTGGCTTGCCATGTCCAGTGTCTCAATGTGGCCCTCGTATGTTAAGCTGCAGCTCCAGGCTTTTCAATTTTTGTGGCATGCACATGTTGGTGCTCAAAGCTTGGTGTAGTTGTAAGTTTGCAAAAGTGGCAATTTACTTGAGTTTCTGGCTAGTCAGTGGAGCAGGTGCAGTCACCCGAGGGTGTAATATCGTCCTAGGCATTATTCTAGGTACTACTACTTATACTAATAGAGATGTGCTAGCCATAAAATTTCACCTCATTTGTGGGCTATGGCAAGGAGAGATCGTTTTTGCATTTTCAGTTACTTCTCTTTCCTCTGTAACCTGGTCTACAGTGACTTCAGTTCGTGTGATGAACTTAGCCAGTGTTTTCAAGCTGTCGTTTATTGTTGCTGCAGCATCGCTCCAGTGGTGATCTGTACAGTAAGATCTCAATATCCGGTTAACGGTTAATTCTAAATCCTAAGTAATTTATTGAATTTCTGCAGTTCCTTAAGTTGCAGTATAAATTTTACTGAATAATACAAGCTGGCAGCTTGCACCAGGGCGTTTAATTTGAAGACCTGGGAAGCTATGCAGGAACGTCCCAAGTTCACCTGAAAATGCAGCGCCGTGCCGCTTGATAGGCGTCCAAGTCCACATTAAGCAGCGCGATGCTTAACCTGACTCTTGAGTGCTTCATGCCGCTTCCCACGGACAGCGGTGACACTCCAACTTAGCACACGGCACAGTGATGTCATGCAGGCCAAAGCCACTCCTGCAGTTAGGCGCAATATGGCGGTGTTACAGAGGAGCAAGGCCAGAACAATGCCTCCTGAAGAATGTACCTGCAACGTCAGGGGCTGAGCAGTCAGCCATGTGGCGGCGCTGTAAGATGACCCTCAGTAGGGAGCTTCCACACAACCCTCAAGCAGATGACACACAATCTTTTGATGGCTGCCATTGTAACAAAAAAGAGCCCTCACTGAGTGCTCTTTATGAGTTTGTTTCTGTGGTTTGTTTAGCGAAAGCGTGTCATCAGTGATGCATCAAGGATTGCAATTGTAACGATTAGCGAGCGAAAATCAGCTCAACAAGTCGCTGTCATTTTACTCTACAAAATCCATGCCGGCTACAGCTCCAGGAAAGGTGGTTCAAGGTTATGCCCGATGCAGCGTGCTGCGAGGTTTCCAGGCGCATTGACTAAAGAGTTGCTGCAATTGTCCTCTTGGGCCGCCATGTTAGCTCAGCGGTTATGGCGCTTGGCTGATGACCCAAAAGACGCGCGTTCGGTTCCGGCCGCAGCGGTAAAATTTCAATGGAGGTGAAATTCTAGAGGCCCATGTATTGTGCGATGTCAGTGCACGCTAAAGAACCCCAGGTGGTCGAAATTTCCGGAGTTCTCCACTGCGGCATTCCTCTTAGCTTGAGTCACTTTAGGATGTTAAACCCCATCAATCAAACCTGTCATTTCACACTCTGCTCTTTGGATTACCATAAAAACCTGTTAATCAATTTTTTCTTGAACTGTTTGATGTCTTCACATACGTCGGAACTCAAAATTGCACCCCGCTATATACCAGGTAACTGTAGCATAGATGGCAATGAGGGAGCTGCTTGACTGTCTGTATCAGCTGCCTGCCAAAGCTCCATTGATATTGACAAAGCACCACACCAGGAGTGTAGACCACATTCTGTAGATCAGAAGCACAATCTACAGACAGCAGCAAGAAGAATGGAATAAGGAAACAACACTTTAGACAATAAAACCACAAAAAATAGAGAGGTATGCTACTGAAAGATGAGATATATTTATAGAAGTAGCACTGTGTAAGCACACGAGAGGGAACTCGTACACGACAGACATCTTTCAAGCAACATGCTAACACTGCATTCAAGATGTGGTGGCCGGTTTTGCTATCCATATCTATGCATGTCCATGATTAGAGGCAGAATAGAGGCGCTATTTTCTGGAGTTGCACGAAAATGCAATACCCAACCATCGCACCTCTCTTTATGACCAGATGTATCTTCTGGATAGCGTTTTAATTTGATTAAATTAACACATTATTTTTCACAGTACGCCATGATTCGTACTCATACTTCTATGCTGCACACACCTCTGTTGCTTTTGTTACGTACGTGTTTAGAAAACTCGACCCTTGTGTACCAGTAACTTCTATGGCTCTATAGCTGGAGATAGTCTTGTACCATAAGGATTCATTATCGTCATTATTATGTAGCGTTGCTTTCAGATAATTTGAAAGCCCATTTAGTTAAGCTATTTTACTTAGTCTGATGGGCTTTGAATTAAAGGTGCACTGAAGAGGATTCTGAACTTGTCTTTTTGCCGCGGGAACTCGATCTACACGTTCCTAGCATTCTTAGAAACTGCAACTTATTGCCCTGTATGGCCGATTTCCCTAATTAAATCGAATTAACGTCCGGCTCCCGCCCTTTTTTTTTTTTAATTCTGCCTCGTACGATGGGCGGAGTCGACCAACGCGTGAAGTTCCTTTCAGCCAGCTCCGTGGAGGCTTTGCTTTCGCTTTATTTTGTTTTTTTTTTAGGTTTCCATGAATAAATAGTTTCATTTGTAGATAATATAGCCGCAAAATAATCCCGCAGAAATAAAAATACGCGCGGACTATTTGCTACTACGGACTACTACGTATTACTCCGCTGATGGCAGAGTGGCAAGCCGCCACGGGACTGGGTGAAAGGCACCCCACGCACTGGTCGACTCCGCCCACCGTACGAGGCAGAATTAAAAAAAAAGGGCAGGAGCCGGCCGTTAATTCGATTTAATTTGGGAAATCGGCCATACAGGGCAATAAGTCGCAGTTTCTAAGAATGCTAGGAACGTGTAGATCGAGTTCCCGCGGCAAAAAGACAAGTTCAGATTCCTCTTCAGTGCACCTTTAATGAAGTTGTTCTGTATCTCATAGTATGGAATGCTAGCTGGTTGTTGTAAACTTCTGCTCCATGTTGATGCTTGAACTGGAAGAAGAAAGACAGGACAGAATTGAAGAGACTCTGACTCTGCTATGTTCTGGGCATGGGGCACAGTTGTTTCCTGCTGCAGATGAAAGAGGACAGCATTGAAGGCATATACGACACCCTGAAGCAGTGTGCACTCATCTCGAAGTCTGCTGGTGGCATAGGTGTCAATGTACACTGCATCCGAGCATCGGGGACCTACATTGCTGGTGTAAGTGTCCATTCTGTCTGTCTTTGACAACGGTGATGCATGTGCCTCACTTACAGTTTGCTGTGCTTTGCAGACTAATGGTACATCCAATGGGCTTGTACCAATGCTGCGTGTCTACAACAACACCGCAAGATATGTTGACCAGGGAGGCAACAAGGTTTGTAGACTGCTCTCTTTTCTTCATTAATGTTGTGGGCTTTTTATTTTTTTTTTCTGTGAAGTGCAGTGAATAGCTGTGTGTGTATATGTGCACGACTCAAGCGGCAGTGGGCACACTGTGCCAGGCCAATAGGCAAATGGGAGATGGGGGCGGGGGGCAAACTGTCCAAACTGGCACAAAGCATAAAGGAGATGATGTCTGTGCAATGGCTGTGGGCTTCAGCAACTGACAGGTGCCTTGCCAGGCATCATGCATACAGCTTGCTACGTTACCCAGCATTACTACTCTCCATCACTTTCTTTCTCTTCTTTCCCTTTAACCTAACATGTTGTAACAGGCCAGTGACTGCCAACCTCTCCACCCTTCTTAGCTTTCTCTCTTGGTTCTTGGTTTGGATCTTGCCTTTGGATTATAAGCTTGTCATGGATTACTCTCGATATCTATAACTGTATGTAAGAGATGTATTCATTTATTTGTCAATTTTTTAGAGGCCAGGAGCATTTGCGATCTACTTGGAGCCATGGCATGCAGACGTCTTTGATTTCCTTGAGCTGAAGAAAAACACAGGGAAAGAGGAGACTCGAGCCCGGGACTTGTTCTACGCCCTCTGGATTCCAGACCTGTTCATGAAGCGTGTGGAAGAAGATGGCACCTGGTCGCTCATGTGCCCCCATGAGTGCCCTGGTCTGCATGATCTTCATGGAGAGGAGTTTGAAAAGCTGTACACACAGTGAGTATCTGGTCCTTTAACATATTCGTTAGTGAAGGTGACAGATCACTGGTCTGAGATTTTTGTGTCATTCTTTTGCCCTTCATTGGGAGAGTTCTCTTCTGTTCCCTTGTCTCTCCATTATCATAAAGGGGTGGAGACACCATATTTAGCATGTTCATTCGTGTATGTGCGATAAATAATTGCAGTATTTATAATGACCGATTTTGGTTTCTGAGTGCATGGGTGTGCAGTGATGTCATGATTAGGGAATAGCAGTAACCCGGTCACATGAGCCCCAAAAGTTGTGACTACAGACTGCTGCGTCGTCTGCTCTCGTACACATGTTGCATACCGGCGCCTTTTTAAATGCCGGCAAAAATTGGTGAGGAATGCCAAGCAAGCAAAGGATGACACCGAGTTAACCAAGCGGCTCGCTTGGGCCGATCTCAGTCGGCATACTGCGTATGGCAACGCTGTCCGCTACAGCACGAGGTGACACTCACGACATATCATTCAGGAAAGGTGCCACATTTGCAGTGTAACAGTTGAGTTTGTATGGCATCAGTTTATGGGAGCTACTGTGGGACTGGATAACAACTGCATAACAGCAAAGAAAACTCAGCACCTGGGCACATAACTGCAGGGTTCCAATCTGTAGTGCAAGTAATGACAAACTCGAAGACAGTGAATAAAGCCAGCTGTTGGGAGCGTAGATGTGCAGACTTCTCACAGCTGTCCTCTTTCCTAAACTGCTGAGCAGAAAA
Organism: Amblyomma mixtum; assembly: GCF_055824585.1. Classification (NCBI taxonomy): domain Eukaryota; kingdom Metazoa; phylum Arthropoda; class Arachnida; order Ixodida; family Ixodidae; genus Amblyomma; species Amblyomma mixtum. The sequence continues at coordinate 310,504,662 of NC_143012.1, read as the reverse complement.
ATTGTGCAACCCTTTTTTTGTATTTGGTGCTGCTTTGTGATCAGAGTTTTTGTGCCATGCTAGGAAAAACTGCAAGGCCAGCTGCATTGCCTTCTCTGCATGCAGGTATGAGGCTGACAAGCGTTACCGGCGGCAGGTACGTGCACAGCACCTGTGGTCAGCCATCTTGGAGTCGCAGATCGAGACAGGCACACCGTACATGCTGTACAAGGACGCATGTAACCGCAAGTCCAACCAGAAGAACCTGGGCACCATCAAGTGCAGCAACCTCTGCACTGAGGTGGTTGAGTACACTTCTCCCGATGAGGTGCGTTTTTGCAATAGTCATTCAATCCTTATTTCAGCCGAAGGCGAATAATTGGGCCAGTGTTCAGTCTTGAAGAACACACGGAGACGAAGAGAAAGGACAAAAGTTGGAAAAGGGTGAGACAAACACAGTGCTGTTTGTCTTGCTCTTTTTTCAGCCTTCCTCCATCTGTGTTGTTCTCCTTTTTCAGCTTTGGCTGGACTACAAAGGAAACACTGCTGCAGTGTGGCCTTTTCATTTCTGTTTTTTTTTTTAAGTGCTTCCTGTTACTTCAGTCTGAGCTGGGGCTGCATTACTTTAAGGTTAGGATGTTCAGGCTTGCCAAGAGAACCAAGATGTGCCACTGGTCATTGTAACCATCTCTTCAGGTGGTGCCAACTTTAATTTGTCAGCCTAGTGGATTACTTTCATCAGAATAGGTCTTGCTTGCCCTCTAAACATGTGGTGATTCACTTATTTGCTGGACCTACTGTTAGTATTTTAGCTGAGTGCAGTAGAACAAGTTATCAATGTTGTACCGGCATATAGAAACAGGCTATAGTGTTGTATACCTTGGTGAAATCTGTTAGTTACATAGCTTAGGAAATTTATTTTTTTGACTGAGCCGTGACTAAACTGCATGCCACCAGTATTTGTGCATTGTATCGAGTGTATCATCTAGGATGTCGTATAGTTTTGAAAAATAGGTTGTTTAAGTTAGAAGAGCGTTTTTTTGTCATCGCATTGTCAACAGTGCAGTGCATCAGAATATAGCTAAGATGTGCTAACCAGTAGACTGCTTAACTAATATTGAGTAGTCAACCTTTTAACAATTACTGTTAGCCTCCAGAGTTGTACAGCTGTCCGTCACTAATATTCATATCAGTTTTTAGAATTTTGAAAATGCAGTTACCCTCGGCGCTGTCGCCTAATAAATTTTGGCATGGCTATTTCGACAAGTTACGTGCACTGGAGGGGTTGCTTTGCCCTGCATGGATTTCGAAAGTGCACGTATTTTGGCACACTGTAGGCAGAATTTGTTTGGCCACAGCACCGAGGGTAACAGGTAATAGTAGTTAAAAAGTGAACTATTCGTTAGTACTTAACCAACCTACTAGTTAGCACATCTTAGTTATATTCAGATGCGCTATACCATTGATAATGCTATGCCGAAAAAAAGTGCTCTTCTGAGTCAAAAAGCAATTTTTTTTAATTACAGAAAATCTTAAGTGAAAGACCCGTTATAATGCTACACAATATTTTGTGACAGGGCAGAGGGAAAGTTTAATCAGCTACTCAGTAGCCTTTACTGTTGAAAATTTCGGCCTTGGACAGACTGTGTGAGTTAACATGCCTGCGCTAGTTTGACTGGTCATGGGAGATCATCTGGAAGTACCAGACTTGGTGCCGGTGCCCTAGTGTGCTTTTTGATGGTCAGGTCACATTTGTTTATATACAACATGTTCATTGAAAATTAGGATGCTACAATTAAGTTTAGCTGTGTGTATGCCCATCTCTCTTCTGAGGAATCTGAAGAAAAGTGCATTTTGCACTCTTTTTTTTTTTCCCCCCTCAGGTGGCTGTGTGCAACTTAGCATCGATAGCCTTGAACCGGTTTGTTAAGGATGGCAGCTTCGACTTTCAGAAGTTGCGAGAGGTCAGCCAGGTGGTCACTCGTAATCTCAACCGCATCATTGATGTGAACTTCTATCCAATCCCTGAGGTGAGTTTTTACTTTCTTGTGTTCTTGCAGTTAAAGGGTTTGCTGAAAGGATGCTATGTGCCGTGACTTCAGTCGACTCTTTTTTTTCTAAACTGGAAGTTCAAAAGGGAGCAGTTAATTTTATTCATTTTGACTTTTTTTCGAGATGCAGTCTGTAGGTAATCCACTACACTAGACTGTAGTGTCCCACTGTTTAAAGCATTCGTGGGCTTCAGTAAACCTCTGTTCCATTTAATAATAGGTACCTTCTTTTTGACTGTTAGGCTACTTCGCATGTTGTATGCAAGTAACAAAGCACTAGACACGAGACAAAGGAAGAACAACACAGCACAAGGCGCTAAGCATGTTGGCCTTCTTTATTAGATGCAAAAAAAACAACGAGATGCAACACTACGCCTCCTTGCGTCAAACTGCTGCGGTCCTGTCTGTTAATGCTGCATCAACTCCTTGTTGATGTAGTCAGTGTAAAGTTTAGCCGTAAATGAGACATTTTTTGCCTACAAGTACTGGTGGTCTAAATTGAGATTGATATACTTTTTCACAGCACTACTGAGACTACCACTTCAGTCCAGTTATGGCTAGCAAAAGTTGCCACTGCTTCTGTCGTGGAACTGCTATGGCATGTGGGGGGCCACAGCTGAGCTCGGCTGCCTCTGGAGCATGGACTGCAAGCTGCTGGCAGTCCTGCTCAAGGAGATGCATAGCACCGGCCCTAATTTTCAGTGGTATTGCGCATGCACAACAGCCAACATCACACACACTTACTGCTCCAACCTCAACCAGACCATCGTTGAGTGTCAAACAGCCCTGGACTACCACGCTCAGTACGAGCTGCACTGTGCGAGCGCTCGGGTGGGCGCTAGCGCGATGTAGTTCATACTGTGTGCAATAGTACATCCTCAAGGCCATACTGCACTGCCAGTTCCACCCCCCCTCGCCACCATTACTTTTGGGACCAACGTGCAAGAAGTGGTAGCTACCCAGCTGTGTCTTGGACATAGCACCCTCATGGTGGCATCCATGTGCATGCACCAGATGGACCATTACCAACGTGGACGTCACCTGAATGCACCACCTGTGTACACTGTACCGCCATAACGCTGTTGTGTTATGGGAGTACAGAACTGACAAACTGTTGTCCACCTTGCAGTCCCTGTGCAGTCGTGGGAAGCTACGTGACATCTGGTGGAGGTGCTTATCTTCAATTCTGCTATGCCCCCCAAGATTGGACCCTGATGCACTGTCAACGCCCGTTGTGCTTCGCCAGCGTTGTGAACCACCGACTTTCCTTAGACAACCACACGAAGGTGTTGAAGACAAAACCGCTTACCTCCTGATTTTACCTGCAAGTCTTCGCGATGAAGTTCTGCAGGCTTTGCACGACGAGCCAACAGCTGGGCATCTGGGGTTTTCTCGCACCCTCTGCCGCATCCAAGACAAAGTATTGAAGGCTCGACTGTCTGCCGATGGCGCATGTTATGTGAACACCTGCCAAGATTATCAGTGAAGAAAAACGCCTCCCACCCGACCAGCAGGATTCAACCCCATCGAACCCCTGTCAAGGCCTTTCCAGCAGGCCGGCGTGGATCTGCTTGGCCCTTTCCCGAAGTCAGCATCTGGAAACAAGTGGATTATTGTAGCAACCGATTACCTGATGCACTACGCTGAGGCAAAAGCCATGCCTCATGGAGCAGCAGCAGAAGTAGCCAAATTTTTTGTGGAATGCATCCTTCTACGACACAGTGCCCTCGGAGTGCTCATTACAGACAGAGGAACGGCGTTCACGGTGGAGCTGACGCAATCCATCCTGCACAACAGTTAGAAAAGCCACCGGAGAATGACTGCATATCATCCGCAGACCAACAGTCTTACGGAGCGCTTGAACAAGACTATAGCAGACATGGTTGCCATGTTCGTAGACGCCAAACACAAAACTGGGGACGTCATATTGCCTTACATGGTCTTCGCCTACAGCACCGCGGTGCAAGAGGCCACACAGATGACACCTTTTATGCTCTTCTATGGCAGGGAGGCCACAACCATACTCGACGCCATGCCGCCCCATGTTACTGAAGAACATAAAGTCAACGTCGCCGCCTACCATCAGTGCACAGAAGCCCGATCTTGCTCGATAACAGATCGACAACAGCGTACCGATGCCTGACGCCACGCAGAATGCAAGCCAGGTAACCGTGCATGGGTGTAGATGCCCATTCGCCACTGTGGACTTCGTGAAAAGCTTCTGTGTCGCTACTTCGGCTCATACAAGATCATTTGTTGACTTGGAGAGCTTGACTACGAAGTGGCCCCTGACGAAGCGACATCACAGCGGCGCTGGGCACGCCCAGAAGTTGTACATGTGGTATGCCTAAAGCATTATTATGCTTACTAAAACACTGTTTGCATTTTCAGTGTTTATTTTTGCCCACTTTACATTGTAAATCATCAGGTTGGTGCCTCTTCAAAAGAAGGGTAGTTCTGCGAAGCATTTGTTATGTTTATTCGTTCCTGTTTAACGCCGCCGGCACGCGGCTTTATCGCTTTATTTGTGATGCAAGATGAGACCAGATTTTTCTCGAAGGATCGCAGCCAGGCTAAAGTGATTCTACATTGTTCCAGACTGTTGTGGTTATTTTGTGTGTCGTGTGTCGAAAGTTCGTTGTCAGCTTTAAATTGTGCACGGCCAAAAGCGGCGGGCATTCTATTCGACGACCACCGAGCACACTCGTTGCTACACCGCCACCGAGTCATTCAGTTTTTTGCAGGCACAAATCAGCCCTAATATAGAGTTTCGTTTGGAAGCCGTTTTCGCTGTCTTCCTGCTCACTGGACTACAGTCCATAACAATATTTAATTAAATGAATCTAAGTAAGCTACTACAAGCTCATTTTAGTAGAGTGTATCAGGGATATTGCAGCAGGTGGCATCAATTAGTGTGACATTTAGGAATTGAAAAGGTAGTAGTGAGTCATCTTTTATATGATGGTATATTAAATGAAGTATGGCGGGGGAGAGCTAGTTGCTGTGGGCTTGTGACTGTGATTCACACTCACTTCACTGCCCCCAAAGAGTAGCTCCTCAGATTGTGTCTGTACATGTTGGTGTGAACAATTTGTCTTTTGGGACTTTTAAATTTCTGCTTACATCTTCCTGCCCAGGCCGAGCGCTCCAACAAGAGGCATCGGCCCATTGGCATTGGTGTCCAGGGCCTTGCAGACTGCTTCATTTTGCTCCGCCTGCCATTTGACTCTGAGCCGGCAGTGCTACTCAACCAGCAGATTTTTGAGACCATCTACTATGGAGCTCTTGAAGCAAGCTGTGAGCTGGCCGAGAAGGATGGACCATATGAGACTTACAAAGGGTCACCGGTGTCTGAAGGGGTGTGTTTTCTCCTTTCTTTTTTTATTAGTTTTCTAAGTTGCACTGTTCTTGGCCATGTGTATAACCGTGCCATGCAAGGCACCCTGCTAAATATTTGATTCCTTCGATGTAGGGGTTGCAGTATTAACATACCGTAATTTCTGGACTATGGTCCACACCCGGTGTACAATCCACACAGAGGCAAATTTTGGCCTAAAATAAAAAGTTTTTTGCTTAGATAGTCCGCACCTGGTGTACAGACCACGGGGACGAATTTCGGCTGAAAATAAGTTTCTTAGATTGTCACCTTATGCTTCCGTGAAGCAGCCCAGATTTTCTTTAGGTGGCTTAGGGAAACAGTTGGCATCCGTGCACTTTTTTCATCGACATCAAATTCTTTCTCTCCTGCTTGGTTTGACTTGACTGCTTGTGCACGCTCCACTTCACTGAGCTCGAATGCTGCCAGGAAGGCTTTTCCTCTTTTTGTAGCCATCGCAACCGTTCCTCAAGAAACACTACGATGCCTCTGGCATTATTCGAGGTTTTTCGCATGTGCTCACAAATCCAAGCACCGAAAAGCATCCACTCTGAGTACTGCCAGCATTTGCTCGCATATTGAAGCTGATTGAATATCGAGGCGGATTTCGCTATGTGATTTAGCATGGTAAAATAACGCAGCTGGGCTCTATGTTCTTTTTACTTTGACAGCCACGCTAAGCTTCTTCTCGTATGATAAACAGTCTTAAAAAATTGTCATGTATAGTCCGCACTACGCCAAATTTAAGCTTTTAAACATGTATAGTTCGGAAAACACTAAGTACAATATTTCAAAACTAGGTTATTTGAAGGTTTTTGGAGATATACTATGCAGAATCTACCGCATTGTTGGAGTACAGTGTGTGTGCCTCTGAACAGATCTGTTATCAGCTATAGTAATGGCCTCCAAGATTCTTAATGCAGGCAAATGCCATGGTTGTTGTACACTGCTACCCATCTCTGAGTAATGCTCCATTTCCATTTTCGGTTTGCATGCTTATATGCCCTGTGGATTGGCTAGTTTCAGGTGGTACTTCAGTCTTTGTCACGCTGCTACGCTAGCTTTCCTCATTTTTTATACAGTAGGGATACTCGTGCACATTTTTTTTCCCCCTTTTTCTTACGAGCTTTAGACAACATGTTTGGTTACAGTGCGGAAAATGCAGCAGTACGTAGCATTCACACTGTGCTTACAGCCAGGCCTAAAGGTGTGCCTAATTAGGCAACTGAGCAGTCCAAATGTCTGGAAATTCAGCACTTCAAACAGCACTTGCTTCACTGAACCCTTCATATCACCATTATGCAGACATTAGGAAGCTTTCTTACAGGGGAGATGTGTGCATGTTTGGCAGACGTTGAAACTGAAATTTGCCGAATGGTGATGACAGTGCCTGTGCAAGTTGTCTGCCTGAGCTTCTTCCGCAGCAGGAGTTAAATTTTAAAAATTGACAGCAGCTTCAAAGTACTATGCACAATTGCTCTCACTCTTTCTGTTCTGCTTCCTTTGAGGACAGTTCAAATATTTTCTGTGCTCTGAGAGAATTTGAATTGGTTCTACTGTGCATTGCGTTTCATGAGGTATTAGTAGTGGTTTATTATTACAAAAATACAAAAAAAAAGGAAGAAAAGACATTGCCAGCCTAGGCAAGTGCTGTCTGATATCTTGAGTACTGAGCTGTGGCCAGCGGAAATAAAGGGACAGGGAGAGGATAGCAAGGAGAAGTACAGAGGGGAGCGGTAGCGAAAAAGGACAGGGTAGAGCTTTATATAATATTTACAATATTTACAAATATATATACTAAATGGTGAGCACACTAGTTATTTGCAGTTTTACCATGGGTAAAACACATTGTTGGGTTAGTTTACAAACACTGTTTTTGTCTAAATTACGATGTCTGATTCTTACTGTCCAGATCCTTCAGTATGACATGTGGAATGTCACCCCAACAAACCTGTGGGACTGGGCAGCACTGAAAGAAAGGATTGCAAAGTAAGTGTCTGTAGTATTCTAAACCTTTCGTGTTGCCTTATTGGCTTGTCACTGTGGGCGTGTTTCCGTGTGCCTGGTGGTGTAACCCTCTCACGTCTGTTTCAGGCATGGCATCAGGAACAGCCTGCTGCTTGCACCCATGCCCACTGCTTCCACAGCACAGATTTTGGGGAACAATGAGTCCATAGAGGCTTACACAAGTAACATCTACACAAGGCGTGTCCTCTCTGGAGAGTTTCAGGTGTGTCATCGTTTTTTTTTTTTTATCATTTTGCACTTGACAATGTTCAAGGCCACAGTACACATAGCGTACTAAGGCCTCTCTATGTGAGAACTGCTTTTGTGGTCTGTGCATAAAAATTTTGCCTGTGCTCAGGTACAAAGATGTGCAAAGACCATATTGTCACTGTAGTTTCTGGTGTACCATATATGGCCTGTAACTTAAAACTTCCACAGCTCACATAGGCTCCAAAGAAAACTTGGAAAGCAGTTGTGATGTATGCCCCTTGAAGAGGTGTTAGCAACCCATCTTATGTGAGAGGTCTATAATAAAAAGTTTAAAGCATTCATTTAACTCTGCAGGCTCTAATAAATCTTGCCCTTCATTTCTTTCGCAGTTGTTCACTGGAGTTATTAAATTTGCAGTAAAACTTAATTGTATGGATGTGAAGTAGAGGCTAATGTAGGCTAGGTCTACAAGTTGGTTGCTTGCTGCTTTCATTCCAACAACATATTAAAAATATACATACGTATTTTGAGCGTGTCATGCATGTAGCATAATGAAGTCAATGACTTGGTATGCACAGGTTGTCAATCACCATCTCCTCAAAGACCTGACGGACAGGGGATTGTGGAACGAAACGCTGAAAAACGACCTAATTGCCAACAACGGCTCTGTTCAGGTTTGTATGCTCCTTCTGTGCGCCGTACGCTTGAATGCCCTATTTAAACAAATATAACCAGAGGTTTATTTCCTTAGGTCATCGGTTTCAGAACACATCTTGCATTATATTCGAGACCAGGGTATGAATAGCCTAGCAAGGGTGTATCAAACCCAGATATTTGGAATATTGGATACATCAAGCACACAGGTTATTCCCTTGGAAATTCTGCGCAAAAGTATAGGAAAGTTGCCGCCGCGGTGGCTCATTGGTTATGGTGCTCGGCTGCTGACCCGAAAGACGCGGGTTCGATCCCGGCTGCGGCGGTTGAATTTCTTTGGAGGAGAAATTCTAGAGGCCCATGTACTGTGTGATGTCAGTGCACGTTAAAGAACCCCAGGTGGTCGAAATTTCCGGAGCCCTCCACTACGGCGTCTCTCATAGCCTTAGTCGCTTTGGGACGTTAAACCCCATAAAACCAAAACCAACCATAGGAAAGTCGTGTGGTATATCCAACATTAACTTCGCCGGCCAGTCGGTATATCAAACTGCACGCTGCACCCCTGTGAGTGGCACTTCGCCTAACGGGGATGTTAATGACTTTCTGTGTAAGGAGACGCATCCACTGAAGAGGCCTTGGCCACCTGCTGGCAGCACTAGAACTGTGAAACTGCGTAACGAGGTGAACGTGGGGTATTCTTGAGGGCATTTTGTACTAGTTTTCCAAGCCATGTCACTGTCATGTGTTGAAGCCAACCTACCTAAAGCATAGCGGTGGCCCTCACCTCGCGTGTTTCGCTGCGCAAAGCATTGCGGAAACTAACTGTACCTTAATTTTAATGACCAAGTATTCTATCTATAGTACACTGATAGCAGGATTAGGCAGTCTTAATAATAGGCAGTGGCTAGTTCCAAAGCACCATCCGCTGCAGCCTCGATGCACGCCCATGCAGCCAATTTCATCCAGAGTTCACAGCACATAGTGTGCATGCAGTCTCTTGGTTGACACACTCATCACGATTTCACTTGCTGCTACTGAGCCCCTTCCACTCATCAGTGATGTCATGGGTCATCCCCAAATGCCATAGAGTTACGAGTTGATCAGTCGGAATTAGAAGATTTAACACTTTGTTTAAATAACGATGAGAGGAGGAAATGCCACAAATTGTTTGTGCATTATGCATGCCTTGGACACCTGTACAGAACCTGGACATCCCTGACGACCTGAAGGCACTTTACCGCACTGTGTGGGAGATCCCACAAAAGAATGTGCTGAAAATGGCTGCTGACCGGGGAGCATTCATCGACCAGAGCCAGTCGCTGAATGTGCACATTGCCCAGCCCAACTATGCCAAGCTCACAAGCATGCATTTCTATGGTTGGAAATTGGTGAGTACCACTTCTTTTCACTTGTGTTGATCACAGCAAGTTGGTAACATCTGCGACGTATTGCAGCACGAATTCGTATGGCTCCTGTTACTCTCCACTAACAACAGACTTATGATTATAGTAAGCGTGAAGTTGGCAATTTGCATTTACTCATTTGTACTTGTACCCACCACGGTGGCTCAGTGGCTTTTGGCTACTGGTCCCAAGGTCGCAGGTTCGATCTCGTTTGCGGTGGCCATATTTCGATGGAGGCAAAATACAAAAAATGGCCGTATGCTGGTGTAAATTAATCTGGAGGCCTCTGCTGTGGCGTCCCTTATAGCCCATGTGTCAATTCGGAACAATAAATTGTTTTGTACTTGTTACATAAAAGATAGCACACTAAAGGCATGGTTCATTGCTCATCTGGATACTTGAAGAAAACTGCAATTTGAAATTGCTACTTGCAACAATATCATTTATATGCTGTTGTCCTGAAGTGGTTATGCCTTTGCAGGTAAAGTTATGATTGCAGCTGAGAATCTTGTGTCTACTCCGATTTAATAAAATACATTGTCATGCCTGCAAGCTGTTTGTAATTCGTGGGATCCGTTTGTCATAACTTCGTAGCTGTTTCTAGCGATAGAGCATGTATGTCGGACGCACTGCAATGTTATTCTCACCACTTCTGTTACTGCCACAATGCCAAGCGCTCGGTCATATTGCACATTGTCTACTTGTCAATATGCAGAGCTTGATCTTTCTAATGTACCTCTCTTATATTTTTTCAGGGTCTGAAGACTGGCATGTACTACTTGAGAACAAAGCCAGCAGCCAATGCCATCCAGTTTACAGTTGACAAAACTGCACTCAAAAAGAAGCAATTGGACGGCATTGCATGCTCGCTGAAGAATAAGGACGACTGCCTCATGTGTAGTGCATGATTCAAGCAGCAGTGCTAAGGCTGTGCATTCTTGCTCTGTCTCACTCTTCCTGTTCCATAGAGGCATTTCCCGAGAAACAATTTTTTTTAATTGCATTCAGCACCTTATGCATTGTGATGTTTCCATACATGTTCTTAGTGAGTATTCATTTAGCAAGGTCTTTCTTTGTGTGTTTCAGTCAAATGTTTGGTCTGACAGTGTACCGTCGTCCCATTTACTTTTTAAGATTTCAAAGTACTTGTACATTTGTTCCTTTGCAGTGCCTTTTTTAAGGCGGTTGCAGGTAAAGAACGAAGCCGTTGTCGTTATAACACTTGCTTTTTTGAGGTTATCTTTGTTTTCCTTGTGTGTGCACACATATCTCAACCTCTGCATTTTTCTCGCATTTGACACACTTGACGATTGACATGGTTGACGACTGCCCATTTTACAAGGCAGACAAGCGGCACAATATTGAAGCCTAGTATTTGTGCATGTTATAAGTATTTATGCCGGATTCTGTGGTTTTAGTTTTTACTTTGCTTATGCACCAACCTCTGCAGGAGAGGCAATTTTAAACGAGTACAGACGGTGCATACAGTGATGCCCAAACAAGATGCACCGTGCGGGTCTTGCTACAACACTGTCAACTTATCACTGCCTGCATGTGTTGCAGCTGTCCAGAATGCTTCTTGCACCATCAACACCAAAGCTTCTTGTGGTTTGTTACTATTCAGGGTTTTAAGTTGTCTGCTCTTGGCTATTTTGTCCTGTAATGTGCTGAGCATTTTCATCTTTGACGTTCATCATGTGAACAGTAAAAATATTTTGCACACCATTGTCAGAGGAATGTTTATTTACATAGTTGACATGATTCCATGGAGTTCTTGCATTGTTGATGCAAACTTCTGCAAAAGAACAGGTGCATGCAGTGGAAGTTTTGAAGCTTAACGATCTTCCATGTAAATGTTACCTGGAATTCTGGAACTGTAAGTTCAATAGTATGGCGAGTCTGGTTGCTGGCAGAGTCTTCCACTGTTAGTTGCAGCATGATGAATGGAGAGTTCAAGTTCTTGCACAGGTCTGACATGGCTGCAACGCCTATTTTCCATTCAACATTTACCAGCTGAAATTGCACACAAAATGAGCCAATGGTGCAGACAATCATAGCCGGCTTGTTTGTGATTTACCTTTCCCAAAGGACCAACTTGTTTTTCAACCTGGGGGAGAGGCAAAGAAATGATCAAAGTCCGTAAGGACTCTTAATTTCAGTTCAGACATCGGGGACTTTTTCACCAAAAATTCTATTTTGCATGAGAAACGGACACTCGGGCAATGAGAAATTTATTGTTGGATATTTAAGTGACGATACAACGCTGTACTACTGGGGACAGTAGCGGATATGTGCATAAATTTCGATTGCACGGTTTTTAATGTGCATTAAAATGGTATACCGAAAGAGTTGTACTTCAACCCCCCCAAAATTCAAACACCACAACCGTAGGCTAACAATCTAAATGCCATGCCATCGCAATGGGTGCTTATGTGGAGAACCTGCAGTTGATAAGAGAAATTTTAAATCTGCCTTAGCAAGGCTTGGCTACAAAGCCAGGGCAACACAGTGAGCCTTGAACCTGTGCCACCTCTATATTTCTGCTCGTAGAGGGAAAACCTCACACGCAAAAGAACTGGTCTATGCCAACTTGTAAAATTCACACTGAATTTGCAAGCCTGCTATTGCGCTTCCGAAGTTGGCAACATTCATAAGGCATTTGTAAAAGAAACAAAAAAAGCAGTCTCTAGTATTGGCAGTAGGCCAGCAGTGCTGACAAGGACTGTGTGCACAAGAAGGTAATCGAATCGGTCATGCAGCAAGTAGGAGGAAAAAGTGGTAAAACCCGAATTTCACTTTGGGTTCTCTACCAACTGAGCTACAGCGGCAGTTGTCCAACTTCTGCTTTTGGGGGTATTCGTGTTACATGTAACCTAACGTTGAGAGTTACCAGCACCAACATCATCCATAGTGGCGGACATAGCTTGCAAGCGTCGCTTGAAACGTGATCAAACGAAGAGTGCGGAATCTGTGCAATAACAGTCTTGCGCTACCTATGGCATCAAGACTGCCAGAACCAAGGCCCTCGTTAAGCTAAGCAGCCAAGGGAAGGGAAATGAGGGGGCTCGTTATGACATATATATGAAGGAAGCCAACAGTCTTGAGGCACAAATTAGTGCCTCTGATCCTCGGGGGAAATGTCATTACAGCACCTTTATGTGAACACTACCGCATTTCTGTGTATGGTTACATGCAAGCGAAAAAACGCATATGTCGGAGGGGGAGGCACAAACTGCACCATGGGGAATACATGCTTGAAAGATTACTATTGGTATGGAGAGGTTGGAAATGAAATAACCGTACGTTTGAAGTTGCCACCGACTGCAAGAGGATCATGACTTCCGAGTCCAAGCGCAGGTCTTCCAACAAGGAAGTAGCAGCAGCTTCTCTTAGGTATCTCAGCGCCCTTTTCATAGGAAAAAGGAGAAACATATGTCAGTGAAAATACTGCGAATTTTTCTTTACTTCACTTACGAGACCAAACACTTAGACGCTTCGTATGCAGCTTGTAGGTCTTCAGGAAGTGCGCCACATGACTTTGCTTTCTGCAAAAACATTTATTTGAGATTTTTATGACCGCACGCATATTCCAAATTACCTCTTCAATACTGAGCGCAGAATCTGGACGCAGACACGACCGGATCTGCAAACAAACAAACAAAAAAAAATCAAGACGGGGTACGTTCACAGACTATCGCAATCTTACCAGCGCTTTCTGAACGTCGACTGGATACCTTTTGATCACTTCAGCTGCAGCCGAAATACCTGTGTGAAAGCACCGCTGAACCGTTTACAAGCACAGGTAACGTACGAAACCCTGCCCAAGCACAAACCACGGATCAAATCACGCCCACCGCTCGCTCATCTTGCCGTTCTCAGGCGGCCCTAAATAAATTGGATGTGCCCCCTAATCTATTTTGTGCTCATATACTCTTCGCATTTTTATCGCAAATAAATAACATTTGCCTTACCTTTTGCAGCTTGAGCCATACTTTCCGTAGTGAAAGCTTTGTGAACAAACACTCAAGCGAAAGCTATGGGCCTGCTATGGCTATGGCATCTCTATGGAGGCTGCCATGACACTTACTCCGTGTGGACAAATAACTGTGGGCAGATGTATGGAGAAATGAAAAGATGCTCGAAGACGCCCTTCGAAAATAAGCAACTATAATACCTTCATTGTAGTTATTTTAGTCCGTAAAAGAATGTTTTTACGTTATTCCTAGAAATCGCCGGTAATGTATGGCAGCAGCCCAGTCTTGTACTACACTGTACAGAAAAGTATTTCAAATGTAGCGGATTTGGCAACTGAACAATTACTAAAGTGCATCGGTAACTATTATGTTATTACTGCTTAAGTGTTACATCGCTCATCTACATTCGACACAAAAACCCAGCATTGCCCAAAAAGAGGCGGCGTTAGAAAAAACGCGATCGGTCAAAACTGTGTGACGTCATCAAAGGCGGGAAAATACGAAATGTTAATCAGTTTGGTTTAGTTTATGGGATTTAACGTCCCAAAACGACTCAGTCTATGAGGGACGTCGTAGCGGAGTACTCCGAAAATTTCGACCACCTGGGGTTCTTTAACGTGCACTGACATCGCACAGTAATAGTCATGGTAATAGTACGGTCAGCATTAACTACAAAGGAATGGAATATAGTTACAATGGAATTAAAATATAATTGCACGGCTTTCACATTACTCGCAAGTGAGTTCATTGAGTTAGGGTCCCTAGAAATACTTGCTAGTCTGGCGTCCGCCGGCTGCGGCGGGGGCTGCTGCTGGATGATCGCAGCGGTGGCGCTGCGAGCAACCGGTGTGCCGTGCCGGCCACGGCGTCTGCAGTAGACGCGCGCGTTTCGCCCCGCGAAACGAGCGCGTTATCAGATACTTTGAGCATGCGATTGCGCACTTTCTTTCTATAATTTTAGATTAGTAGTGATATTTCAATGCAGACTTCAGTTAACGACGCAGCGACGCCAATGATTTTTTTTTTTTTGCGAACGAATTTTGTGCGCGTACTCATGAGTCGAAGGCGAAACAAACCCGCTCATTTTTATACCCTATTCTCCTCTCTGAATACTGCTACCGTGCCGTATCGCCGTATCGTCATACCGTCTTCAGAGGAATTTAATAAATAAAAATACCTTGCATCAAGACCTTACCCTAGGATTCTAAACCCCACGGCTGTGTGTTTGCAACAGAGCGCTGTTGAAAGCGGTAATCTGATCTCAACTTGTACGGACTTTGAAGTTAGAACACAGACTGAACACTGGAAACTTCTAGATGCAGGCACAATTAAAGCATGCAAGATGAAAACCCGCGCCCTGTAAATCGCAACGTGCTTCAAGCGAACTGCGGGCACGCATTCGTAGTGCTTAGGCAACCGAGTTACCTAAGAAATGAACACAAGCATGCATTCTAAGTAGTTTTTTTTAATTCCGTGCTCGGTAAAATAGCATTATTAGCGCATGCAATGTAGATCAGACGTATTGTCAGGGAAAATATACCTAAGAATCACTCACGTATGACACCAAATAAAAACTTTTGTTAAACACATTTATTTCCGTCAATTTTGCACTCAGTGTCAGGCTGATCACATTCTTGTTTGCACTACCTACTGGCATCATCTCATCTTTAAAAGCTTCAGCTGCTCCTTCTTGGTGGCCCTTTGAACATTGATTGACTTCATGAAGCGCAGGTGAACCAGAATGTAGAATTTGATTATGTCATTAGCCATTTCACGTCCATGTTTCACGCTGGCTAGAGACGGAAAACGTACAGAAGGCAAAAAATATGTCTAGAACGACTCAGCTGTGTGTTCCGCAGCTCCCAAAGCCGCTACGATGAGGAAAGCAAAAAATGACGATGAATGAGTTTGACTGCCCATGCTTACATCCAGACCATTTTTAACCAAATGTAATCACTAGGTATCGCGTGTTCAACCGGAAACATACCAAGAACGTGTTCTAGACAAGCTTTTTGCCCTCTGTACATATGTTAAAAAATCATCGAAGTCAACAATTAATGCTCTAATCGTGCAACTTATTAAGGCTAAAATAAGCGCGATGAAGCTGTCTTCAAGGACGGTGATAAATTTTCTTCAAGGGGCCAGAGGGATACAGCAAGGCACCATTATGAAAGTTTGCAGTGAAAGCTGCAGCTTGATCATTTGCTGTAGACGCTGCTTTTTCAGTCGTCAAGGCTGACACAGTCTACACACTGGCTTTTTTTACTGCTTTTCTTGCTATGTAGCCCGAGATATAATAAATTAACACGTCGTGGCTTTTTCCTGTCACACAGGAGCTGGGGCCAGATGTATACGTGAAGCACAAGAGACCAATGCAGTTTCTGCATCCTTGATCGCTACTTTATCAATTAGGCTGTCGAGAATAGCCAACATATTCTAGCTGTATGGTGTTCCTTAGGCACCAAAACTAATGAAGTGACCACTTCTGGTGCAGTTTCCCGATGGTGTTCGGTTCGCAAGATTGCAAAATCCGAGTGCATTAACAGCAACCGAACATGGTGCGGCATTCGTCATTATAGCTCCTGACGACTACCAAACCATGCTAAATAGGCTTTCAAGCCTGTCTTGGCTCCGGTTTGCCACCAAACACCATTACTGCAGAAAAAAGAAAACAGCATTCCGGGCTCGCCACCAAGAAGCAGCGCGCAACACTTCCGTAGCCACGGCAGGCACAGCGCGGCGGCCGGTGCAGGCACAGCGTTCCGATAAAGCCCCTCGATAATTTGAAAGTAGCGTCTTTCTGTGAACTATGCCGCCGCGCCGTGCACCCTCGCCGATCCTCCTCTCTCACCTCTCCCATCGGCGCTTTTCTCAACGGTGATTGGCTCCGCGGGCGGTCTCCGGGAGAAGCGCGCGGAAAGTTCGCTCTTTTTGTGTTTTCATTTTTCGTAGGCGCCATTTTTTGGCCAGCCGCCGCTGCTACGACCGAGCTTCCTGGCATTGCGCGCTTGCACTTCGCGTTATTCGCGCTCTTTTAGAGCAGCGCTATGCCGAGTTGCTGCGCATTTCAGTGCACAAGCCGGCGTGAAAAAGCCTTTGTCCTTTTCGCGATTCCGAGCGGCAAGAAAGACAGCATTAGAAGAAAAAAGCAGCTGAACAACATCGGCCGCAAGAACTTTACCCCGACGAAGACTGCCCACCTCTGCGAGCAACTGTGCATTTCTTCCAAGCGACTGTGTATACTGAAACTGCATGCATGCGCATCACAAAGCCAACAACCTCACCTAATTCACTGATCGTTTTGCGTCGTTATGCGTGTTATTGTTGTCACTTCATGGTTTCGCTCAACGTGCTATAGTAGCGGCGGCTGATGCATACAATGTGTGTGCATGTGTTAGCAAGTGTGGAAGCAAAAGTGTTGGTATGCGTGCAGCGGCATCCGCGGTGCGGTAAATTTTTCGAACCTCTGGTAATGGTGCACATCGCAGTAATGCGGCGCATGTCCCGAGCGAGATTTAACCTAGATTTTTTTTATGAATGCAACTTGTTTAACGATCTACGCTTATTTGTTGTTTTGCTGAACCGTTACGCTTCTACCAGGTGAGATTATCAATGCCGCATTCTCGGAAAAGACCTCATATTGCACTCACATAAATAGTTCATTTTTTAATAACTTCAGTGCTTTCCATTGTTGCCTGAATCTAATCAAGTATTGTAAATATCCAATGCATGTCATTTTTGTTTATTCATTGCTACAGTTTGCGATCATTTGCTTTAGTTGAGCATGGTCGCGTAGCCTTTTGTTGAATACATCATCCGCTCAAAAACAATAGGCCTACATCTGAGCTGTTTCATTTCCCTAAGTATGTTTTGTTTTCTGTGTTTTGTTTTGAGAACTGCACCCAGCGGGTGACAGATGTCCACAGCTGGCTTATTCGTGGTTTTTATGTATATTTTCGGCGTAAAACTACACGACTCATCTGTAATATACATTGCATCTGAAAAACTGTGTCATTATGTGACTGTATTTATACTCAAGACTTATATTAGTCAGGCACTTGCTTTAGGATAGCCTTGACTGTATCTGACCAAATTGCTATGACCCTATAACTTTCTCTTGGGTTTTGTCACGGTCGTTGCTATCAGTTTTTTTCTTTCCTAACGAAACATCTCATTAAGCTGATTTAAAAAGGAATAGAATGTGGGCGGAAAATGCCCAAGTGTGCCAAACTTTGTGGGTGGTCTATCTAAATTTGGAAGCCAACACTAAGTTTTCCATAGTTAAATTAGGTTGGACCCCAATGTTGGTCAAATATGGAGGACGTCAAATTTATGGGGTCCAGAGAGACAAATTTTGGGGATAGCCCACCTAATTTTGGAGCTCACCATTGAATTGGTCATATTAAAATTGGGCTTGACACCACTTTTGATGAAATTCGGACAAGGTCAAATTTCGATGGTTGAGAGGGCCAAATTTTGAGGTGCGTACACCTTCCTTGGATGACGGAAAATCGGTGCGCGGATCTTTGGCTCTCGGCTTCGGCTCGACATCACCTCAAGGTCGCCGACAGCGGGAGCTGAAGTCGTCTCATGCTTATATCAAAAGTTCATATTCGTTTTTAAGCCACCGCGAAAATTCTCCACTACAAAAACGATTAAGCCGTTGCATGTGCACTGCGCGGTGCCAAACTCAGATTGAACCTTAATGAAAAATTTTAGGACGGCCATCGAAGGAAATGCCCCAGCTTGTTCCCAGCAACCATCCCACTTCTGAAACTCCACTCGTGAACAACTTCATAAACTGTACTTCCGCGATAATTAGTTCGAAGTGAATATACATTAAACTAGACATTGGTATGCTGAAAATATTCAGGAATGTTCAAATATATTGTAAATATTATGCTTCATATACTATGCCGTGTTGAGACATACGGTATTGAAAAGTCAAAAAGAATGTGAGATGTATGCAGCAAGTGGTTTTGTTCGTGCTGCAAGCGCTCCATTGCGCGTAGGAGACGCTAATTTATGTGGCTCGTGGTAGTCACGCGTGTCGCATGTCTTTCTCGTGTTTTTATTCAATAACAGAGCGTGGAAAAAGCGCGAACTTAAGAGCGCGCGCATGTGTCAGCTAAACTGCCCGGACGGCGAGCGAGCGATGGCCAAAAAAGCGTGCCGTGTGCAGCGCGCGCAGCCGGCGGGCGAGGATATTCGAGGAGGAAAACGCCGGAGTGGAGGAGAGTGTCGCTACTTTCAAATTATCGAGGGGCTTTACGTTCCGAATGCGTGCAGCGCCCCCTGCGCGTTCATCCGAGGCGCAGCCAACTGGTTTCATGGGGAGCTCCGCGCGGACGGCAGACTAGCAAGTATTTCTAGGGACCCTAATTGAGTGTCCCCGGTAATTTTTCCCTTTCCTGCTTTCGTGTGACGTCACGGGCGCCATTTTGTTGTCCGGCGCGTAGCTCATTGGATATCATGACGTAGCTTCAGCTACAGTGAACTGCTCTTCAGCAGTGCTGCAATGGCTAGAGTAGCAGTGCAGGCCGAAGCATGAGGTCGTCATCCTTTTAGACACGCTGGCCACTTCTGTAAATGCTCCACAGACGATAAAATGGCGGCCTCGGTGACGTCGGCGAATCAGTTTGTGCTGATTCCTTGACCTGTTGTCTGATGCAATTCATACACTAATTTTCACCAGCAGGGCTCAAGTTATACCGGTAGTTACAACTTTTTTCCCGAATAGAAGATAACTGATTACTAATAACCGCTTACTGAAGAAAATGACTGCATCACTGAAATTATTACCGCTTGCAAAAAGTAACCAGTGCATTAAAACACCATATATAGAAGCAGCGACATGAAATCAACCGCGGATTTGATTTCATACAGGCTTTGCGTCATGCCGCTGTGGATTGCGAATTTAGTTACTGTAAGTTCATCCGGCTGCACAATATATTCTACTTTTGGTTTTAAGACCAATATAAGGAAATTTACGTTGGTGCTATAATCTAACTGACTGTTGTAACCGCTACGAGCAGGCACGACAACCGTGGGAAATACCTTTTAACCATAACGATCTTGAATATTGGTCTACTTTGTATTTTGTGTTGAAAACAATATACCGGATCCTCGAGCTGGTCCAAGTCCTTCTACAACATTTTCGTAATCGGTGCACGGGTCAACTTGACAGTCATTCAATCTGAAATGGAACCTAAAAAAAAAAGCGAAGCCAGCGTGGTGGCTGTCCGAAACTTCATATGGCTGCAGGAGAGAGAGGAGAAATTTTGTCCTATATTCTCCTCTTCTGCATCGCGTAAGGTTTAAAGTGTAATGCACGACCATGGACATCCTACGCTACCATAAAACTTCCTGCCAACCTTTGTAAACGTTGTTTTCTGCTTCGCCATGAATTCAGTACTGTTAATTTCCTCTGCCTCTACAAACTCGGACGTTGTACAGTATCAAAAAGACTGCCGAAATCTCACGCACGACTACCAGAAGCTCACCTACATGACATTATAGAACCCTGCTGCAATCCGAACATTACAATCAGCCTGCGCTGGATACCTGGTCATGCTTGGATTGAGGGCAATGATTTAGTTCATCAACGTGCCCGCGCAGTTAACATACGGGAGCCCTCATTACCGTGGACCCGGACCAAACCAAACGTCAGGGGAAGACGCCTCAACATACAAAGAGCAAATAGCGGAACACTACTAGAGTACCAAGGAATACCGCGCAATCTTACCCCACCCGTCACTCAAATTAATTCCTCACCTCTACTAATTATCTATAGCTTCGGAGGGCGCGACGCAGCTACCTGTCCTAACTGTCCGGAGATCATGGCAGCTACAGAACACGTTCCGTACTCATGCAACACTGCCATTACCCCTCCTTATTTTCCTTACCTCCTCCACCTTCCTGGAGTGCTTGGCTTCACTCGGGTTCGGCAGATAAACAATGAGCCTTAGCAGAGCAAACGCTCTTTGTCACTGGGCGTTTGCGCTGACTCGAAACAGTTTTTTTTGTTTTTTTTTTTCAGGCGTGAAGTGCCAGCTTCCAAAAGTAATTTTCTCACATGCTCACGAACTAGCCAGTTGTCGGCTAGTGCACTTTACAGCGAAGCCACAGAAACTGGTAAGTAAGGTGCATGATGCAAATGGAAGTATATACCGCGTTGATTACGCGGAAGTGACGACTGACTCTTGATCCGTTACCAGGGTGCCTCGTGTGACTACACAATGCCTCCATTCGGAATAGAGGCACAGCACACCTGTGTGGTCACGCATTGCAGGCTGGATGTGGTTCATCTTGGCTTTGAGAGGAACAAGATTCAAAAGGCAGTGAGTCAGCATTAGCGGCGCTGGCCCACTGTGCGTGCGTGCGTGCGTGCGTGAGTGAGTGAGTGAGTGAGTGAGTGAGTGAGTGAGTGAGTGAGTGAGTGAGTGAGTGAGTGAGTGAGTGAGTGAGTGAGTGAGTGAGTGAGTGAGTGAGTGAGTGAGTGAGTGAGTGAGTGAGTGAGTGAAGAGAATTCGCCGACCCTATTCGCATATCTGTGCGCCAGAGCGCGCGGACGAAAAGCAGCGCCAGAGTCCGTTAGGCAGCTACATGCGTTCGCTCCCGTGAGCATTTCCGTTTGCAACAGTTGGGAGATCTCTGTGCCATTGAAGCCGCCCTTTTTATTCGACTTGGTTTCATTTCTGCTTGCACCTGTGGTAGTACGCGCTCTCAAAATTACCGCGTTCGTTTGAATGTAAGCAGACTTCCCAAGAGAGCTAGAAACAATGCGAATCCGACAAATATGCGCGCACATTTCTTCTTTTGTATTTTATTTTTCTTTCTGCCCCTTGCAGCAGTTCTTTTTATGTGAGAGGGTCTAAAATGAGTAGAAGGATTTAGCATAGCATGACCCGCGTTCCGCTACCGAGATCCGATTCCGTTGGGAGCTATCTGCGCATGCGCAGATATGCTGTAAAGATGGTGTATTTCACTATTAATGTGTGAATTTATTTATTAGCCAATGACAAATGTATTAATTTCGTTGTTTATTCAGTTACTAACACCGAGCCCGACAGTAACGGGCTTTTTATTCGAGTCTTTGAAAGAAGCAAATAGTGCACGTTCAAAATTATTCGAAACGAATCGGCCCCTTTTCCATGTTCTCGAATGGTATTTATCGAATAATTGGCACCAAGCTGGAAAAGAGCACGCGATCACTCCAACGCCGCACAGCATACTGCCGCGGTCGCTCTCTGTGGAGAGGAGGGTCCAACGACGCGATACATACGTGTGGCGGGGTTCACGATGCTCACACATATGGCCTTCAAAAGTGGGCAATGCGACAGGGTTCAGTCCCAATGTAACAAACCTGCCCGATATCACAGGTCATGGTTCAAACTCTAGACCTTCTAAGATTTGGTGTCTCTGTCTCCGTCGTCATCAGTGGCAAAAAGTGATTTTCCTGTGCGTATGACATGATGGTCACAGAGTTAATATACTCGTGAGTATATTAACTCTGTGGCTATCATCTCATACGCATGAGTACAGTAACTCTGTGAGCATCATGTCGATGCGAAGTGCACTTCGCATTGCGTGTCCCTCGTAGGGGAGATCAATGTTGCGTTTTACGATGGATACAGCTCTGATTCCACGACTTATAGCACCCCCGCTAGCGCTTCGCTGCTTCGTGCGAATATTCGCCCAGGCAGCGAATAACCTCAAGAATACTAGATTTGTATTCGATTCGGTTTTTCACTACACTATTCTCAATCTCATTCCATTCTGCACAAAATCTAGTCTATTCATGTATTCTAGTCAGTTTAGAAAAATATAGTATTCACGAGCCCCTACATTTGAGGACAGCCAGCTCCAACTATTAATTTCCTCGGCGCAGCTGCCGCATGAGATTCCACTCTCACGGCCTCCCTATGCACGTTCCTCTCCTCTCAGCCGACCACAACGCCGACCTACACGAACGGGATCACTGAAGCTGAGGCAGCTACACCTGTCTCAGTAAAATAACTCCTCTCGATGAGGTTACCATTGAATGAGAACGTTTGGAGGATACGTGAACCGCCATCGTATTGTCGAACTTCGACAGAAACGTTGCAGTTTTCTAGCCACCTATATGCAGCAGTGTCGACGGCTTCTTCTGGGCATCCGAGGGCGCCGACGGTACCGCGGAAGGTCAAGGGTCAGCGTCGAGAGCACTACGGAACAGTGGATCGAGGCTAATTTCGACGACAGAACATGGGATCTTTGTAGAAGTCGAAGCGTATACGCTGAACTCGTAGTTATACCGGAGTTTCTTCGCCTCCGCCAAAATGCTGGTCCTGGAATCAAATGCACGACCTTGCGCTCGAGCAACTTAACTCCGTGGCCCGCTGAGCCAACGCTGCGAGTCCATGATGCAGCTTTCGGACGTGATCATATAAAAGGAATCCGCCTATAGATATGCGCTGACCCAATATGCGAGGTAATACGGTACACACTCGATCGCTCTCGTCGCATCCTCGCCTTCGCCTCTTCGCCTCGACTCTGTACCTCCTCCCCTCATTCCGCTCGCGCTCTGCCAGCGATAACGGGCCAGTGTGTTTGCTGCTGAGTTATTGTACACGGCTAGACGGTGGCGAGCGAACGCCAAGCCGACTTGCCGTCATGTTTCCCTGCGCCTACTTCGGGGCCGACCAAGTGAGGCGATGCCTGGAGAGTAACATTCCGGAGCTGGTCCAAGTCCTGGAGGAAGGCTTCCGCGACTTCGCCACCGGCCCTACAGGCGGCGTCGTCCAACCGCAGAGGAGCATCGCGTCTGTCCAAGATCACAATGGGTGCGTGTTTTTTGGTGGTTCCCGTCCTGCACCGGAGCTGAGCAGCTGTCCAATGACCGAAAAAAAAATGCACATTCGCAATAGAAACTGGCAAACCTCTATAGAACCGTGTCAAAAGAGCGCAGGCTCTAGGGTGAGTTGCGCGCTTGTGTTGTCTACGTCTCTCGTTGACCTAGTTTGTGTGCGCTCGTACGTGATCTGCAATCATCGTACGTGATCTGCAATCATCTCTACATTATTAGAGTTGTGCAGCTGCTTTTTGACAGTGGAACTAGGGTGCCTTTACACTGCAACGCGCCGTACGTGGGCGCAAAGTCCTTCCCGTCAAGGGTACGTGCAACAATGCACCCTACACCGGACGGGAAACATGTACCGCGGTAGTGTGGTGTCGTATAAACGACTTATGAAGCGCTCGCGTTTAAAAGCAAAGAACAACCAAATGCACCAAGCCACTAAAGGATACTAATAAAAGGAAAAGGCTATGATATTGCAATGCTACGCTGACCGATGCTATTCCCTGCAGTGCGCCGTCGCAGTGCATGAACGCAGTTCACAGAAAGCATGAAGAATACTACATGCGACCACATATACGCTTTCTTAGTTTTCTGTCGAGTCACGCAGGAGTGGTAAGGAAAAATGGTGTATAAGCTTGGCAAAGCTATAATTGGTTCCTGGAGGATAGCTATCGTTACAAAATGGGCTAGCCGGCGTCAACTATCCACTGCGGCGCTTGATAAATGCACTGCAGACAAGGTTTCGTCGTGGTTTTATCAGTCTCTTTCTGAGGGGGCCAAGCCATTCTCTGCAGCGAAATGCCCAGTGTTCTCACCATGCTTTTTCTCCAAGTACAAGAATGCGCATTGCTGCGTTGAATAAGGTATCTAGTTATTCGTATATGGACTCGCATATATTCGGGGTAACATTTCCGCATTTGTCAGTGAAGCTCAGCGCGCGTGAAGTGACAGCACGGATTGGTTACGGCGGTTTTCAACATCAAAACAGGCCACTAAATTCTTCATGATAGACATTCGTCGATTATCTTGCATACGGCATTCTGCTCTTGGCCGAACTCTGCGAATAACCGGACAAATAAATCCCCGTCTCATACAACAGCGTACGCGCGGTGATCATAGGCTGCGGGATTATGCATGCATGGTACGTGAACAAATTTACTGCCGAAGGCTGCCACCGGCGCTTCTGCTTGAGAAAGGCCTGCAGGGGCGTCTGTAGTGAGTAAGTTTATGACGAGTACGGTCCCGAGCACATGTGGGCTACACCTATCCATGCACACCTTACCGCACGTGGCATATACAGTAATAAGGGAGTAATTACTCACTGTCATCCACCCAAAAAGCGCAATCATACGGCTGGCATATACAGTCTTCGTCAAAATAAACAAATCATGGGTGTTCTCTCTGCGCCGTGCAGTATTACTCGCTTTGCAACTTCAGGGCTGCACGTCTTTTCAGGGCGAGTGTAGACTTGTCGTCCTCCCAGAATGTTAAGAGTGTCACCTGCGTATAGATGCTATACGACGGCCCTGTCACACTGCCTAGAAGCAAAGACGGTGGACCGCATTTCTCTTTCCCCATTTATTCCCCCATGGCGGGGTGCAGGTGTGCACCCAGAGTGAGGCAGTTTCCTCGGCTTCCCTTTATTCATACCCTAACCTACCTTCGCATGTACTTACCTGATGCCCCTGCTCCTCATCCCACCCCTCCCTTTTATCTCTCCCTTTAACATCCACTCTTTCCTTTTCCCCATTGCAGGGTATCCAACCGGAACACCTTTCTGCTTGTCTAACCTCCTTGCCTTCCTTCTCCCTCTCCAACTGTACCTTATTTGTTCGAGGAAGTCAGGGACGAAAGGAGCAGCTAAGAGGATGGTTATGGATTTTTTTTTTAGAACGAACAGCGCGAGAAACAAAAGAACGCTACTCAGCGCAGGTGGGGAGCCGCGAAGGTGTCACGCACCACGCCATGAGACGGCGCTTTGTGCCGCAGGATGCTCCTGTCGATGCCAGCGTACAGCGCGACCCGCCAGGCGCTGGCCACCAAGGTGGTCACCTGCTTCCCGGACAACCGCGCGCCCTTGCCAAGCATCCACGGACTGGTGCTGCTCTTCCACGCCAGCACAGGCGCCCTAAAATGCGTAAGTGGTGCTTACGTACCTCGCCCTGCCTCTTGTTACTAGTGGCCGCTTTTCAGGGTTCGACCGACTGTTTGTCCGCGTCTGGCGCAAAACAGGAATAATGCAAGGTCACTGGCAGAAGTCCTTGTCTCGCAGAGGAGTCAACATGGACTCCTCGTGATTATGCACAAAGTTCGAACAACGGAGGGGAAAGCCTCAGGGTGCTTGCCAAAGTTTCGACAAGAGGACTTTCCTCCCTTGTTCACTTTTGTGTGTATCAAGAAGCCATCTATCTATTCTGTCACTACCATGCACTTCTCGTGGTTGTGGTAGGTTTTGGCACGAACCTCCACGTGCTCCCTTCTTATTCTATACGTACAATACAATGGTACATGATTCAAGGAAGGCGAACCAACGGGTTGCTCGTTCGCTTCTTCTCGTGCTGGAGGTTTTCGCGCTTTCATCATTATCATCATTTCTTTGTTTGCAGATAATGGACGCAGGAGAGATCACCGCCTACCGCACGGCCGCAGCGTCCGCGGTAGCCACTAAGGTAAAAATGCCGCGAGCCGTTTCATGCAGCCATAAATGCGCACTTCAGGCTGCTACAAACATTCCACCATGCGTTCCACATTGAGAAATCACCAAGGTGTGAGCTTTGATTTAAGAAAATGCATTATAAAGTTTATCATATTGTTCCACGACATCTGGAAGTTTGTCCTTAAACTACTTAATTTCTTCATGATCTGTTCATGATTTGTTTGCATGCGACATGTATTCTTGTATATTAGCATGGTGCAACACGTGTGGAACCTCACTCAACTGTTCTTTGACATGTTCTCTCAACAATAGCTATACTGCATGGTGTGCAGGATGCAGTGCGCGTAAAGCGAATGTTCTTCGCACCTCTTTGTCCTTCAGTACCTGGCCACTGAGGATCCCAAGATCCTTGCTGTGTTGGGTTCAGGCACGCAAGCGAAGAGTCACATACTCGTCATGACCGCAATGTTTCCCTTCGAAGAGGTACGTACACGGACAGCTGCTTGGAACGATAAACTGTTCCATATGCAAATTAGACGATAAAGTATATACAGGAGGCGCTGGCCAGGCATACAAGAAACGTTACGACTTTAGTGACCTTGCTCAAGTGATATTGCAATTCTCAACACAGACGCGGTAATCCGACATACCTCCCAGTAAGCGGTAATAGCGTTACATTAACGTATCACCCTATAAGGCCGTGCGTTTAGTTGTGGACCAGTTAGTACTGGCGGGAGCGGAGTAAGCGAGAATGCATATCGCTTCGAGTGAATTGGCTTGTATCGCTCGAACAGCACTATACGTGAGTTGCAGGAGGGACCGAATTTCATCGCGTATCGCCGCAAACAAACATTGCAACGATCACACGTGGATTCGTTTCGGTCACTTCGCTCGCTGTTGTCTCCCAAATTTTCAGTTTGCAAACGGTATGACGTCGTAAGCTCTACTGTCTAAATTAACACGAGCCATGGCCAAGTAGGCAGCGAAGGCGAGAAATTGTGCTTCACAAAGCCACAGATACTCGATCGCTCTCACCGACTTTGAGTTTCAGCACATTTAGCTTTCGTTTTTCCGGCGACAAAAACTACGCACGTGAACTGTGAGCACAGGACTCATCGACGCTGATCGTACGCTCCGCCGAAACATGGTCGCCTGCTCCCGGTTATTTGTTGCAGGCCCTAATGGCATAGCACGGGGCGAACCCCTACATACGAATTTCAGGCTCGGCAGGAATAAAACAAGCGGATGGTCACACGTACTCTGCTCCGTCAGCAGCGCACGAGCTGCAAATTATCAGGCCAAGATGGCGTCGATGCTATGCAGTGCTCGGGTAGCAGCTCGGGTGAAAGAAACACGGCGTTTCTAAAAAGTCGCGATTTCTGTCGTGTTTTGCTCATCAGCGCATAAACCACTGACGCTGCATGATCGGCGCTGCCTCAATCAGTCTGTGCTGATGCTTTTCGTGGCGCCAGCGTATGACCTGCATGTTTCTCCTGCCTTTTCTTCAGTGCTAGCAAAACAAAGGAAAACACAGCCGGCACGTCACTGTAAAGCTCACCCCGCCTGTACATTTACACCTCCGTCACCACCGTGTGACATTGATCAACAGCTGGAACTGGTAGTGATAGACCCAGACTGTTCTTGTAAACAGTCCCTTTTTTACTCATCTTTTTAGGTACTTTGTGATTATTACATGTAGCCGAGCTAAACGGTCTTTGAGAGCCTGGTCACCGCATGGCATCACGGCCTTCCAGGCCACGGGCTCGTGTGATGCGAGCCCGCGTGTCCTCGCCTTTATCATTCGCTGCATGACTAACAGGTGCGGATCTGGAACCACCGCGAGTCTTCGGCCATGTCCCTGGTGCACGAGCTGGCCGCGAGCGGGCTCGCGGTGGACTACGAGCCGTCTGCCGAGGAAGCCGTGCGCGATGCTGACGTCGTGGTCACCGCCACGTCTTCTCCTGTGCCGGTGCTGCAGGCCGGTTGGCTCAGGAAGGGTGCACACGTCAACGGTACGTAAGTACGTATGGGCATGCCACCGTGTCGAAAGAGTGCGTCTTTGCAAGGCGACACCGAAGTTTCGGTTCAAGTTGTTTACCTTGTGTATGCCTGCAGACACACTGCCTTCTGGGTGCACGCTTGTGAGGCAAATGCTGCAGCGATAGAAAAGCCTGCGGGTTAAGGAGCGACTCCGGGCTACCGGAAATATTCGTAGATGGAATGAGCAGTACATGGAGGAAGGAAAAATTCCTTCCTCCATGCGATGAGAGATGTATACCACCGATAGCCATATAACCGGGCCTTCACCTCTAGAGGCACGAGCTGAATACCGCCATCTTGTGCAACCCATCAGTGCCCCTCCTCGGTGATGGTAGCGCAAAAAAAATGGCTGTGGCTTAGCTTGGTTAAGGCCGGTAATTGTGAAAGCAATATCCGCAGCTACGCTATGGTTCAGCTGGTAGTGTAGCTGGTGGTGGTGCTGTTCCGTAGTTTCTTGGGCACGTCTCTGCCGTTTAGTCGCGTTCCGGTGTTCTGCACTGGAGAGAGATACGCTACTCATTGCAGTATCGCTATCCATGGCGTTTAGCATACTCATAAAGTCAGGACGCTCTTCCATAGCTTCTTCAGTAGATTCTGCCGTTGAGGCTGCACGTTGCCGCTGAGCTCGAGATACACTGCTCACTTCTGTATCGTCATCTATGGCGTTGAGCATATTCATAAGAGTAGGACGTTCTTCCATAGCTTCTTCCGCAGAGGCTGTACGTTGTCGCCGAGCTGCATACTGGGCACGCCGCTTAGAAAGTTTTGTTTACGCTCTTCTTCGGTCTCCGTAGCTCGCTGTTGCTTCCTCTTTGCATTCTGCCGAGCGGCTTTCGCGGTAGGCGGCATTGCAACGTCTGACCGCCGGCGCGCTGCGCGCCCGGTTTTGCTAGGTTTTGCGGCAGATGGCATGACGTCAGACCGCTAAGCGCGCCGCGCGCGGCAGGAGCGGGAGTTAGGCCGCGCTTGGCACCGCTTGGTAGCTGCGGCCTCGCTACGTGACGGCGCAAGTTGGAGCCCCGCTCTTGCAGCTGTGACGTCAGAGCGCTAAGCGCGCCGCGCGTGTCAGGAGCAGGAGTTAGGCCGCGCTTGGTAGCTACCGGCCTCGCTACGCGACGGGCTGAAAGTGCAACTAGTATTGCTTTCGCAATAAAACCTTCACTTATTTCCATTTAGGAATCCATGGCTGGTCGGCAGTTGTCCCACTTTGCTTTCTGAAAGTCAGTCGTTCACTTGTTTGCAAAGAATCGATTATTGTTTATATATATATATATATATATATATATATATATATCGATCTGAGCTGAGTTTTAGAAGACAATGCGATTCTTCGGTGCAACGTTCGGTATATGGCACAAGAAACATGAACACAGAATAGAGGGGGATGAAAACTGCATGCAGCATTTTTTACTAGTGTTAATTTTCGACAGTACTTGAATGCAGCAGCTTTGCTGGGCTTATAGGCGCATATTACGATGCGCGATAACCCCGAACTGTACGCTCTCTTCGTGCATGTTGCCAGCAATGTCTGCTCGCCCACTCTTTATTTCCTCGCGCTCGGTCCCGAGCAGCGGTGGGAGCACCCAGGCCCGACTGGCACGAGCTGTGCGAGGAGCTGATGCACCAGTGCGTCGTCTACGTGGACACCACCGAGGGGGCCCGCACAGAGTCCGGTGACGTCATCATATCCGGAGTAAGCGGCAAGGGGCAGGAAGTCGCAGGCAGCTAGGGACTTATGCGCGGTGGATGGTCGGTTCGATGTGTAATAAAACTAGAGGACGCTTAAGCTTCGCCTTTAAGGGTGGAACGCGACAGCATGTTGCAACGCTGCCAGGGAGTCCAAGGAACGCCATCGCCAGTTCGGCGCGACGCCTAAAACATTTTTATTTTTTTTTCAATTGTTTCTTTTAATTTATCAATTTCACTCTCTAAATTTTCTTAATTACCATCATCAAGCATTGGCTTTTTTTCATTCTGACATTTTGGCACCTTTGAACGCTATTTGTACAATTTATTTATTTTGTTTAATTAATAAATTAATTGCAATGATTTCATTAACTCGTAACCGCTTATTACACACAACTCAATCATCAGTCACTAGAACCACAAATTACCGTAAAGATTAGCATACGCAGCTCCCGATTATTTCCGACACGCGATGCCGACTACTACTACGCCGACGGCTTTTCGACCGAACGAGCTGTGTACGCTGTCGCGTAATATCCTGCCATAAATCGACGCGAATGCGGAGCGCACAGTGTCCGCTGCGTGGACGTCCTTTGCCGTCGTGCTGTTTCGCCGTCCAATACGCGTTCGAGCAGGGCATTGTCAGGACCGTGCTGTCAGTACATTAACTCTATGGTGGTATCGCCGCAGCTAGTGCGAATATTCGCACCAGTATTGTGCGAAATCGGGGCTCGCGCTTTGAAATGAACTCACCTTCCCGTTTCCATTGCGATCCCACGGCGGTCGCGTTTTAATCAACGTGGGAGAGTGGGAGTGGCGAGGTTTCTGTTACGCTTGTGCGAACGCGTTTTGCACGTGCCGAGATGCGGCTTTAAGTTATGACTTCAAGACAGCACTATAGGTTGCCTGCTGCCCGTTTCATCACTGTTCCTCCGAGGTGCCATATGGTTCATGTCTTTTTTATTTGTTGTTTTTTTTTGTTCGTTGTTCATGGATTGTAACATAATTATACAGTTGTAACTCTGTCATTTTTTGTGCCTGTATTAAATGTTTTCTAATCGGAGGTCCCCCTGACAGCTTCGCTTTGGGACCTCCTCCTGAACCAATTTTCCAAACCACTCATTTCTTTACTTCATATTTGTCAATACCCTCAAGCCTGAAGGTAAAACATAATAAATCAGGCTGTAGCTTTTGTGGCGTTTACAGTTGCTAGACTATTTGAAAAGATGCAGAAACACTATTCACCAAGAATGCTTTCTTTTTTATTGTTCTTTAACGCGATAGGGTTTAGGGGTCCGTGTTGCAGAAAGATGACGTCATCGTCGGCTTTTGTTGTTGGAGTCCGTTGTCGGCGTCTTTGGCTGTGAGCGAACAATCCACAAAACATCTCCAGAGAAGCAACTTGGGTGGCAGGTTGGCCATCTGCCGCCGCGGATTGTGAGAAAACTGCCCACTGTGAGGTTGCTCGGGAAGGGCCACCTGGATCGCACAAGCCCCACCAGTGGCAGCACCTGCCATCGTAGGGCAGTGACGCAGCGCTTAACCGTTGCACCACTGCGCCAGGAGTGGTGTGAGGACTCTGACACATCTATCTATGACTGTAAAGTAGAGAATGACCCATTCCGCATATATGAGCATTAACCCATTAACGCGAATGATCGAATCATGCCCTTAAGGCGGAGCTTGTGTGTCCCTTCAATTTTTTTTTTTTTGGACCAGTGGATCGCTGGTGCTTGCAAAGCTCTACAGCAGCCAGACATGCTGATCTTAACTTTAATTAGACGATAGTGTCAGCTTGAAAGGGGGACAAAAAATTAGACGTGCTACAGGTTCAAGATGTGCGCTGAATTTGCTAACGCCGTTACTTTCGCTTTTACACAACAGCACGCGGTGCGTATCGCGATTTTGACATTTTGCTTGTTTGTTTATTACTTTCCAGACACGGCGTCATGTACCATTACGTATATTTATTTATTTTTTACCTTTGCTGCTTTCCGTTCAGGCTGATATTTTCGCTGAGATCGGAGAAGTCGTACTGGGCACCAAGAAGAACCGACGCGCCGACACTACCGTCTTCAAGTCGCTGGGTAGGTTGGTTATGAATTCAACATTTATAGCCTTTACTCGGTTCAATCTTTGTTTGAACCGTGTGCTGCAGATAAGCGTATTGCTCGAGAAATAAACTCTTGCATCCTTTTTTGTGTTTTGCCGCAGGCATGGCAATAGAAGACGTCCTGGCAGCGGACCTTGTGTACCGTCACTTAGTGGGCGATAAGTCCTGAACCTACGCATAACGTTGTGTGCGTTTCATACAACGCATGACCAGTTCAACAGCAGTCTGTTGAAGTTCAACAGCAGCAGTCTGCGCATGCCCCTCGGACGACATAATAAAGACCTTTTTTTTGTGTTTTACTGTGTGACGCATAGCGCCCCCGAAAACCTGAGACACTTTTCATTACATCTGGGCGCCACCCCCGTGCTTCTGCGGAATGAACGCATGAATACAACTTAGATTCTGAAGCCTCCGTTGCCTTTCGGGCCAGTTTTGTCTGGCTCTCGATCAGGGCCTGAGCTGGACAACACTTTCTATCCCACTGCCTTTTTATTGCATTGGTAGGCTTAGTTCCTGCCACGCCCATACCGCGAGGTAAGGTTCCGTTGCTCATCACAGAATGGGCATTTATTCTGGTATACAGAGGGGTGTGTCGCGCGCAAGAGGATTAAGTGAGAGCCGGAGCCTGCTCAGGTTTCTGGATGAAACTAGCCTCCACGACCTTCTATAGCGTATTAACAGCCCCATCTTATGCCACCTGGCAAGTCCTGGAATTAAAAAAAAAAGCAAAGTGTGGGAAGGTATAGTGTGTAGACTTCTTGTGGTAAACTCCTCTTCCTTGCGTAGCGTTTTCCGCGTTTGCGGGCATCTTCTGCTTAGTTTACAGCGTTGTATTTCCCGGTACGTCGTTAGCCTTCCGCTTACTGCACCTGAAGTCCTCGAGCAGCGGCGTCATATGGCTACATGCTCGATGCGCTCCGGTTCTGTTTCAAGATGTGGGCTGCAACTTTCGATATTCAAACCCTTTCAATGTAGCTTCTGTAGGCGCCTTGCGAGTTCGTAACAATGGTTTGACTGCGTGTAGTTGCTTTTGCGAGTGCCAATGGTATGGTATTTCTTCAGGTTTTCTTCACAGCATCCCTGTCTCTTGATTCCGCTGTTACGTTATCCATTTCTCCGTATTCAGTTTGGATCAGTACGGCCTTTCCCCTCCGTATTGCTTCTGGGTGCATATTTCTCGGTATGGGGGCTATCCTTATCATTTGACGGAATGTGCCAGGAATACATCTGGCGATGTTATCACTGCCGAATCTCGTCGGTCGGTCCCTGACTTTTTTCTCCCACCATCCTTATTTTCCTTCGTACTCAGGGTCACTCTGCGTTTCGCCGAGGACCAACCAACAAAGGATCCTATTCCAACTGGCAGGGGTGACCAGTGTGAGGTGTGCCCGAGCATGGTGTATCCGGTACTTCTAAAACAGCCTTCCTGTTGCTCCAGATGACCGCAACTCAGCTGCAAAGCTGCACTTAGTGTTTTCCGCAGACTCCTTCTGAACTTAAATAGCTCTGACAGACTCGAAAAGCACTTTTTGATTCACAAGCTTCAAAAACTGCGTCGGAGACAAAAAATAAGCTCTGTCATGGCCCTCGTACTAAAAAAAGGAACGGAGGGTTGCTTGGATTGTCTCCGCGCCACGCAGCCGAAATACAGCGGCTTAATAAATGCCACGTTACGAAGAATGAATGCGAACTAAACCAAAAAAAGGAACGAAGTTGGACACAACAGGCGTTGCACTATACGCGGACTCCGAGGAATGCTGCGGTGACGCCCGATTAGCAGGACGCCCCATGCCCTGGCGTTGTCTGACTACGGCTATCCGTCTTCGCCGACGGCCGACGCAGCGGCAGCAGGCGCCGCGCGAACCAGGGACGACGAGACCGCGAGCAGACTTTGAAGAATGTATTTTGGGGACGTTTTTGCTACTCGCCACCGCACCGGAGCCGCGGCCGGGTTCGCCCGTCGCTCTTCTTTCCCAACTCGGTGAGGCTGCACAGTTGCGTGCAACGCTGCGAAGGCTGCAGCGACGCCGGTCCAATCACGAGCGCGCGCGGGCTCTCACCCAGTGTATCACTCCGCCGCGTACTGTCGCATCCACCCGGTTCCCTTCACTCAGAGGCGAAAAAATAAAGCGCGCATTTTTGTCCTTCTCTACTTAACCGGAGACGGTTTTGACATCGTGAAGCAGTGGCCAACCACGAGGTCGGAAAAAGGCGCACTACATTACGTTGCGGAGGAGCGGAACTTCCCGAAACCGCTTCTAGGGCTGACGGCGCTGCACGTAACTAGACAAACGCTACACGTCGCCTCCAATGCAGACGACGGAACCCGGGGCGACGGTTCGACGTCGTCTGCTTGTGTCAAGCACGTGAGGCAACACAGGGCAGCGAACAGGATAGACAAACAAAAAGTTTTTTCGGCCCGGTGCGGCTCGCCAAAAACATGGGGACCATGCTGGCGGTACTGTGCACGCTGGCCGCACTTGCCGAGATCGCCCACTGCAAGCACAAGCCGCGAGGTGCGGGTGACTCCTGCTGGGTCTCGGCGGACTCGCACCTATCCAAGAAGCGGGTGAGCACGATCCTCGCCGAGTTCCAACGGTTATTTCCGCGTAGTTCGTCTGCACGCATGTTCACATGAATGAGCTTGGGCGCCGTTCTTCTTTTCCTTTTTTTTTTGACGGAAAGCTCTCTGAAAGTAGTACTTTTCATTGACGTCCGCCGTTGTACCTATTGGTACAAAACAGCAGGTTCGAAAAAGGTGCGAGCGACATGCCAGAGTTGCCACCGGTACAGGATAGTTCCTAGCCAGCTTATGTTATTTAAATGCGAGGGTATGGCCCAGAATCGGCGCTGTAATCGGTAGCATCGCGCGAGAAACTGTACAAAAGGAAGGCAACAAAAATAAGTATGAGTTAATTGACGTCGTCAAAAGGCTCATGCTGAAAGTGTTAAGACAGTTTTGCATTCTTCAGACGACTTCTTTACCTGAAGCCTCTGGTTTGCACGAAGCTTAAAACCATTCACAATGAGCTCCAAGTAGTTATGACAGCGGCTTCGGTGAGCACTATTGGCATATCGTTACAGTGCTGCGACGAACTTATAGCCAGAATCGCGGCGGCGAGGTGCCTAGTATTTGTCTTCGGCATAAAACGGATCCCGTCGCTATCGTTGGAGACGGAAGAGAGTTAGAAAACAAGCGGGACAGTCGAGACTTCGAAAAGAGGGAGTCCTGCACCGAGCATTCCTGGCCCATCTGCCACACATTGAGTAATTCAACTATCGTTAAACGTTTAAGCAGTGAAGGCACATTTGTGGTAAGCGTACACACAATGTCCTTGTGAGGGTTTGCATACTCCTTTTTTGTAGGCATATTTCACCTGCGGGGCACCACATTGTGGAGCATATATGTGCGTGTATATTTTGTGTAATCTCTGTACGTACGGAAGCCAAGGGAAAGTTTCAATACACATGCGTCACGTTTCGTTTAGTAACCGTGTTCATAAATCGTGCCCTCAGTGACATGCTGACCACCTATCACTTATTTTCCACGAACTTGAACTAAATTTGTCCCATGGTGCCAGCGTTGTTCGCAGCGCTTGATGCAAGCCGCCAGTCGCTACACATGGCTACAAAAGGTCATAATGTACTTTATGGTCATGGACAAGGCCTTCATGCATGCTTGGCGTGAAGTTAGTTGGAAAAAGACGTTGGGTAGAATTCAACGAAACCTTTAGATTCTACATGTACTTTTTCATAGTCTAGTTCGTTCATGAAAAAAAAGAACGAAGACTTCAAATTTGTCGTTCTTAAAACCGCGCGAAAAAAGGCACCAAAGCAGAGAAGAAACGTATACACGAGCGCTGACTTACAACTGTCGGTTTATCGCGAAGAACCCACTTTTATGGACAGGTTACGCAACAAACAAGAAAATATTGAGAAAAGGCACCAAAGAGGGGGAAAAAAAACAAGTAGTCAAAACAAACTTATGGTCACAAATTTTTCGCCTCTTAGAAGAAAGAAACGTCATTTCTTTCTTGGATAAAAGCACTGATAGCTCACTGACACACGTGTCCTTATTTGATAATATGTTGTAGGCTCCAATCACTCCTCTATGGTGAGCTGATCTGCATGCGAACCTATGAGGTCACAGTGCTCAAAATCAGGATGACACTTGTTGCATGTTTTGCAGTAGGCAGCTAGACGGCCTTCCACACCATTGTTCCTATCGTTTTCGTGGTCACGCACAAATTTTTCTCGCCTCTTCCTATCCTTTTACTTCAAGGGTGTTATCGGCCATGAAAGGACGATGAGAAGAGCAGCAAATCTAAATGGGTTTGCTTAAAGATGTCACCAGTGTGCTTTTCTGACTTAATTGATGGTCAGGCACGCGTGAAGGCCTTGTTCAACAGAGCTGGCAGCTGGACCCGACCGGGTCGCGTTGTCGCCAATGCGGCCCTGACGTCTAGACACTCGGCGCGACGCCAGGAAGCCGCGTGCGAGCCCACCGTCTTCCCAAGAGTCGTGTTTCCGCACTCCTTGCCCCGGCTGCTTGTTCTTTGCGCATCCCTCGCTAGCTTGTGTGCCCACTGCCGAAACTGACGTCTCCACGCGGGAACTGTCCGTGAGGCCGTAATTTACCGCCCAACTTGCAACGATGCCGGGGTGCTGAGCAACGGAAAAGGCGCGCTGAAAGCAGAGAACCCCATTCGGCTATACGGTTTGTTTTGTCCCCGTAAAAACAAGAGAATTTCGACACAAACGACACAAGCCGTGGAGATTTCGATGGTTTGGCACAGATATAACTCATCAATGTGCTATCGGGGACAAAAGTTTGCGGGACATGAGTTCTAGGAAAAACGTTCATTGTAGCTCCACCTCGCTACCCAGTTGCCTGATATTGTAGAAATGTATTAAAGGCCTAAATGCTCCTTCCTCCGGTAAAAATATCAGGCGACTGGGTAGCGAGGAGGAGCTACAAGAAACTTTGTTCGAAGAACTCGCGTCCCGCAAACTTTTGTCCCCGATAGTACAAACTATACATTGTTTCCTCTGTATTATAGCCACTAGAAGGCGTTACGCGAGTTAGTCGTTGTTTCCCACATGATTGCCAATCATCGCACGTATACAGTACCTAAATCGAAATGCGTATACAGGTGAGCAAACAAAGTTTGAAAGAAAAGAAGCTATGAAGATTTCGCTCTGCTGTACTCGAACGTGTCATGTAAATTTGCACCCATGTCCGCAAAATGCGTACGAGACGAGCTGGCTTCTTTTTTTTTTTTTTTTTGCTGTGGGGAGAACGTGGGGGAACTTCATACCTCAACTCTGTCCGGTTCTACGGCCAGGTGTTCGTAGCTGCCTCGCATATAAAAATGTTCAGTATATGTCGGTTCCCTTCGAATTCTACTTCGCGAGGTTCTGTTCTGCACAAGTAGACAGCGTCGAGGTAGGCGTAAAAAAAAACTCTTAAGAACGTACGCCGTGTAATCGCGCGCAGATCCCTGTGCAAGTGGTTCGTCAGCTGAATGAGGCTCAGGACCTGCACGATGTGCTACGCATCTGTTCGGGCGGCTCGAGCGCGTCGTGGCGACGCATCGGCACCTACGGCAAGTATACATTATGCCGCAACACTGCCCCGCGTACCGTGTGTGTACATGCGTGCGCTGAATCACCCGTGCGCCAGTAAAAGCACAAGTATGACCACACTCCTTCACGGCGAATACAAACATATCCTTATATGAAAAGAAACAAACAATCAATCAAACAAACAAACAAACAAGGATTGTTTTTACAAATTTCTGCATGAATATAAGCGCGGATAAGACAGCACGCAGGATGACACGTGGCAATCATAAGCGAGGTAGCTGTGTATGTCATGACTTGTACAATTACTTCATTCTGTATTGTCCTCATACCACTGGGCTGCACGTAATCAGTTGTGCACCAGCTAGGTCATTGACGTACTTATCATTTTTGTTTTATCCACTGAAACACCTGTCGTCATAGCACTATGTAGGGAAGCATAAAAAATTTTTAGAGACGTGAAGGAGGTTTCAATTGCAACGCAGATGTCCGGACAGCCGGCTATAAGGTCCGTACACGGCGTGTCTATGGCATTGCTGGATACATTCGCTTGCAGGCTACCTCCTGTGGCAGATACGCTCGTACGATGGGGACGCGATGAAACAACTGAAGGCGACCAGCGAAGCGGCCTATGCACGTGAGCATTCCGTTCATATTACGCTATCTACTATGCTAATACTGGCACGGGACGCAGATTGCGATCCCTATCAGATAACTTTGGCTAGCGGAAATTTATAGTCAAGATGACCTGTACAGGATGCGTGCTGCGCATCCGCGGTGGCAGCTGTGCGCGACTAGGTGGGGCGCGCAACTGTTACTGGGCATGCGCAGCACACATCTGGTAGTCCGAAATACGTCTTCGTTAGTACCGCTAAAATTCTGCGTTCGCTTGTCAGGCTGGTGAAGTCCAATTTCGTCGTCTTGTTTCGTCTTTCATGGCTGCGACCAGGCAGAAAACTACCGGCTGCCCTTCCAAGCAACCGAGCGGACACTGTCGACGAAGAGATGATGCAGGGTGACGCACCTGTTGAACAAAGGAGTAAGTCAGCATGTTCGATATGCGGAATGAAGTGTTTGCGATAAGTCTGGAATGTGGGAAGTTCATCATACAATGACAAGTCGGTGACGTTGATTTTGAATGTCCGGCTCGGTCTAATTTCATCGGAGCCCCATGTTCTCATCATCGTCATCAGCTACGTCCACAGCAGGCTTTCCCATATCCCTTCAAAATAATCCTGTTCTGTGCCAGCTGCGGCCACCTAACCCAACGCAAACTTCCTAACGTCATGCTTTTATCTGATTTTCTGGCGCCCCTTGCTACGCTTGCCTTCCCTTGGTATCCACTCCGTTACTCTTTGGGACCACTTCATGGTTATCTTTCCTTCGCACTACATGCCCTGTTCAAGCCTATTTCTTCTTTTTGATTTAAACTAAGATATCAATCATTCGAGTTTGTTCCCTCGCCCATTCTGCTCTCTTCCAGTCTATTAAAGTCAGATCTATAATTTTACTTTCCATAGCTCGCTGCGCTGTCCTCATTTTAAGATGAATGATTTCGCGAAGGAACTCACAGAGCAACACCCGGGTCAAGAAAAGAACATACGAAACAATGCTTCTTCCTTCCTTGTCCCGTGTGTTGCGCTGTAAATTCTTCCGTAAATGCGTACCAACTCGCCCAAGTATCTGCGTTAACACAGCCAAACCTTTTTGTTAGCCTCCAAGTTTCCACCCCATAGGTGCAAGATACAACCATTGTATACTTTCTGCTTGAGGGATACTGGTAAGGAGTTATTCATGACCTGACAGCGCCTGCCAAATGCGCTCCATCCAGTTTTTATTCGCCTAATTGCTTTACTCTCGTGGCGCAGTTCAGCGGTCCCTACCTGCCCAAAACTAGATGAATCTCCTGAAAGCTTCCAATGCTTCGCTGCCAGTCGTAAACTTTCGTGCCCTTCCGAGACTATTTGCTTTAGATTTTTTCATATCAATTTTTAGCCCCACGCTTCTGCTTTGCCTGTCTAGACACTTGATCGTACTTTGCGATTCGTCCAGAATCGTCTTACAATATTCGGTTACGCCCGAGATCGTGAGGCATTGCGTATACAGGGTGGGAAGCTTGTCTAGCACAGTCGCCCACCGTCCTTCAACATATGTGCCGTCACCTGACCATCACCAGCCGCTTCACCCTCTGCACTGCATGCAAGGCCTTCTTCCTCTTTCGTTACCGGCGGGATGTCCATTTCCTCCACTTCATTGCCGCCGTCATTAGAGTCCTGATTATATCTCTGTGATTATTTGCTGTTCTTTGCCCGCCTCAAACGCCTCCTAACACGTTTCCAAATAATGTTCGCTAACGCGCTGTTTCTATAGCTTAATCTATATCTATTTATTGCCATGATGCAGTGTTACTAGACGGAGAGGCGTAGTGTTCATTCAAAGATTTGAACTGAATTTTTGGATAAGGTTTAAGGAGAAGTATATATGTTCTGGAGAGCTCGTGCTCCATAATAAAAGTGCAGAACTGGACTCTTGGACTAGTCAACAGCGCAGCGTTCTTATCTTGTCCGTGCGTTCCGTTACGCGTTGTATTAACTAGGATTTTTCTCGTAGCGTAGACCTTTGGTCCAGTGTAACGCGAATGACCAGTTACTTTTCCTTTTGGGATAAAGTTGTAGCAGTTCATCAGGATGTTCTCTTGGTTGAAACGATTCATTAAGCAGGCGGGTTTCCTCCGTCATTTCGCCACAGAGGTGTTGAAGCACGCGCG
The DNA here is from genome assembly GCF_055824585.1 of Amblyomma mixtum. Lineage (NCBI taxonomy): Eukaryota > Metazoa > Arthropoda > Arachnida > Ixodida > Ixodidae > Amblyomma > Amblyomma mixtum. Next base: position 310,464,325 of record NC_143012.1, on the reverse strand, counting down.
CTCGCTGGGTGCAGAGCGGACCCTGCGTCTGGACAAGCGTTCCGCGTGCAGCCCCCGGCCCGTGCCCGTACGCGTGCCCCAGCCCCGGGACCCGGAAGCGCTCTTCTACCCGACCTGCGCCGACGTGGAGCGCTGCGCCGGCTGCTGCGGCCACCACCTGCTGCGGTGCAGACCCAGCGCGTTCCGCAACGTCACCAGACAGGTGACGGAGAACGGAGCGCACGTCAGCGACAACGCAAACAACAACAGAGTAACAACGTGCAGGGAGAGAAGTACCTTAGTCAAGCCGTCCGATACCATTCGCCATGGTTGTCAAAGTTCTAACGAACGAGAGGCGTGGCGCTTCGATCGCCGTAGCACAATTGGCAGTTTTCTTTTTTCGACGCAAGGAAAATGGCGCAGTAACTGTTTCACTTGTCGGTGGACAACTCAACTACGCTGTGAGGGAAGGGGGAAGGATGGAGCGAAAGAAGAGAGAAAGAGATGCCGCAGTGGTGGGTTCCTCAATAATTTCGACCACATGGATCTTGCACTGATATCGTACAGCGTACGGGCAGTTTTTGCGTTTCGCCTCCATCGAAACGTGGCCGCCGCGGCAGGGTTCGACCCCTGGTACTCCGGCTCGGTAGACTATCGAACGCTCTGAGCAGTGAGCTACAGTTATATCAGCGTGGGCGCGAGGCGGGAGAAATGGAAAAGAAAGACAGATGACATGTGCTATAATTGACGACGCAAGGACGCACAAATGAAAATTATCAATTCGGCGAGGCGCGGCTGCGTTTTGCTACGCATTCTAGCACAGTACCGACGTTCAGCTGCATTCGTTTTGCGATGCTTGTCGCGATGAACGGTGTCCTTCGCACTAGTACTGTGGCTGCATAGCTGGCTGCACGCACGTGTGCAATGCAGCCGCGTACCGTCTGCCTCTGCGTGAACTGTTCACGGTCACACAACTGGTGGTTTGCACGCTGATCCAGTGTACACGGGTTTGTGCCGCCCATGTAAAGGGCGAACGACAGCTGTAGAAAGTTTACCGAAAAAATTCAGGGGGCACTTTGACTGTCTAAAGTGCGTAGAGGCGAAAGCGTTTTCCGCACCACTTTCAGTGCTTCTGTGGCACTGGTGGCGTCACATGTAATTGAGTACTAATTACTAAGCGATGGCAAATCGCTAATTAATTCTTAATTACTGATTAATGCCTGAATACTAATTAACTGCTAATTAAGCTCAAGCTTCGCCTTTAGGAGTGGAACGTGACAGCGTGTTGTAGCGCTGCCAGGGAGTCCACGAAACGCCACCACCCGTTCGGCGCGATGCCTTGCCGTTTCAACGCAACGGTTTTTGAGGAAAGGAAATGACGCAGTAAATCTCTGTCATCTCGGTGGACACCTGAACCGCACCGTAGAGGAACGGAGGAAGTGGGAGTGAAAGAAGAAAGACGAAGATGGCCCGTAATGAAGAAAATGAAAATTGTATTTGAGGAAAGAAAATTACGCAGTAACTGTCTCACATATCTCGGTGGACACCCGCCAAATTCAGGGGGGGGGGGGGTGCACTTTTTTGACCTAAAGTGTGGTCACTGATGTGTGGTTAAGATGTTAAGCTTCGCCTCTAAGAGTGGAACGCGAGAGCGTCTTGCAACGCTGCCAGGGAGTCCATAGAACGCCATCGCCCATTCGGTTCTACGCCTCGCTCGTCGGTAAATTGGTTTTTGAGGAAAGGAAATGTATTTCTCTCTCATATCTCGGTGGACACCTAAACCTCGCCGGAAGGGAAGGGAGGAGGATGGCAGTGAGCGAAGACACCGTATTCACTAGACGCGCCTTTGTTCATTCCAAACCATCGAGCTGGCATGGCGGAGTGGATAGCATGCTCGTCTCGCACTCCGAAGACCGGGGTTCGATTCCCGAGGTCGACCAATTTCTTACTAGGTTTTATTTATTTATATGGCCTGACTAGAGAAGTTAATTAGGCTAATTGGGTAATTAAGCAATTAACTAAGCTCAGTCCCACTTACTTGGAGCATCACTATATGGTCCCTTCAATTGGTTGCATGGTTACTAGCCAAAGTACAATTGGCCCCGTTTGAAATTGGCGCACTGTGACGTCAAAACTGTTTCGACCAACTGAAAAGCGTGACATTCTCTGTCGACAACTGCTGCTTACAACGATGAGACATTAAAGGTTTAGTTTTATGGGGTTTAACGTCCCAAAGCGACTAAGGCTATGAGAGACGCCGTAGTGGAGGGCTCCGGAAATTTCGACCACCTGGGGTTCTTTAACGTGCACTGACATCGCACAGTACACGGGCCTCGAATTTCTCCTCTAAAGAAATTCAGCCGCCGCGGCCGGGATCGACATTAAAGGCTTTCGCCTTAAAACCACGCTCATTCAGCAGCCGGCGAGCGCATTGTGACGACGTTTCTTCCGAAGAATCGTTTCCACAGGACCAAAGTACACATATTAAGGCGGAAGCCTTTAATGTCTCATCGTTGTAAGCAGCAGTTGTCGACAGAAAATGTCACGCTTTTCAATTGGTGGAAATGGTCGTGACGTCAAAGTGCGCGAATTTAAAACGGGGCCAATTGCACTTTGGCTAGTAACCAGGCAATCAATTGAAGGGATCGTATAGTGATGCTCCAAGTAAGTGGGACTGAGCTTAGTTCATTGCTTAATTACCCAATTAGCCGAATTAGCTTTACTAGTCAGGCCATATAAATAAATAAAAGAGATTAAGAAATTGGTCGAGCTCAGGAATCGAACCCCGGTCTTCGGCGTGAGAGACGAGCACGCTATCCACTCCGCCATGCCAGCTCTTTTTTTTTTTTGTCTTTATTGCTCCGCCATGCCAGCTCGATGGTTTGGAATGAACAAAGGCGCGTCTAGTGAATACGGTGTCTTCACTCACTCTCATCCTCCTCCATTCCCCTCCGGCGAGGTTGAGGTGTCCACCGACAAATGAGAGACAGATAATTTCCTTTCCTCAAAAACCAATTTACCGACGAGCGAGGCGTAGAACAGAATGGGCGATGGCGTTCTATGGACTCCTTGGCAGCGTTGCAAGACGCTGTCGCGTTCCACTCTTAGGGGCGAAGCTTAACATCTTAACCACACATCAGTGACCACACTTTAGGTCAAAAAAGTGCCCCCCCCCCCCCCCTGAATTTTGACGGGTGTCCACCGAGATATGTGAGACAGTTACTGCGTAATTTCCTTGCCTCAAATACAATTTTCATTTTCTTCATTACGGCTCCTCTTTATCTATCTTCTTTCACTCCCACCTCCCTTCCTCTACGGTGCGGGTCAGGTGTCCACCGAGATGACAGAGAATTACTGCGCCATTTCCTTTCCTCAAAAAGCGTTGCGTTCAAAGGGCAAGGCATCGCGCCGAACGGGGTGGTGGCGTTCCGTGGACTCCCTGGCAGCGCTACAACGCGCTGTCGCGTTCCACTCCTAAAGGCGAAGCTTAAGCTTAATTAGCAGTTAATTAGTATTCAGGCATTAATCAGTAATTAAGAATTAATTAGTGATTTGCCATCACTTAGTAATTAGTACTCAAATATATGTGACGCCACCGGTGCCACAGAAACAACGAAGGTGGTGCGGAAAACGCTTCCGCCTCTACCCACTTTAGACAGTCAAAGTGCCCCCTGAATTTTTCAACCACACATATGGTATGCATACATACACGCATAAAAAAAAATGAGAAAATTAACCTTTTCGGAATTCAATGCCGCCAGTATTTCACTCTCTTAGCGGGGTTTATAATGTAAATTTCCCTTATCGGTCTGGTTATGCGTGCACACGCGAGCATGCAGAGCTCAAGTGACCACAAGCACCGCGAAATAACTCTTCTCCCTTCCCTCCAAGGCGCGTAGCTTGAAGCTGATGGCTGCACTTTAATGTTCACAACGCATTGTCCTATTCCAGGCACCAGGCCTGGACACAGTCATTTTTCGCGGCACCCGTCGTCCCAAGACTTGTCCACATGTGCACGTGCACATATGTATCCGTTGTCTGTCTGCATTCTTGCACACTGCACGCACTAACAGAAAATTAGTCGTGTAGTTGTTTGCGGGGCGTGAAATACTGCACACATGACCCGTACGACGACTTCATGTTAAACAATAAAAATGAAGACAGTGCATCAAACCAGAGCCGAGAAATCACGAAGTAACGTTTTGGGACTATCCTGCAGGACGCACTTTTCGGACATCGCAGGTAGAGGGAATGTTCCTGGGAGGTGCTTGGGAAAAAAAGGACCACATATGGAGATCCCAAATGTCCCGATGGGATGTTACCGGGACATTTGGGATCTACATAGGAGGTGGTGACATTTGAGGCACTATCGTGTTGGGACGTGGCATCACTGTCACTGAACTGAACAAGACAACACTTTTCCGTGTGCATATCCATGGAACAACAACACGCACTGGCGCGAGCTTTCTCACTCAGCTTGAGCCTGCCGCGATACGAGTTAGCACAGGTGCTGGTCCATGTGAGACGTCCGTGTGTGTCCTTTGCGTGCTTTGTCGTGACAGGTGTTCGCCCTGCGGCTGGCCTCGAACAAGTCCAACGCCATCAACTTCGAGGGCTTCAAGAACGTACGCCTCGTCGAGCACGCCCAGTGCCGCTGCGAGTGCAAGGTATGTGCGGCAAAGCGTGCGGCTGCAGTCCGTTATGGGTTGGCTCTTTGTCACTAAATTATAGGACGGGCTACCGAACATGGTTTGACATCTCTAATATAATGCGGCCTAGCAAGTCTACCGTTACCTAATTGCAATGGGAAGCAACCATTTGCCGCTTGTCATGTGTTTTATGGTACTGCTCATGCGCAGTTTCATCACACCAGATACTACAACGTAGGCGCATACTGGACCAGTCGGGTGCCTACTACGCATGAGCAGTGGCCAAGTGGGGGCGCGCATGCCACGGCGCATGCCCAGCAGCCCTCCGGACTCTGCTATCCGTTCAATAATAGTATCGCTGTGCTGAAGCTCTTTAGTGACCACTCGTCCGAGTTCACGCATCATCATATACCATTACGCGAGGCTCCCACTGATGGGAAGAACGCGCACTTCCGAAAGCCAGTGCTCGAGGATGCGCGCACAGCTCTCTCGCTTCCCTCCTACATACAGGTGCGCCCTCACCACTGCGGCCGCGGCCAGACGTACCGCGAGGACCGATGCCAGTGCGTGTGCGCCAACGCGTGGATGGCGAGCCAGTGCCGCGGAGGAGCACATGTCTGGGACGCCCGGCGCTGCGCCTGCGTCTGCCGACGCGGGGAGGACGCCGAGTGCTCCACCGGCATGCGCTTCGACCACGCACTCTGCAGGTGCGAGCTCTGAATTCCGCGCATGCATGCTACAGTTGTGCCGTTGAAACTAATGCTCCGGTCCGCAACCTACGGCCGACAGGCACGCACATACTCCCGCCACTGCGAAAGCCCAGTTAGCTCCCCGCGCTATGCTAAAATTATCGACCGCCTAGAGTTTTTCACACACACACAAAAAGCCCCAAAACACCTCTTTGTCGAAACGGGAAACTATGGAATTGGTCGTGCCCCGTGTGCATGGGTGACCTCGTCCTGAGAGAACCCACAAGAGCGGAAAAGTATTGTTTTTGTATCTTTCTTTAGCTCCAATTCCCTTTCATTTTCTGTCGTATTGCACTTTCGGAAGCGACGTACCGCTAGCGTCCGGTCTCGAGAGTGTACCGCGTTCTCATCAGAAAGATACCATTCTCACTGATAGAAAAAGCAAAAATAAAATATAGGTGGTGCCACCATCGCCCGATTTTGCAAGCAAAATGCACGCGTCCACACCATTTTTAATTGCACTTAATGGCATTAAGCTTGTCCGTGTGGAACGGGTATTAAAGGCATTTACCTTGAAGCCTTTTATCATTGCAATTGTCATTATGACTCTCATCATTTAGTAACGTCCTTTATCATTCCAATACTACCAGTATTAGTAAATATCAATAGCAGTAATACTACAGTCTCGTCTGATGTCTGCTTCATTGCATATGGGATGAATGGTGCCGAGATCTGTATTGGCTAGACAGTCGTATATACTGTAGAAGGGTCACGGTCCGGGCTAGTGGGTAGTCAACATGAGGATCCATAGCGCACAAAATTGAAGGGACACAACACAAGCGCTACAGTTAGCGCTTGTGTTGTGTCCTTTCAGTTTTGTGCGCTATGTGTCCCAGCTAAATGTAACCAACCTTTTAAAAAAGACTAAGTGTTCTAGTCCAGAGAAACAAACTGAGGGTTGTACAGAGTGACCTGGCCTTGTCTTCAGTACTTTTTTCGTTCTTCAAAGTTCAGTAATTAGTTAAGCTTAATTAGCTAACTTTTTAATTAGAGACTTCAGGAAGAAAGTGTCAATGAAAAAGTTTTAGATCGCTTCGAGAAACTGCTATTAGTGCTGTTTCCATTGAACGCCTAACGTAAAGGCTGTTAATAAAAAGTGTCACACCACCATCAAGGTACGATTTATGTAGCTTTTAATGGCCTTAAAAGAAAGTTACCACGTGACCAGCTGTTCGCTCACATCTCTGCCCCAATGTGCACCCAAAGTCTCGTAGAGGAGAGGACTTAAGAAAAAACAGGATTTTATTCTCTAAGGCGCGTCTTGGGATGTTGAAGTGGCACCGTTTGTCACGTGGAAGCTTTTTCTTATTGTGCGAGTTATGGTTAAAGGCCGGTAAAAAAACTACTTTAAATAAATAGTACCTTGCTGCAAATGTTTCAGTCAGCCGTTTTTCAAAGTGATCTACAACTTTTCCATTGGCACTTTGTGCCTCAAGTCAATAATTAAAAAGTTAGCTAATTGAGCTTAACTGATTAGTTAACCTTGAAGAATGAAAAAAAAAAATACTGCAGAATAGGTCATGCGATCATAAACAACCCTCAGTTGGTTTTAAAACGGCTAGGACATCCCGTGTTTAAAAGCTCATTTACATTTAGCTGGGACACCTGGTATAATTAAGTTCCCAATCCCGGCATAGACTAGCTCTAGAATCTGCGGCAAAAAAATGGCGCCGATGCACGCATTTTACTTGCCAAAAACGGCCGATGGTGACGACACCTGTATTTCGCTTTCTGGCCTTTTCTAGCTTATAAAAGCTCCGTTTTCGGTGATAGTGGCCCCTGTCGTTAGAATGCCGGGCTCACTTAAAGGGTAAAATTGGTAAATTGGTTTTTGAGGAAAGGAAATGGCGCAGTATCTGTCTTGCATATCTGGCGGACACCACACCTGAACTGCGCCATAAGGGAAGGGAGGAAGGTGGGAGTGAAAGAGGAAAGAGGTGCTGTAGTGGAGGGCTCCGGAATAATTTCGACCACCTGGGGATCTTTAATGTGCACTGACATCGCACAGCACTCGGGCGCCTCTTGCATTCCCCTCCATCGAAACACGGCCGCCGCGGTAGACGAGCACCTTACCACTGAGCCACCGCGGCGGGTACACTTAAAGGGACACTGAGGAGAAATTGAAGTTGTCTATTTAGTCATCACGCTTGCACTTATGAGATTTTTATGAGTATTTTATGATTTATGAGCATTTTAGCTCTTGCTCTTTTCTACTTTACAAGAGCTTTGTTTTCAGAAAGAGTGGTGTTTTTGTGTTTAGGAGCTGGTATTCTATCGATACAAGCCAACTTCAATTTTTTTTTTCACTTAAAGGGACACTGAGGAGAAATTGAAGTTGGCTTGTATCGATAGAATACCAGCTCCTAAGCACAAAAACACCACTCTTTCTGAAAACAAAGCTCTTGTAAAGTAGAAAAGAGCAAGAGCTAAAATACCCATAAAAATCTCATAAGTACAAGCGTGATGATCAAATAGAAGGAAACATACCACAGCACTCTGTGGCTGACAAAGGTGCATGAAGGTTGCGTGTTTGATCGATATTGAAGTATATAAGTTTTGTTTTTAAACCACTAGTGAACTTCTATCACACTAGAAAGACGGAAAAGAGACAAATGTTGGAAGTCAAAGAAAACTTGCAATTGGTGGCTCAACAGGCAGCCAGCTTAGTTTCGGTATTTTTTGGGGTGCTTCGCGGATATGCGTTCTGTGTGCCTGCATGGTTTCGTTACGTGCCTCGAATTTACAAGGGCGGAGCAGCGCAGGGCTTCCAAGTGCCTCTCTAAGTGCTCCTCGGGCGAAGTTCATGCAACGGCACGTAACTGCAACAAGGTAAAAGAGCGGGGTATAGAAAATGTTCAATGCGCCTCCACGTTAGCAAACGCACCGCAGTGACTGCCACTTCAGTACTTCTTCCTTCCACCCAAAATGCGGGTTGGCTGCACAAACAAGCAAAAAACTGTTCATGGTCTACACAGTGACGCTGGTTTTACCGAAACTTTTGAATGTGGGTGGATTAGCTACCATAATGAAAAGGTAATTGTTTTTTTTTTTTATGCGAAGCATATATTACTATAGAGCTACACTACAGCCCGTCGAACGCGGCGGTGGAGCTACCATTGACGTTTAGCGTGACCACGTGACAAAATGACGTCACAGCAGAGGAGAGATGGGCTGCCGGCTCGCGCGGTCGGCCGCGGCGGTGGAGGCTCCACATCAGAGGCGCGGCGGCTGACCACGTGACAACATGACGTCACAGCAAAGGAGAGATGGCCTGCCGGCTCGCGCGGTCGGCCGCGGCGGTGGAGGCTCCACATCAGAGGCGCTGCAGCTGACCACGTGACGCTACAGCAGCGGTATAAAGCTGAGCTTGCCTCGCTCTCCGGGCACTTACGAGGCGGCCAGGTGTTGGGATGCCGCCTAGAAGCAGGGCTGATTGAACGAGAAGCGAAAGCTTCAGCGTGTCACAGAGACCGATGAAGAGCGGGATGAACGTCAACCAAGGAAAGCCATGTATTACCAAGCCTAGCCATCAATATGCTTCGCATCTGACTAGGCTTAACCTTAGCTAAGCCTCAGCCATTTTTTCCTTTGACTCCTTCATAATTTGGGCATTGAAGAACTAGAGGCACCTAATTTTAGTGGCATGTTTTCTTCCTTCAAATGATGCATTCAAAATGAGAATGCATGAATCGCTGCTTGGTATTCGACTACAACTGCTAAATAATTTGTAACTGAATTTCTTCTCTTGTGTTATTTCAGTTTCATCAACCTTACGATGACTTTTGACATGTAGCTGACCTTTAGGCAACATAGCCAAAAAACCAGCAATATAAACGCTGATACGTAGTTTTATTTAACTACAGCACTTAAACCAGCCAGAGTTGAAATGACAAAAAACAACATATCAGCAGTAATACTGCCGTTTTTTCATGCCTCACGTCACAGCCATCGTCCGGTTGATGAAACCAAAACATCGCCAAGAAGAAATCCAATTAGAAATTATATAGTGGTTGCAGGTGAATATCATGTGGTGATTCATCTATATTAATGCCCACTATATCATTTGAAAGAGGAAAACATGCCAGCAAAAATTAGGTGTATATAATAGCCCTTTGAAGGGTTAAACAAACCTGAAATGATTTTGATGGTTGTAGTCTAATGCAACAGATCTGTAGAGTTTGTCTTTGAGAGTACTGGAGTCAGATTTAAAAGCTTTGAGCGGACTCTGTAATTTACAAATAATTAAAAAAAAACTGCTGCTTGCAACTGATTGCGATGACACCTCATTGCATGTTCTTAGCCACTTCACCAATCTGGGCGAGCCTTCGCATTGGGCGTGCTCAAGTGACATGGGTGGGATGAGGTTTGGTGGGGTGCAGTCTTCGTCTGTTTTCTTTTTTCCTGGCATGTCGGCGTATAAAAGTTGAGGGGGGGGGGGGGAGTGGAGGAGCATCAGTTTTAATTGCCAATATTTTTGGCGTTAAAGGTGCAGTGAAGAGGAATCTGAACTCGTCTTTTTACCGCAGGAACTCGATCTACACGTTCCGAGCATTCTTAGAAATTGCGACTTATTGCCCCGAGTGGCCGTTTTCCCTAATTAAATCAAATTAACGTCCGGCTCCCGCCTTTATTTTTTGAATTCTCCCTGTACGGTGGGCGGAGTCGACCAACACGTGGAGTGCCTTTCAGCCAGCTCCGTGGAGGCTTTCCTTTCGCTTTATTTTGTTTTTTAGGTTTTCGTGAATAAATAGTTTTATTCGCAGATAATATATCCGCAAAATAAGCCCGCAGAAATAAAAATACGCATGGACTATTTGCTACTACGGATTACTACGTATTACTCCGCCGATGGCAGAGCGGCAAGCCGCCACAGGACTGGGTGAAAGGCACTCCGCGCGTTGGTCGACTCTGCCCACCGTACGAGGAGAATTAAAAAAAGAGAAGGCGGGAGCCGGACGTTAATTCGATTTAATTAGGGAAATCGACCACACAGGGCAATAAATCGAAGTTTCTATGAATGCTCGGAACGTGTATATTGAGTTCCTGCGGCAAAAAGGCCAGTTCAGATTCCTCTTCACTGCACCTTTAATGAAGCGCACTTAAAAAATTTGCAGTGTTGTGACGAATGACGAAATACTGATTGCTGCGCGCTTTTCCTAACCTTAGCAAGTATTGTTTCACGATTCCTTTAATCCGCACTTGTTCAGAATCCCCTCCACATCATTATCCCAGAAGCACTGAATGTAATTACTTCTAAAACAGAAGACCCAGCAGTTCATGTAATTATCGCCTCTTTCATATTAGCTACTAAACAATGAAAACAGCACTGTATTCACTTCTCTTCTGCTGACTTGCTAGACCTTACACTTTACTGTAGAAATTAGAACTTGCACTCATGCAAACACTAATTTCATTTGGCTTGCCACTGCAGGAAAGTGAAAGCAAATCTGTGTGACCCACAGGCCACACATATGCATTCTGGCATAATAAAATACAGTCATGCATCTGCAAGACATGACGGTGACTTGTTTATTAGAAAACTGATGCTTGCATTTGCCACTCTTAAAATGACACTGATCTTAAAGCACAACACAGAGAACGAGTAAAAAATCTGTGACTGCCATGTTGCTAGCATGATGCAAAAAATGACGGTATTTTTCTGTCAAGAGTGTTTATTAGAAAACTGTTGCTTGCATTTGCCGCTCTTAAAATGACATTGATCCTAAAAGCACAACACAGATAACGAGTAAAAAATCTGTTACATTGTGCATATAAAAACATTTTAAAAACTCCCGAAGAGCTTATGTACAGTGTACGTGATATGACAACAAAACTATCTTTTAAGAAGGTCTGCCATGTGCATGCATTGTATAGATAACAAAAAAGACAACATACAACATTTCAGTATACCTTACAGTACAACATTTAGTTTCAAAAAAGAAAAAGACTTGCACCTCACAGTCCAACTCCTAAAGAAACATCCTTTCTCATGAAAGTGCAAAAGACAGTGCATGAAAAAACACGTGGCAGAGGTGCCTGGTTCAAACCTTCCATAATTAGCGGGGCTTGTTAATTGTCATCACTATCAGTTCCTCAGCTAAAAACTTACACACGTCAAATTAATAATTCATTATTTAATAGACTAATCAACACTTCAAACTGCACAAGCTAACTGCCAGAGAAACAAAAGCAGGTCCTTGCTTGCATAATTTTTCAAACTGTAGCCAAAGCAGATTATGTGAGGCACTTGCATGAAAAGAAAACTGCTTTATATCCTTGTAAACACACTGGTAGCACATTTTACATGATGTTAGTTTTGTTTCTCATTCAGCTACTTCATATCCTTTGCACTCTTTTGAACATCTAAGAATCGGAGGATACACAACTTTGTCATTTGATGACAATCATTTTCTGGTGCAAGAGTATCAGTATTATGCCTGATGAGGTAGCTGAATTTCACACAGAAAGCCTTCAGGCAAAAACCAAAAAATTAAGTGAAGGTGCAACTATAACAAAAAGCAGGTTTTGGAAATTCCCAATTCTTTCAACAGCCAGTAGCTGATGTTGGCTGATGTTAACATGCAGGAAAATTTATTGTCAGAAAGGCTACCAGCAATGAAAAAATTAAATGCGCTAAATACGGAGGAATTTGATAGCACAAAAATACAGTTTCAAAAAAGTAACAATGCCTAAATTTACCTAGACATACGAAGGTGCTCTGCAAAGCAGTATAACAGAAGTGTGAAATCTACACAGAACAGATCAATATAGTGCTTGTTCTCTTTTTCAAATTTCAGATGTGTAAAAGACGTGTACAACATGGCAGTGATGAAATGAAGCACCTCGAAAACTGCCTCCCCAGCGCTCTCAAGACACTGCCTATGCTACCGCTCTACACAGGGCCATTCACACATCTCTCACATTCACAAGTTCATACCTTAGTCAGCTCTGCTTCCATTACGTCCTTTCTTGCCTATCTCGAGAGTGACACAAACTGTACGACGAATAAAAACAGCGTCTGCATGAAAGCACTCATGCAAAGTTATATAAAGTTCACAACTCGGTCATCAGTTGTCACAATAAAACATAGCTGTTCTCAACTTCAAATACTGTGTAAAATCTTATTTACAACTTGTACAAAGACATGAGATCAGCGCTTATAAAACACCATTGCCCTGCTGTCAATTATTATCAAGAGAATCGACTTCCCTACAATTTGCATAAAGCACAAGCCTTTCACAAGGCAATCAATGATACCCGGTGTCATTTGCAAGAAATGAAACACTTCGTATGCCGCAACAATATGCACCCGCCGTCATAACAGATGTTGTGTGTAGAGGACGCTACAGATGTCACATGGGCGATCAGATGGCACTAAGTACATTTCATTCACACACATACCATACAAATGCTGACGAATCTGATTTTGAGTAAAAAATACTGCTAACAACCATCCGCCTATTTTCAGCTCATCAGTGCAATGCCCCTAAAACACTTGAGCAAAAAGAAAAGTACCTCGACAAAAAGGGCACTTCCTTGGAAACCATAATTTCCATCAATATCAACCCCAAAGAGCAACAAGCTCGTGCTCGAATGGAGCGTTTAAGTGGGAGCTCTCAAGAGTTCCTCAGCAGCTTGCCACCCTCGTTGTGTCCAAGCGGCAGCTTTGCAAGGACTCCTTACAGCATGACGTGGAACATCCCGGCCTGCACTTCTCTGTAGCTGGAACACAAGACGGAAATCATTACTGGGTAAGCTGACAGGCCCCACAGCAAACACCAGTTATGGGTGCCTCATTCACTCCCTCACTATTTTCATGCAATTTATGAAGGCCAATTTCCTCCCTTCACCCTTTGTGGCCGTCTATCTGCGTCCCACCTGCCACTGAAGAATCGGTGTTTTGGTCTGGTCAGGCAGTGCCAACCAAGCCATTTTACACCCATCCAATCTCTTTAACTACAGGCTCTCTCTTGCTTTCCTTCTCGATATACAGCGACACCCTTCCAGCACTGTCTTTTTTTATTTTCACAGTTTTTGTCTACTGTGGGAAGCACAAAGAAAGCCGATCAATATTCACACCAAGCCAGTCGTGGTGACCGACGATTTCAAAGCTCAATTTTGCAGAACTGACTTGCATGAGCTCAGAGACAGCGAAGTTCGTTATTGTGAGGAGGGGAATTATGGTCTTCCATGAGAGAACATGAAATTCACTTGACTACTCCAGTGAAGCTAAAGGCGGCAGAAAAGAGACAGTGTTTCATTCCCAGAGATGTAGCAAATGGCATGGCTTTCACTCAGAACACTTTGAGTGCTTCAACCAAATGCAAGGTCATGGCACAATTAAGTATTTCACTAATGATTTGTGCAAGGCAATGAGTTTCTCGGAAGTTTCTGAACTTAGTAAAATACAGTACAGCATCACTGATGCGTTCCTGGTTCATACAATTTCCCGAATTCATACACTCAAAATCGCGGGAAATAAGTGTCTCACTGTGTTGCACTGTTTGTGTTCCAGTTAATCTGTTCCCGGATAACGCGACTTCCCGGCAACTGCATTAAAAATTTCGACAAATTCCAGTCAAACACATTCAGCAGCCAACAGCAAATGTGCAAATATACGAGTAGGTCGAACAGGCCGAACAGGGGGCGTGGGACATAAGACCAGAATGCAGTGGCAGTCATTCACCACAGTGGCTTCTCCACGGTGCTGAGGTGCAAAAGGTTTGGTTTGGTTTGGTTTATGGGGTTTAACGTCCCAAAGCGACTAAGGCTATGAGAGACGCCATAGTGGAGGGCTCCGGAAATTTCGACCACCTGGGGTTCTTTAACGTGCACTGACATCGCACAGTACACGAAAAGGTGCAAAAGGGTTACCCCTACAACAACAGTGCATTTATATATGAATGGAGAATGAATCAATGATTCTTATGTATGAATGAGCTGGGTCTTGGGAACACAGTATGAAGAGCAGGAATATTGCGAGTCTGCCGCCTTTGTGGCTCTCCCACAGTGCAACAGTGCAAGGGGACGAAGCATTCGAAGACAACCAGGAAGCAATCTCCCCTACTTTCGCCATTGCCGTCTATGCATTGGATGTGTGGCAAAGTTTCTTCCGTACTAAGAACAACGCAAATGCGAAGTGAATTCTCCAAGCACTAGGAATAGAGGTGCTCATACCTTGTTCAAAGAAATAGTCTACATTTTAATGAAGTGAAAGTTTCAATAAATGCCTTAGTCACGCATTCAACAGTTGCATTACACAAGATCTCAGGCGATTTAGATCATGCGTTTTCCCAGAAAAAACGCGTTATTCCCCTTCGCACAAAAAAAAAAAAAGGAAAGACATGTCAACAAAATCCTACTGTAGTTGTTAACAACTACAGCAAAGCTGTCAAAAACCTTGACCAGAAAGGGTCAAGTGAGAAATGCATGTCAGTGCAACAAAAAACAGAGTCTCCCTCCTTTGGGAAGACATGCAAATAATGCCAGCTGGTACCATACATTAAAAAGCTATAACTTCCCTCTATGTGTAACCTTTGCTTGGGAATTAAATGATGGAAAGATTCTGCAGCACCTGGCAAATGAAACAACTTTTTCACACATTCTGGAAATATGCAATTTCTTTTTTTCTTTTAGGTATGTGCTCACAAGCAGGGATGCCGGAACCGGGGGCACTGGGCTGGCCAGAGCCCCCTGAAGTATTTTTTAAGACCATGGGTGGCACTGGCCTGCCCAAGCCTCCATCCCTGCTCACAAGGCCACTACCATATAAGTGTAAGTTAAAAACAAATTTCTGCAAATGGTCCAATTAGAGTTTACAAAATACCCCTCAATTTTTCTGCAGCAAATGTGCACTCTAGTTATTCATAAAAATAAAGCCCTCCCAATGACGGCACCTGGCGCAACCAATCAAAACAGCCAGCCAGAGCACGTCGCGGAAGTTTGTACTCCATGGTTGCCTGCTCTCTGTGAGACTGGCAGCGTCGTTTCCATGCCAGAGCGCCCCTGGTGGTGTATTTTTACTTTACTTGCTTTGCAGGGCTTTTATCTAAGAGAAACAAATTGTTTTTGTTGATCTAATATAAAACGCAGACAGGTGACGAAATGTGTCTCTATTTATTCACACAATTTGCAGTATATTTACTGTTTGTCCGGTCATCAAGCTCGCGCCAGGTGATGTCATATCCGCTGCTAAAAACCCGCCACTGCGTGGCGACACCATCAGAGCCATGAAGTTGTTTTTGGGAGGACATTAAAATATTAAAAAACGGAATGTATGCGGTATTACCGTCGCTAATAGCACCATTATAACTCACTGTATGCAATCAACAGGCAAAACAGTTAACTAAGATTGTGTTTCTGGGCCCCTTTAAGAGAGCTACGCATAGGGTGCGTTCTATCCTCCTGGTTAACCGAGCGCTCAGCCACACAAAGAATGCAAGATGAGTGCTGCAGTGCAAATGCTTACTTGAGCTGGCTGCTCAGAAAGTAGCCCTCGACAGCAAACTTGACCTTGGGTATGTTCAGCGCACTGTGTGCACCGCGGCCCGTGATGATCCTGAGTGTCTGCTTCTTCTGCAGGCACCACGACTCACGCTTTTTGAGCTTCACATAATTCTTGAGCACCTGGATCGCCTCTTGTACATGCAGTCCGTGCAGGTCCAAAGTGTTGTCGTCACACTGCGCATTCCTTGGAACATGCAAAAAGAAACACCACTCTTTAGTAGAGAGAGGGTGTGGTTGATGGTCCTTTGCGATCACAAAAATGAACAAGGGAGGGGAAAACCTCAGGTTGCTTGAGCCAACGTTTCGACAAGGGGACTTGTCTTCGTCTGGGCAAAGGGTTCATCATTGGCAGGGATTAAATAGGGCCTTCGCTCTGAGGAGGAAGGCCCCGGGTGGGGGAAGGAAAGTGGTGTGAGAGGGGATGCGTGTCAGGAAGGGGAGGGAGGTGAACCTTGATTCGTTAAGCTGCAATAGTGGAAAAACTTATATCCGGGGGGTGTGTAATGAACAAAGGCTTTGAAGGGGCTGCAACGGGGGGAGGCGCTGTAAGACCTGAAAAACTCAGATAAGAGGATTAGTCAGCGTGGTACAGGGAAATGAGAAGAAGGCAAACAACATAGGCTGGCACTGGAAGGCGGGGCATTTCCAAGGAAGGACAAGGCAGGGGG
Source organism: Amblyomma mixtum (assembly GCF_055824585.1). Classification (NCBI taxonomy): domain Eukaryota; kingdom Metazoa; phylum Arthropoda; class Arachnida; order Ixodida; family Ixodidae; genus Amblyomma; species Amblyomma mixtum. The sequence goes on along the minus strand of NC_143012.1, from coordinate 310,447,774 downwards.
GGGGAATGGCTCGAGTTCAGAGAAAGCCAAAAAGGTGGGGCGGAGGGGGTAACAGGAATGTCATGGTCAAAGAACCACTCTTTAGGTTAATTATGCACAGGGCGCTCTTCTTGCACTCCTCATTATTGTAGATACTGATCATTGTTGTAAAAACCACAGGGTTACAGATGTAACACCTGTAAAACACACTGCTGTGAAAAGAAAAACTTACATTAAGTGGGAGAAACTGGCTGCAATTAGAGACCATAGCACAAAGCAGAACTACACATGTACAGTCTTTGTCAAAAGTAACCAGGCTGCACGTTTTTCTTCTCAGCCGTATATTAAAGCTATTATGCCAGCCGTCAAGCTCTAAATCTCTGTATGGTACGAAGAACCCCTGTTCTCACCTTCAAAGAACTTTTTGATCTTTAGGGAAGCCGTGAGGGCTCTGTTGTACGAATGAGAAGCAAACCATGGAGCCTGGTTACTTTTGACAAAGACTGTACAGGTAAGGATATAAGTAAATGGAGTATGTTATTCGGCTTAAGTGCAGTCATGCCTGTCCTAGAGGAAACGCTGTACATGCCATGCCTCCCAATATCTTTAAAGCAACGCATCAATAAGGTTGGAAGGTCGTAGCATGCTCAGTCATCTTCTGTCCATACCTGCACCTTAGAAGGACCTTTTGTTTAACCGTACCGGGGGAAGGCAAGTAGAAGGAAGCAAGTGGTTAAGAACAATGTACCGTGCCCCTCGCAAACTAAGAACTGCTGAAATGACATTAGGGGAAGGTGACCGATTCCAAGAAGCAGTGGAGTTCTTCATACCTGAGCTGCAGCAACTTCCACGAAGCACGCTCATTTGCCTCTCTCATCTTCTCTGCATACGCTCGACCCTAAGACAATGTTAAAAAAAAAATGCAAAACTACAGTTGAAACAGCAACAAATCACACATACAGACAAAAAAGTGAATGAAAAAATAAATGCATGCCAATGCAAATCAATGCCACATGAAAGTGCAACGATGACCAATTCTTGCTAGAGTATACTGCATCACGCTTCCAAACATCCTCACCTGCTGCGAGTAGAATGCAGCCACTGTTTTCATTCCCCGCTGGTAAGCCTCCTTCGCCTTGCGGAACGATTCCTGACGCATGTGATAGTGGACGGTGGCCTCTCGACGCATTACATCATAGTCCCCTACCAGCCGCAGCCTGTCGTACATGTCTTCATGGCCCTCGACAACGGGCTGCCATGAGGCGTCTTCCGGTTCGTCCTGCATTTTGGCACTGATTACCACCATGTCTGCTCGTCCCAAGAAGGTTGCATTGTCACAAGTACCAGGAACCAAGTTTCTTCATCACCTGGCAATAATCACTTAGCACCTCACAGGTAGTATGCTCTAGAGCAGGGGTTCTCAAACTTTTTTGCTTGGAGGAACCCCGAAAGCCTTCAATAAGTTTCAGGGACCCCCCCGCTTTCACTTACCAGCAATTTTGTTGAGTGCATTTTTGCAGAGAGAGAGTTGCAAAAGTTAAATGTTTATTGCACAGATGTGATGGGTGGTACTGCTTCCCTTTTAAGAGCAAGTCAAAGCGTGGCTCAGTAGCACTCAGAGCCAGTCTCATATCAGCTGCCGGCTCAGGGCCAGTGAGGGTTCTCGCGGAACACAAGAAGACAGCCCGCGGAACCCCTGTGTTCCGCGGAACCCAGTTTGAGAACCCCTGCTCTAGAGGTAAAGCTGAGCCAACTCAAGTGTTGTGTTCAATGGCACATAAACAACTAAAGTTACCATGTGCCAAACATATGGTAAGAAACCTCTGTTTGTAGCGCTAAAGGACTGTTGCATTGGCTTTTATGGTGCATAAGCACAAGGTCATGTGCAAAGGAATGAAATTTTTTGAAGTGTTACAGTTTGTATGGAACATTTCCTTTTTTTAAGAACCTAATGACTTGCAATCAGTCTACAAGTGAATTTTCTTCCAACAGCAAGGTGGGGTGGAAAGAAATGCGCTCGCTGTAAAATGCTGTGAAATGTTTTTTTTTTCTTAGTTTCTCAAGTTTTGTACACATATGTACATAAAATGTGGTTTACCATAATCACATCCCTGCATGCTTCACACAGAATTTGCCTTGCCTGGTGAGTATGAAGTTGCATGCAAGGTGGGTGCGCATAAAATCACTTCCCAAGTAAATGCAAGTCAAATAGACACCAAGGACGCATTACACTTGGTGTTTGCACGACCTCCACTTGATCAGCTTCACCAGGTGAAGCTTCTGTGCTACTTGCTTCTTAGTTCACTCTGTACTAGCTTCATGCAATCTGTGAAGTGAATGCTTATTTTCTCAAGTCTACCTCTGTGGGCTTGTGAAGATCAGAAGTCAGCTCTTTCGTTGCTACTTGCCAGTGAACCCTTCCTCCATTAACCCATTAGGGACCAAGAAAAATCTAGCAGAGGGATTTTCTTCATTTTTAGCATATAATACTCTCATATAAAGGAAAGGAGATTGCTGAAATTTCGTCACGATTGCTTTATTCCTTCCAGAGGTTACACAGGTGTACTTTTTATAGTACACTGGGTCTTCCCCGTAGCACATGTGGCTACTTCACTGCATTCCTATTGGTGGCGTGAATTTTGTTATTATGTCTGCGATTTTTACGCAGGGTGATATAACACTTCTTGCAGGCCCACATGAATATTTTCTGGCTATACTGGCACCACAGTTATCCTACTTTGCACGGAAAGCTTTCTCCTTTTCAAAGAAGCATCAGATACGATTGAGCCAGAGTGTCTGCGAACCGCTGGTTACTGCATGTCAAGGTGTAGATAATAATGAGTAACATTCTTACCAAAGCAAAAATAGTCAGCAGGCTCGTCTCTAGCAATTTGGTAGATTGTTCAGGCTTTCACAATTGCAAAGTTGAGCTTTGGTGTCAACAACCACTATCACGTTTTGTCCCTGATGCTGATATACTGGCAGTAGATGGTTTGATGCGAAAGGTCAACACCTGCCATACCACTGTTGTAAAAGGAAAGGAGTTTTGGCTTTAAAAAAATCTGTTTTTATTGTGCTGTAGGCAACCACCACTCTACAAAACACGTAGGCTCACTGCTGTTATAGTTGCAAGCCATAGTTACTATACTGTTGATCATAGACTTCAATAAAGGCATGTAACCTATACTACTGAAGCAAGAATCGATGTTTCATGGCTGCTTCTATTTCATCGCTTTCTTTGGCCCGAGTGGACACTTCCTACACCTGTTTTGGCGAACGGTTCCTCTAGCCCTAAATTCCTCCCAGTGGAGCATTACAAGAATGTCTTGAGAGGTAAAAAAATTAAAAAAAAAAAAGATGAAATGGTCACTAAGGGTTTAAATGACCTCAGGTGACCACAGGACAACACGCGCTTCCAAAAGTTTCATTTCTGAACTCAAGTACTTTGCGCAGACGGTGTGAATGGCATAACAGTAACTGTCTGCTCGGCAGAACCTTCAGTTCTTATAACCAAACTTTATTACAACCAATTAAAATCATACCATCATCAAACTCAAGACCGCTAGCTGCAAGTACAGCAGCCTCCGAGGCCTTGCTGAGCAGACAAAGTGATTTTTTCCGAAAAATTGGAAGTAACTATAAGATCTATGAACTGGAATAAATAGGCGCCGTTCTGCACACAGGAAGACCCAGTGTACTATAGAAAGTACCGCACTATATAAATCATCACAGAGCAAAAAATGCCAAAGGTGCGGGACATTCAAAGCATCCGTTGTTTACTTTCGTCTTTCGTGCTGCTCTATACTTGAAACTAGCGTAATATGTGCATGAATGCGACCGTGAGAAAATTATAAGCAAGCAACTACCGGTGCTCTTCGTGGGAAACAAACATCCTGAAGTTTCACCACGGAAAGCTAACATACTGAGCAGAGGAAGTGCGCCAAATTAGTTAAGGGCGGTTGGCCAATCCCCTGTTGACAAAAGCATGCCCGACTTGAAAAGAGAATTGCAGTCTTTGGTGGTGAAATTATAAAAAAATTAAGTGTACTTTTAAAAGTACGCTGGGCGCTAATGGGTTAACTCTTTCCTTACCACGGGAAAAACGACCATTTCTCACATGTCTCAGACAAAATTTTTTTTTAGAAAAGGTGTGATAGATAAAATTATATAAAATGCATAACAATAATTCAGATAGAATGCGCTTTATAATGAAATTTATTTGAACACATATTCTGCTTGAAATGCTGTGAAAAAAAAATCAGTAAACACAACAAAAAGTAAAAAAGAAGAAAAGTTTTGTGTTTATATGACAATAACTTTCCAAACACTTGTACTAAAAAAATTCTAGAAACTACAAAACAATGCAAATTCTTTCTAAAACATGGCATTAAAGTTTGAAAATTATAACTTGAATAGTTTTCGAGCTAGAATTTTATTTCTTCATGCCTCTTGAAAAGGCTCGTTTGAGAGTGCCCTTTATATGATTTTTACAGTCCAACAAAAAAAAATTGGAAGTGTAATGTTATGCGCCAAACGAAAGCTTGGTAAGCGTGGTTTAAAAAATACAAATCAAAACTTATTTAATTTACGTCAAAAATTAAAAAAAAAATATGAAACACAACAAGTATAGGTGTGATATTGCGATATATAGTGTGCGATAAGTATAGCTGCGATGTAGCTGTAGAATCGAAATCTGACGCTACAACATCTTCAACCGAGTCACTGCTGCTCGGAGGATCTTGAAAATCAGCTGCAGAGGCTGGAGAATCACGTGCAGCGGGACTCTTCTGAGCGCGCGAAGCGCCCGACCTCGACGCGACGCCATCCTCACCGCGTATTATGTCGCAATAAGCCTATGCTCCAAGGGCACTTCAAAAATGCACGACTGGCAGGGAAATTACGAACTAGGCCGAAAATGGAACTAACCGTCTGAACAACAAACCAGATGCGCCCGCACAAGCGGACAGGAAAAAGAAAGCGAAACTATCAGGCCAACGTTCCGGGATCGGTTTGCGCAGTTACAGCGTCTGAACCAAAATCCGACAATGCAACATCGTCACCAGAGACTCTACTACTCGTAGCATAGATAATAATTGCAGTCAACGCAGTAGAATTGCGCGCAGCAAGGTTTTTCCGAGCGCGCGCCGTCTGCGTGCCCGACGCCATGCACGGAGCGTCCGCGCCGTACCCTCCGCTTCAAGGGCGTTTCAAAAATTTGCGCGTCGTGGGAAAATTGCTCTCTACGCAGAAACCGAAACTGTAGTCTCTGGAGAACAACTTAGATGGCGCCACATCACCGTAACGGCTACAATGAGGAGCTTCGGTTCGCACAAACAGACCGGAACGAGGAATCTGAACGCACAGGCGAGCGTTCTGGGCTCTCGTTGCCCAGTTTGGGCTTCGAAACAATACCTGACGATACAGCATCGTCGTCAGGGTCCGTGCTAATCGATACATCAAAAATATGTGGTGCAAACGAGTGGAACGGGGTTTTTTCGAGCGAGCGCCATTCCCGATGATGACGGCTTGTTCGGAGCGCCCGACGCCGCACACCCAACTTCAAGCGCGTCTAAAAAATTGCCGCTTTTTGGCAAAAATATAAACTAAACAGGAAGTTGAAGTTTAATGTGTGAACAACAAACCGAATGACTCAGCAAGTCCGTAGCGGCCGCGGTCGCGCTGCCGTAGCGCTTCGAATTTTTTGACCACCGGTGATCGAAGCACAGTGGCGTGGTAACGAAAGAGTTAAGACTGATGCTAACAAAGCAGGGTGGTGAAACAAATTAAGAATCTTACTCATTAAGTTCCTAGAGTTGTAAGAATTTATTAATGGTTGAAATAATTCAAACAGAATGACTGCACAGGACGAAAACGAAAAAAAAGCATGCCCTTGTACTAGAAATGTGTGAAGTTGTCTAGCACTGCCAAGAAGCCTTGAAAATAGTTTTGTCAGGCACGAACGTTTTGCATACACAAAACTGCTGAGATTCTAGAGTTCTAATCTAACCACAAAACACTGTGCTGACTTATTCTTTAGAGACCAGAGGTAGAAGTAGAAGTGATCATACTGATTGTAGCCGAATTCTGCATACAATACCTGTTGCAAGCTTTCCATCTGGACAATATCGACAATCTGCTTTTCATAGTTCTCCAAACTATCTTCATCAGACGTCACTCCCAAAGTTTCATTGATGGTCAACACAGACTGGATCAATGAGTAGCTGCAAGTCGTGCAAAAACGGCAAGTTGAGCAAGCAAAATGTGGCAATGCTTTCTGTTCAACATTTCACTGAATGAGCAATGTCTGAGATGGTACCTCCACTTGTGGTTCTTCAACACATGCAAGAGCCATAATGAAACCGAAACGAGTGTTTTGTGTCCTATTTCTCGTTTCAGAGTTTACAGCAATCCACTTTTCAACCTAACAAGATTGCTTTTTGCAATGCTTGCTGTCACTTTTTGCACCAGTGATGCAATGCTGTACTGCAAGAAAAAGTTTTCGAGCAGTTATTAAAGGTGCACTGAAGAGGAATCTGAACTCGTCTTTTTGCCACGGGAACTCAATCTGCACGTTCTGAGCATTCTTAGAAACTTCCGATTTATTGACCTGTGTGGCTGATTTCCCTAATTAAATCGAATTAATGTCTGGCTCCCGACATTTTTTTTTAATTCTCCATCGTACGGTGGGTGGAGTCGACCAACGCACAGAGTGCCTTTCACCCAGTCCCGTGGCGGCTTGCCGCTCTGCCATCGGCGGAGTAATACGTAGTAATCCGCAGAAGCAAATAGTCCGCGCGTATTTTTATTTCTGCGGGCTTATTTTGCGGCTATATTATCTGCGAATGAAACTATTTATTCACGGAAACCTAAAAAACAACATAAAGCGAAAGCAAAGCCTCCACGGAGCTGGCTGAAAGGCACTCCATGCGTTGGTCGACTCCACCCACCGTACGAGGGAGAATTCAAAAATAAAGGCAGGAGCCGGACATTAATTCGATTTAATTACAGAAATCGGCCACACAGGGCAATAAGTCGAAGTTTCTAAGAATGCTCGGAACGTGTAGATCGAGTTCCCGCGGCAAAAAGGCGAGTTCAGATTCCTCTTCAGTGCACCTTTAATCAGCACATGAACTACCTCTCCCGTTATTATTTTGCTGCTTAAAATACCAAGGAGCACATGGTAAAATACCTCCTTCATCAACCCACTTGAAATTTCAGTGTTCAGGATTTGGGTCTGTTGGCCAACAGTACTGGATAGCACTGAAAGCACCACTGAAGATGAAAGATAGACAAAGCAATAGAGGAACAAACTGCTGTCAACACCCTAGTGATTGTGCTCCCCACCTCTGTTCGCAATGGCAATGTTCTCAAGCTTTAGTCTGTCAGCATCTATATACGTCCTGCCACATAACTAACACCGCTCTATGACCTTCGCCCCTCCACTATGAAGAGAGCTAGACAGTGAGCAAGACATTGTATCCTTATGACTGCATATCCTCAACAAAGGCCACTTTACGTTTTGATGAAGCCACATCTACTCTTCACAAAACACTGCTCTTCATCATAATGACTATGAAGCCAAACAATGTGTTTGTCGGTATCATGCATCTATTGTTTTTCTCACAGCCCATATAAACGTTCTGGTCACCAACGAATGAACACATTAAATTATTTCTGCTCATTAAAACGTGCAGGAGATGATGCAGAATCCCAGGATGAGCCACAGCTGCCATGAAAAAATTTGGGCAAAACCCCAGAATGAGCAAGACTTATACATACAATGAAAAGTGCTACATATCCAACAAGTACTCTGCTACCCACATTGTGTGCAGAGAAAGAAACTTACTTGCTGGCGACGAAGATCTCATCCAGTGCCTGTCTATCAACGCCAGGGAACTTTTCATAAAGTTGTTTGTGTTTAAGCTTGGTTGCCATATCCATGTAAGTATTGTTTTTTGTCTGCAGATGACAGTGACAAAATCGGAGCAAGAGTAAAAATGACGCGTTGATACTTGAACATTAACAAGTTTGGACAGAAGAGAATTCAAATGTGACAATGAAAGCAGCCTAGGAGCAGTGATGTTCATACCCAGTCCTTTCGTTTTTCTTCCAAAGCTGCCTCCATTTCCATGATCTCGCGAAAGCTCATTTCATGGGGTGCCTTGTTCCAGCGTGGGTCATCGTTCAAGGCCGGAGGCGGAATGCCACCATCATCAGAAGGGTATTCTACTGAACTGCCCTCACCTAATGATTGCACGCCTTGTGGCTCATCTGAAACAGTCAAGCCAGCATGACCTTATGCAGGCTTTAAAACACTCATTGTCAGCACTATGTGGGTAAACCTGACAGAATTTATTAGACATCAGAAGTCTCTTGTGTACAAAGACAAGCTGCCAGAGTAATGTCGAATTAATTTCACACAGATAGAACACGACAAAATGAGTAAGCAAATACTGCTTCCATTCATTGTATAACACTGCAGAAAAAAATGAGCAAGGAAAGCCGAAACTAACTTTCACGCGTGTCAGCCGCCATCTCCAGCATTTCTTCTTCTTCCTTTGACATGGTCTGTCTCAGGGTATCCATCCAAAGCTGATGCAGCTGCCTCGCAAAGTCGCTGGTCACAGTGATGTTAAGGTCAGTGCTCCGAAAGGCATCTGGACAGACAAAACAATGTGAAAGCAATTTTGTTTTGTTTCGGGGCAACAGAAGGCAACAAAGAGCTCAGATGTTCAAACTTACCCATGGAAACGTGCAGTCCTTCAGACCCAAAAGCTTCGACTAGCTGGCATGCAAATGAGTGGTCAAGCTGGAACGTGAACTCCCTGTCGACATTTGCTGGCTTCTGTCGCGAAGCTTTTGAGGACGTTTTCCGTTTTGCATCGGGTGGTTCTTTTTCACTAGGTACAGTATCGGTTCTAAATTTCAGAGCCTTACCACCTGGCACGGCATCAGCTCCAACAGTCAATGCTCTCCCGTCTGGCTGCATCTCTTCACTCTTTGCTGCCACCAAAGATGGAGCAGTGGCCCCAGGTTGCTGGCTTGCAATACTGCCAGTTGCTTCGCAGTCTTCACTAATAACAAGGGGCTTAAGGTCACACGAGACATTTGAATCCAAAAGAAGGTCAGCTGCCCATGCATGGTCTCCGTGGCAGTGCTGAAATATGTCCTCCAAATCAGGGGGCTTTACACCTGGCATGCACTGTTGAAGCAGCAACAGCTTACCTTCGTAATCTAAGTCATCTGCAGGGAGGTCATCAGTGTCTGTACTCCTGGCAACTGTGTTTGGCTTGCATGCGGGAGCAAGATGTATGTGCTCCTCCAACCTCTCTCCAGCATCTCTCGCCTCTACAATAGGAAGTTCGTCAGACTCTCCAAGCAGAACTTTTCCCACTACTGCTATATCTGTGGGGTCAGTATAGCTTGACGCATCGACGAGCTGCATTGTAGTCGTGACTTGAGGCTCCGGCTCAATGGGCTCATACACATTAAACTCGGGCAGGGTCCAAGTACTGCTGCGGACAACTTTTTCAAGCCCGAAAATCGGCCCACGAGCTGAAAAACGGTTCAGCCTGGAAGTTTCTGCAGCCCTGGGAACAGTATGTGGAGCTTCCTTGACTGGACTAGAGTCTGCGCTGTTCCCATTTGACCTCTTAGGACTTCCTTTGCACCTGCGGGACCTCTGCTCTTTTGGAGTCTTTGATGAACAATTTGTTTCTTCCCCTCCTGGCTCCCAGGGAGCAGTGAAATCTGCAAGTTTTTCAATCACAGGGACGTTATCGCCCCTCGCTTGGTTGCTATGATGTCTTGGAGACTCTCTTGGTGGTTTTGGTGCCTCATCACCACTTTCTTCAGGCCAAGCTTCCACAGCAGGATTTAAATTGGTAGCTGCAGACTCTGGCAGTTCCTTTTCTCTGCTCGCCTCGGGTTCCACACTGCTGTTCTCTTGCTCCGACACATCACTCTCTTCAGGTATAGTGTCGTTTTCTGCCAAGTCTGCTTGGGCCAGTGATGAAAGGCACTTGCGGGAAGCCCAGAGAAAGTCATCATCGCGTTCTGTCCCATCCTCCGAGTCATTGCCATCGTGACCAGATGACCAAGAGTCCGAGTTCTGACGGCTTCTGCTTCCAGACTCCTCACTGTCATTTTGAACAAGCGCCATTAGATCTCCTAAACTTATTGTTTCTTCAGGGGCTGCAGTTGAAGTTTTCTCTGATGATGAGGTGCTAGGATTTTGTGACGCTTCTATTGCTGGCTCCAATGGTACCTTATCAATAGGCCTGGAGGCTTCTATTGCTGGCTCCAATGGTACCTTATCAATAGGGCTGGAGGAATCACTAACGCAGCTTTCATTAATCTCCAAGGCTGAAAGAGAAGCTGAGCTTATTAAGTCTGGGTCTTTGGGAAAGAGCCCAAAGCTTTGACATAATGTTTCTCCAGTAATGTTACGATCATATCGTTCCAACATTGAGTCTATAGTTCGTCTTGGAACCCCGTGCGTATTCTTTTGAGTCAACTGCCTTGGATCAAACTTCCAAGGAGTGTCAGCCTCCAAAACACACACATGATATTTTGACCTCAATGCCAATGCTACATACGGCATCATTTCCCACACTTCCACGTTAGTATTGTCAATAACAATGGGCGAACGCCCTTCCTGAATACACTGCTTGGCCCTTGTTTTATTCCATTCATGTGCCTCTGACAGGCGTGACTTGTCAAAGCAGTATTTAACACCTTGGTAAAAGAAATCGTCTGCACTCAGGATGACACCACGGCCACATATTTTTTGTGCTAATGTAGTCTTTCCACTACCTGGAAGACCTCTCATCAGAACCAACACATTCTGACCTCTGTCCACCAAGCTGCGTATCTTCTGCAGCTCCTTTTCAGAAACAGACACCCTTTTAGGCTTGTCACGACCAGGAGGTGAAGTGATGTTAAATCCTAGCTGGCCGCCTGAACTAGCCAGCTGGCTCCAAGACAGCGGCGGACCTTGACACTGCTCTTCGAAAGCAACAGAACGCTGGGTGGCAGCAGGCTGGCAGAGGTTGGGAACGAAAGGTGCAGCATTCACATAGAGTGCCAAGTCTGATGATGCAGGTGCAGCTGATGTATTGCTATCGATGCCCAGGAGGCTTTCACGCTCACTCTCCTCGCTTGACTTGTGCACTTCTGCTTCAGAAGTGATAATGTTCTCTCCAGCAGCGATGCTCTCACTACTGGTGGATGAAGACAAGTTGCTGGGCTGTCCCGACTGGGCAGTGCTTGCAGCACTGGTACCGGAGTCTTGCGGCAGTAGTGTGAAGAGTGCCTCCAATGCATTGTTCACTGGAACAACAGTGACAGAATAAATAATTTGATGAAGCACTCTATTTGTACGAAACGCAGTAATATCAGGTAAACTGCTGCGAAGGTCCCATTGTGCAAGTTAAGCACAAATACCATGTTGTCATTATATTTGTGCAAAAGTCTGCTGAAACAACAAACTAGGATACCCGTTCCTCCGATACTAAAAAAAAAATGCGTGACAGTACTTTTCCTTAACACCGAGCAAGCATCACCCTCTCCCCCACGTCGTCTCCACAGCCACTGGCGCGAAAATATGCATTGGCCTTAACTTAGCTGATACGCCGATAATTTTCCACGCATGAATAAGCCATGCAGGTTTGTTCACCTCACCGAACGGAGTACAGTGCTGTCAAACAGTGCAGTGTTCTCGTATCGCCAAACACAAGATCAGTTCAGTACGCTGCACGTAAGCTTCAAATTGCGTCACATCTCTTCATAATCAGTTGACCGTAGCACGTTACAGTAGGTCAATATAGGAGAAACGACAGCGTCAGATAGTGCTGACGTGATGTAGGCGATAACGTACGCTTAGCAATGACATCAGGCAACTTTAAGAACGCAGATTGGAACAGCTATCCTGCTGCAAGATAAAGATTAGAAGTTTTAGAGGAGGACAAAACACGCTTCTTACCGTTGAACTCGCATTCGGTGAGCACCATATGTATGACATCAGCGTCAAGCTTGCCCTGGAACATTTCCTGGATATTTCGAAGGCACTCAGCGGGGTGGATATCTTCGCCGATGGCAAAACTATTGCGAATGATGCCATCAGGCAGTATGGCATCGCCGAATGCTTGGAACTCATCCGGTCGGTAAAGACCGCTGGTGCCAGCAGCAGAATCGGCTGCAGATCGTTGCAGGACACGTTTCTTACGGGGCATGACCAAGGCGTTGAGAGGCAAAGTCGCCTTGTTACGTATGCGGGTACCTCAGGTAGGAATTTTGCTCAGAGAAAAACACTCTGCAACTGACAGTGCTACAGAACGACGCATTTGCCATCTTTCCGCAAAAATCGACACTCGAGCGCGCTGCAATTTTGCAATTTACCAAAACAAACTCCATCGCATGTTATGACACGGCTGACTTTACCGTCGATGTTACTCGCGCGGCGGGTGATAGCTATCTAAAAACCTGGGACAACACTAACTACAGAAGCGGAAGTTTAATAATGTAGTAGTGTCTTTCTAATTACCTAAAAATTATAAGATGTCTTAGCGCTATTCATAAAAAAATATAACTGCAGCATTAATTTTGTTGGCACATTTTGCTTTTTCTTGGTCTCAGTATAAAACCGTAGTACGTGCCGGACCACCCTGTGACTTCTTCAATCATGCTTGTGATGTGCACGGAGGGGACGAATTGAATAGAATTGTCTCGATTGCAATTATTTGTAGCAACATTCAGCAGAATAATTTGGCTAAATATCGATGCAGGACACGCAGAAGGTGGGCTTATACTTTACTTTCCTGTAGCAACTCGGCCGCGATTGCTGCACCCGTTTGATAGCGAGTCGGCACTGAGCAGCTTGCGTGACCGTGCGCTGCTGCCCTTTCATTTTTTGTTAAATAATATCTACTCGTAGATGTGTCATTGACGGCTGAGACTTCCGAGTTTTGGGACGCGTTTCACGCACTATCCTGGGTCTCTTAAATATATCAGGACTTTATTCAGCAAAGAACAAAAAAAAGTCTCCTTCTATAAACGAGAGTGAAGGGACCTGCAAGAGTAGTATCAGTGGACGCGGGGCCCTGTACTTCTTGTACGTATGAGTTTGTTGTTTATAATAGTTAAACGGCATAATATACGTCTTGGGAAAGTAGCCGGGTAGTACGGTAGGTTCGTTTGCCTGTTGGCGTAGGCGCCTGACGTAGGAACGCCCTTGGTAGTAGCTACGTTATGTCCGGCGTTTGCTTCTCGAATGGCATAGGATGGACTGAAATCATCGCTCGCCGGTGCTGTTCTGTTTGTAATTCTCGTTATCCTTACTTTATGCTATAATACTGGTGCATGTATTTCCTCTGCAAAGATCGCAGCTTGCCTGAATTGCAACATTTTTTTTTTCTTGTTGAACAAAATGGCTCTCGTCGGACGGGTGATATGAGCGTTGTTATTCGATCGGGTGACCATTTTTTTTGTTAGCTTACCTGGTGCTCGACGATTTTTGCGTCGCGGGTTCGCTTTTCTTCCTCGATTGTGAGCATGTGTTATAACCATGATTTCTCGGACCCTACAATATTTGATGAAATGCGCTGACTAGTCAGCTGCGCAGTTCCGCGCTGTGCGATGGTTTGATCACTCGTCCTCGCCGTTACCAGTCTTTGAGGTTGGATACTGTTGGCGCATGATGCGACACCGCTTATATAAGTTTTCTCGCATTTAGCATTTTTATAGTGCTCATAACCTTGTTTACGCGCTTGCCTACTTTTTTGATTGTTTCTTGAACGCTTGCCGATGTCTGATCTCTTGGCGCATCCTCATTAGTTGCCCCTTTCGCCTTTTTTGCATTTCAGTCACCGTGGCGCACGCTAACACGACAAATTCGTCTTGCCTCCAGTATTCGTTTAGGAATCTAGTGAGTGCCAAATTCCTGTTCTTAATCTCGTCCCGCTTGTGGCCTTGTTTACATGGCACGCGAGCACCTCGGCACGTTGGAGGAACATGAGTGTCTTGAGCTCGCATGCGTGTGTTCAGTTATTCAGTGTTCAGTGTAACAAAATGTGCAGTCATTTTCATTTGTTTTGTGCTATAACCCAGCAACTGTTCAGTTTCCACAGGGCCAGCAGTTTAGGGTAGTGAAACATGCTATCATCCAAAGAGTAACTGATGAACATTTGCATGCAAGTGGAGATTTGACACTGCACTCGCCCATTGAGCCTGGTCATGTCACTGTCATCAGAACTGGTGGATAAGGTGCAGTTTACTAACTGACAGGCAGAATACAATATTGCACAAGTTGTTCATGTGGAGGCTAAATCAACAGTAAGTTGAAATGCTGTCAAAGTATGCCATCCTAAAATGTCAGCGCAAGTTGATCTTGTATCTCTATGATCAGGATGTGCTTTGAGCTTTTATTGATGTGGGCTTTGGTGTCAGCAGCTGTTGTGTACACGCATTGTCGTGCACACAGTACAGGAAGGCACATTGAGCCCTTGTAGCTGCTGGGCAAATATCATCTTCTCTTGATATGCATGTTCCTTGCTGTATGAAGCCTAATGCAGTATGATAACTAGATAAATTGAAGAGCGCCTATGTGCCAACCCTTTTTGTATTGCACGAACAAATGCTGATTAGAAAAAATTTCAACCGACAGCATGTACCTTGTTTTGCTTAATCGAAAGGTGAAAGTTCTGAAGGAAAGCTGCTTATTTTTACATAATCTGATCACATCTCTGATCAGTCTGATTTACATGGTGATAGTGTATCTTGCTGCTGCCTACTTTTGGTTGCATGTTGCACTGTCCTATTCTGCTGTAGCTAGGTGTGTCTGCATGACAAAGTGATGAGCTAGGAGGTGCATTTGGCCAGGTTTCTAGTGTTAAAGTCTGTATTGACGCCACATACTACGGGCAACATGTACTGCAAGGTGCCAAGACTGCTTATGGTGTCTCTAGAATCCACGTTGTGGCCACTATAGTCGGAGACAACTCGAGAACGAAGCAGCTTTTCCCCATCAAAGTACCCTCTTCCAGCTAACAGTGTCGATTGATTCTCTTGAACCTGCTAGGGTGAGAATGCAGAGAGTGGCAGATGAAAGGGGATTGTCCCTCCCCTCCATGGTTTGGGATAATGCCCTCCTTGCATTGTCCGCCGTTCCCTTCATTGCGACGCTAGTAGGTTCATGAGAATCGATCAGTGCCATTGGCTGGAAGGGGGTCTTTTGACAGGCAAAAGCCGCTTCGTTCTTGAGTTCATTTCTTCTGACTATAGGCCACAGCAAGCCTTAAATCGTAATAGTGGCAGTTTTGCAGATATCAAAAAACAAAGGCAGGATACCCAGCATATAGAAAAGCCGATGCTGCAACAGTGTCTTGACTGGAGAGAAGCGTTTGCTAAAATGAAAATTATCAAACAGACAAAATCCCCAAAAAAGCTTTCAAGCAAACTATCACATCTTCCCTCTGTGAACAGAAACCTGTTTTGCTGCTTCCATTGCAGTTAAGCTTTTTGCATGCATGTTCCCTGTGTGTATAACCATTGTCTGTATGAAAAAAAAAATGAAGGAGTAAGTTTGCTATTCGCTGAGCCTATGTGGCTGGTACTATGGTACTTGTTGTAGACAAGGCAGATGGTAATGTACTTGCAGTGAGTATTACACAGCAAGTGCCACTTCAAGGGCAGGCAGAAGGATTCACTTCGTACTGGTTCTTGCCACTCAGCAGTATACATAAGGCCACAAAGATAGCACCTCTTGCTGAGGTTCCCCATTGCCGTTGGGCCGTCCGACACTGTATTTGAGCTGCAGTCATAAATTCATTTTCATTCATTTGAATGTACAGATCGATAGCATCTGAAGGCTCGCAGAACTTGTCATTAGAAATCATCCGCACCTGACCGGTATTGGGTTGTGTATAGGTGCTAGCAGTATGGAAGTTACCACACACGCATGTGTCGATGTGCGCCAGACGCAGGCGTGTGGCTACTCTAAAAATTGGATGCACGCCCCAGTGCAAGTAGCAGTGGGGAGTGCCACCAAATTTAAGCATAGTAACGATTTCAGGAATAGTACTCCTAATTAAAAAAAAAAACATTATGGGTTGACCAAGCTTTAGGCACGTATTACTGTCCTCTTTTGCAGAGCACATGGCATGCTAGCATCACAGGCCGATCCTCCTGTGTTCATAAGAGCCACGAATGTGCAATTGGCCTGTGGTGACATGTTTTGCCTTTTGTGTGGTGCTTGACTGCTTCCTGGTTGCATGTGTCCCACCAGACGCTAGTGGAGTCCAGCAGCCTGTTGACAGGAGGCCGAAGCAGCCACCCCGGTAGCAACCAGCCCCTGCTCTGCAACCACACTCAGCCACTAGACTTCAGAATGGGTCCCCAGCGCCGCCGGCGTGCCGATAATCATGATGATGATGCCATTGGCGCAAGCAAACGCCTGCGTGCAGCGCATCTAGGGTGTGCATTGTTCTGAAACCCCTTGTTTTTACTCCAGTTGCAAAAGTGGTACACATGCGTAGGAAGAAAAGTTTCACAGAGTCCTATTGGCTGAAAACTGGCTAATTGGCATTCACACTTTGGTATTTATTTTGCTTTCCCTTTAGTGTTGCAGCACCAAGTGATGCAAATTGCAGCTAACTTGGTAAAGTAGTGCTCTGCAGTTATGTTTTACTCCAAGCATGATCTTGTATTTCATGTACTTATCATCAAATGTATTGTTTTTTTTTTTCAAAAAGTTATTTCCCACTTTGATTACTTCCCTCTTCAATATGTGGTTTCCTCGATTGAGCACATTGTGTTTTATTATCACATTCGTAACAGTGGTGCCTGCCTTGCATTGAGTGCGGTAGTAGAGTAGTGGGAGCCCTGGTTGTAGCAGGCGTGCAGCACTACTGCTAATGTAACAGCCTTTGCAATTGACTTACGGCAAATTTTGCTTCCAAATGCATTCTGCTAATACTGAAGATAGTGCAGCAGTCTATTACATAATAAAGACGTTGGTAAGGATGAAAGTGGTGCTCTGGAAAAAAAAAAAAGAAAAGTGTAGCTAAAGCTGCATAAACAGCTAAATTTTGGGTGCGTGCTTTCTACTTTGTAATAGTTTATAGTCGCATTTTGATGGAGGCGAAATGCTAGAGACCCATGTACTGTGTGATGTACGTTAAAGAACCCCAGGTGGTCGAAATTACTGGAGCCCTCCACTATGGCTTCCCTTGAGCTTGAGTTGCTTTGGGACGTTAAACCGCATAAACCAAGCTAAAATTGTGTATAGGTCACTTGAGGTGTGAAAAAACAATGATATAATCACTACTTCGTTGTTTTAACTCGCTACAACGCTTAAGCCAGCCTGCCTCAAGAGCCAAAATGACAGCGAATGAAAAAGCAATGATTATGTCGCTGTTTTTCTACGCCTCACGTGGCCTATATGAAACGACTCCACAGAGCTGTTGAGACCAAAAAGCAGTGGAGAAAAATTCTATTATAAATTATTTAGCAGTCATCGCCATATGCCACGTTGTGATCCATGCATAGTAATGTCTTACTCTTCATTGCGAAGCAGAAAACATGCCACCAAAATTAGGTGTCTCGACTCCTTTAAAATATACATGCCTTGCTTTTCAGGCATGAATTTTCAATTGTTGATCTTAGTTTAGGTTGTTTTAGGTTTTGGACATTACAAAATTGCCCATGTTATGATGTGAAGGGTTCTGTTGCCTCCCAGCTTAGGTGTTTGCCATGTGTAAAAAAAATGTCTTGAAAAGGTTGAACATTTTTGTTTACCAGTGACCAGCCTTTAAGCTCGCACTAGAGGATCGAAGAATTGCACTTACATGCACATATGTCTTAAACATCCATTCTCTCCCGAGACATCTCTGCCATACCGTTGTGACCAAGTATCCATCTGAAAGATTATTCAACAACAGACCACATTCTGTCAGGCCATTGGTACTGCGCTTTGAAGATAAATGCGAAGAGTTAGCAATACTAGATGCCCTACCGAATATTACACATGTGCATTGCGCCATGGTACAGCTTCCCTTTAGTATGTGACTTCTCTTCAATGTTTTTAACCTTAAGGCTACAGAAATAGGTGCTTGACATGTTCTGTTCTTGAAGCTACAAAATAAAGTTCTCTTTGAAACCAAAACTATTTCGGCAAATGCGGAGAGATTTCGCCGTTCATTGCTTCTTGTTAACATGGGCATGTACTGAAAAGCCTTGTGTTTGATTGTGTAAGGTGCTTGTAGCTCACATTTAGGAAATATGTAGCGATGTTAAGGGTATTTATTATGACTTCTCTGCATGCCAAATCTGCAAATGATGGCTTAGTGATGTGTGTCATAGAATTGCAGCCCGAGGCAATAGACATGTATAAGTGGTAAAGCATTTCTTTTGCATTGGCTGTTAATCAGTGATGCTATTTGCTTTCATTTGTAATTCAGTTGACCAGAGGCGGCTAACAATATATTATAGATCGCAAAACCACCTGTGTTACTGATTTTTGATTATAAATGGACTGGCCTGTTAGTTTTGTTAAATGTTCACGGCTTGTACAGAACACCAAAAATATCCAATTGAACGTTGCATCAGGGAGTGCCCAAGTTTACTACATCGCAGGTTGGGTTGTTCATTCAACATAAATGAATCCCTGTGTTTTTTTTTTTCCAATGTACTCCTAGGTCTAAAAAAGCTGCCTTCAACTCTGATTCCAGTATGTTGGGTTTTTCTGAGAAGCGATGCCTTGCCCTCTTTCAAGAATACACATGTGAGTTGCTATTTAAGCAGTTTCTTTATGGCGCTGTTGGTGTGATGCAAAAAAAAAATTTGCCAAGAAAAATGATTGTTTGAAAATGGCAGTCTTAAAATTTCCTGCCATCATTCCTAAAGTTCTTATTGCAAAGATGGACACTTCATTTGTACTGTCGATTCATAGCACTTGTGTTAGTTGAGGTTGTGTATAAGTATTGCATTTTCTTAACGCTGAAATGTGTACCCCAGTAAGCTTTTAGGAGCCTTATCAAAACCTTTTGAGGGCCCATCACTGTAGCTCAACAATAAGATTGTTTGTGGAATGTAATTGCGTTTGTAAGCATACTGAAGAGTGGTTCTTTGGAACTGTGCCATATTTCGGTGGAGGCGAGATAATAAAATGCCTGTATGCTATGCTACGGCAGCACGCGTTAAATAACTGAAGGTGGTCGAAATGATCTAGAGAGAGTTCTCTACTGGAGCGTCCCTCATAAGCCATGTGTCTGTGTTGCTTTGGGACGTTCAACTCCACAACTGACAATTCACAGGCTTGCCATACTCTGCACACCAAACTCAAAAGTTCTTGAAAAGCACCAATGCCTTTTTTTTTTACAAGAAAACTGCCTCTGACATTTTGTTCCTCGTGCTTTATGTGCAAAGCCCTGTGTCAACAATTTTTTGTAGTGTAGTTGCTTTTCTGTTTTATCTGCAGCCAATGAAAATTTTTTTAATTTATTGCATTTCTGCAAAAACTTGCTTTTTTAATGCTGGAGCAACATACGGGTTCAGAGCTGTACACTTCCATACGGCGGGGTTGAAAAACAGCAAAAATGTCTTTAAATTCACTGTCATACCTTGGTAGCATCTGCAATGCACTTTTGAAACATCCAGGGGCTTCAATCAAGCGAAACTTTCGATTTAGGTTTGTTGCACAAAACTGTTTACGTTATTGGCTCATCTCTGTATTTCTCTCAGCCTGTTCGAAAAGCTGTTAGCTGTGGCACCTGTATAGACGTTTTCGTTGTGCGAGGGAGATATTAAACGCTTCCTCTCTGGGCTGTTGAAAACCGGTTTTACTGCCGCTTCCACTGTGTTAGAACATGATGCTCGCAACATCCTAGTGAGTAGTATGGTGATGGCCTGGGAGCACTTACTGGAAAGGTCTACTTTAGCTGCCTTTTAGAGTAGGCGAATTTTAGTTATTGAAAACGACCTTGTTTGAAATGAATTTGTTTTCTTCCAACATTTTTCGTATCTTTGGGAATTTCTTGCTTGGTTGGCAGAACTCTGCTAACATATATAGGCTAAGAAATCAGAGGCTGACTGTAGTGATGTGTTAATAGTGATTTATCTCACCACATGTCAGTGGCATCTTTTTTCCTGTCTTACATGGCAGGAGTAGTAGTGCTGCTATTATCACTTTGAGCTCTTAACTACCAGTGACAAGTTTATGTTGCATGTAAAATTTTTAAATCATTTTGGTTTAACATTCCACAGTAACACAGGCTGCTAGGGAAGCTGTAGCGGAGGGCTCTGGGATTAATTCAGACGCAGTGGGCAACGCTGTTGCCACCCTTCGCAGTCTTGTGCAGAAGAAAAGCTACGGTAAACCTCGATGCTCGGTTCCCGGATGTTACCAATGAAAGATTAATGTGCACTGACATGGGCACCTTTTTTGCGTTTCACCTCCATCGAAATGAGGCCGCTGCTTGCTACCCCCTAATGTTGATGACAAGTTGGCTTGTCGCAGTAGATTCCAGGCATTCTCCCACATTGGCTACAACAGTGCATTCTCCTGTACAGAGAAAAGAGTTATGTAAAATGAAGTGTATCATGTTACCACTTGTGTGGTGCGGCTAGTGCCTTGTCTCCCACTCTACCAAATGAAGTATGTGTTGCCACAAACACAAAATCTCAGTGCCTTGCTGCAGTTTGCATTTTTTCATGTTGTTCATGCAAACTAATGTATACTAAGTGCCCCGCCGCGGTGGCTCAATGGTTATGGCACTCTGCTGCTGGCTCGAAAGATGCGGGTTCGATCCCGGCCAGTGCGGCCGAATTTTGATGGAGGCGAAGGTCTAGAGCGAAGGTACTGTGCGATGTCAGGGCTCGTTAAGGAAGCCCAGGTGGTGGAAATTTCCGGAACCCTTCACTACGGCATCCCTCATAGCCTGAGTCGCTTTGGAACGTTAAATCCCAATAAACCGATAAACCTAAAGTTGTGAATTTTTTTAAAAAGCAAGGGCACTCATGTATAAATAGGTTTTCAGTACATGTTGGAAAAATGTGGTAAACAAAGCGAAGGTCTTGAGGAGGTTCTGCATTTTGGGCACTCTTTTTCTAAGGCTTTTGCAGAGCTAAAGAGCTAAACAGAGATTCAGGCTGACAGCTTGCTGCTTGCTCTCCTTGGTGCAATCTTCTCATTTTTGTCACTTCTTATGCTTCAGCTGTGGATGACCCCAAAATGATGGGACCTGATGGCATGGAGAAATTCTGTGAAGACATTGGCGTGGAGCCTGAGAATGTGAGTGCTTGCTTCCCCTCTTAAGTCAAAAAGGTGGCGAGAAACGCGTATACAGTTAAATTTTGATGTAGCGATGTCCTTTGCCAGCTTCTTTTCCTCCTGTGGCTACTGGCTCGTAGAAGACACAAATTTATTTGTGTGGCTCATGTGGTAATGTGCGTTTCAGGCCCCTTCCCTAAGGACTAAGGTGCCACACAGGTCACGCAATACTTGAATAATTTTTGCTCATATGCATGGCAGGAGCAGAAAAGTAACATGTGCAATATTTATGTTTTGCCATTTCCCTCTAGTTGAACTCTTATTTAGCCTCTCCCCCCTTGAGTCTCTGGTTGCATTACCCTGCTTTCCAAGACCACTTGCATTTTCTGTTACTTGCAGAAATTCAGCTTCTGCCACGGTTTTCTGTGGTGGCATTGATGGTGTCTAGTGCTGACACTGCTCCCCTTTCTACTGCGACGTCTTGATAGCAATGGCAGTGCAACTGTTAGAAAGGATAGAGACTGTACTTTAACGTTGTGCTCTGTTTCTGAGTACCGTGTGCCACCTATGACTGTAACTTGGCTGAAATGTTTATGGTGGCACACTAACAATTGAGCATGTTATTTAGCCATGCTCAAGTTATGGTTCACGGCCCGTGTACGAGCAATGACATCTGTCGATTAGTTTATATGGATGAGCTTGTTGGTGCACCGTCATTTCTGAAAACAGTATGAATAACGAGATGAGAAAACAAACGGGACATGGCTCTGGCTACCAGAAGGGTTGAAATGCGGGCCAGTTGGTACATTGTAAACGGAAAAAAAAACAGTCTCTTTTGCTCAGTGATTAGTGATGATGCTGTTGCGCATGCTCTGCTGGCCTTGCTCGGACCATGTATTTTCAAATAAACTTCAGTTGTTAGTCCAGTCGTTGTGGTGTGTACACTCTTCTTGTCCGTTGTCTTGTGTGACTGGTTTTTTTTTCGTTTTCTGGCTACCAGCTGGGGCATTTATTACAGGGGTTGTAATATGTACAAGTGTGTTAACTGTAGGACGTTTCCTGCTGCCATGAGTTATGCAGGTAAGCGCATGGACAGAAAACCTTTAATATGGTAGAGCAATTTATGGTGTGCTGACATGCAGTGGCCCTCTCCAGAGTTTCACCAGAGTCATGTAGACTTCATTTAATATATTGATCATGGTGTCTCTGTGTGTCCACATACTATAATTTTCTCCCAACTTTGAAGAGATTGATTACTTGCATGTTTGCAGTACTTACGATAGTCAGTCCCCTTCGATTCAGTCCACGCAGGTGCATTGCGTGTTTTAGTCACTATTTTTTTGTTTATCACCTCCACAAGAGTATTGGTCCACATAGCAGCTCGGTTCTGCACTCAATCGGTCGGTTCTCTCATAGTCTTTTATGCTCTTTGCAAGAATGGTAGTGTGCCCATTCTTTGTTGTTTCACATGTTGCCAACGACAAGTCTCCAGAATTCTTGAAACGCAATCTAGGTGCGTAAACGTTACATGTGAAGCTACTTATTTTGTGTGAAGCTACTTCAGTGTTTGCCTCTTTCACTGACAGGATGCAAGTATAAAATGGGCTTGAGATTATGTACATAAAAATATGCTGCAGCATTCACAGTGCAAGATGTAAATTATTCAGTAAAAGAGCACAACGAGAAACCTACTAACTCCTGGTGATGTTGTGAGCCCTGTGGCATTTTAAAGGGACACTGAGGAGAGCTCTATTAATATTTTTTTTATAGCAAAATCCGATAGTTTGGCATTTCATGGCTTTGTTGCCACTTGGCCGGCAGCGAAAGATGCCTTTATTTCTAAGAAATTTGGATTCGAAGTTGAAAAAGTTTTTCCCGCCACTCTGATTCAAACTTGGGATTCTCCTATGACGACACAGGACTAAGTGACGTGAAACATGACGTGCACATGACGTAACGCAGACTCCGTGATTTCTGGCAGCCAGCAGTGCGGCCCAGCAGCAGCCGAAAAGAAAGCTACCGCCGGCCGCACATTGAAGGCATCTATCGGCTATTGCGGCCGTCGCTTCGTTTACGTTTGCACCGGCGTTTTGCCAACGTTACAAAGGATCCCGTTCTCGAAGTCGTCAACGAAGTTCTCGCAAATAGACACCTTTAGCATACCGCTGTGAGCAAGCGCTGATTGGTCCCGACGCTGCAGGAGCGCGCGTAGCTGTCGGGTACGTGGCGCCATCTGGCGACGTCAAGAAGATTTGCGCATGCATTTGCTGCGCCTCAGTGATTCGTGGCTTCTCGTGTCCTAGTGTTGCTAGAACTATTGGTTCCAGCAACACTGTTTTGTTCTAATGACGTCATGAAGCTTGTACTTGCGAGTTTGGCCTGCGGCGGCGATACCTGTATTTTGGTTCTTGCTCTTTTCTACATTACAAGAGCTTTGTTGTCAGTATGAATGGCGTTTTTGTAATCAGGAGCTGGTATTCTGTCGAGGCAAGTCAACTTCAATTTCTCCTCAGTGTCCCTTTAAAAAAATTTTTTCCACTTTGCAATAACATTTCTTGTGTGTGTGCTATGAATAGTAGATGATACGAGCACTGCAGGAATCGGTTTGTGTAGCGTACACTCAAAAGAGCGAGTCTTGAATTCAGCCCTGGGTGGATCTTCTTCTTTGTTAAAGATTGTCATGCTGGTGCTAGCCTGGAAGATGGGTGCCAAGCACATGGGTTTCTTCAGTGAAGAAGAGTGGCTCCACGGTCTCACATCATTACAGTAAGTTTGCCTTTTTGTATACAGCCAGTCCCAGATATATCGAACTTCAAGAGGATCGCGAAATACTTAATACAGTAGAACACCGCTACTGTAAACTTAAAAATATAGTAAAGTGAAACTGCTGTCCCATTTTGCCTTCCGTAGATGACTGCGTGTATTTATTTTTGTTTATAGCAAAGACATCTTTAATGCAATAATGGTTATAATAAAGAGCGTCTGGCCATGGCAACTTGCTTCGTGCGGTATGATGACATCATGGAACATGCAGCCTAGGACATCTCAGACCCACAGACATGAAAAGGCATAATCTTGAGGCCAACATTTGGAGGCATATGGATAGCAAATACGATAAAACGGCGCTTTTTGAGATGGTTTAACCACTAGACGCATGAGCTGCAAGGAGAAGCCAGCCTTTTGAAGTCCTTGGAGCTGTGAGGCATGGCGCACATGAAAATAAAAAAAAGTAGCTAAACTGAATATAAACTTGGGAGGCGGCAGGGGTCGCTGAGAAAGTATAGACAGTAAAAGTGCAGTGAGGAGTAGGGAAGGGAGAAAAGAAAGAAAATTCGCAGCACCGGGCATTACGAAGCAAGATGGCGGAGGCTGAGTGGATGGTTTTCCTGCGCTCGATTTTGTCGAGCCTTTCTTAACTACAGTCGACGACCGAAAATTCGGACGCCTGATTTTTCGGACATGCTTGATTATTCGGACTTTTTCGCGGCACCGCGACATGGCCCATAGAGCCAATGTGTAAGAGCGCTTGAAATTTCGGACGCACCGCAACTGACCACTCGATTTTTCGGACCACGTTCGCACTCGCCGCCAGTACCCAAGCCGCCATATAATGTGTAGTGGAACCTCATTAATTCAGACTGCAGGAGATATCGAAAACTTGATCAAACAAAACGAAATTCAAGCTGAAAGGGAGCCTCTTGCGACGCTGAAATTCTGCGCGAGTCGGCACATTGCGCTCGCGTGTTTTCGAATTCGTACTGTCCTTGAATGTCTTCCGCCGCACGAACTTGAACCGTAGTCTGAGTTCACGGAACTCATCTGTGCCGAGTCTTTAGTCCCGAACACGGAACGCGAATGCGGTCGGGAGGCTACGCGCACGCCGTGGACTCCGCGATCGAAGCGCGCTTCGGGCGCGCCGCCGGATCTTATCGCTGCCGCGATCTGCTCCGGCGCTGGGCCGTTCGCGGAGGTCACGCGCGCGCACCGGAGCTTCCAAGTGCCGTCTATGGATGGCGCCGTGATCATTATCATCAACATTTTTCTCGGTCGCGATTTTCCGCTGTTCACATCGGCATCAGTATCGCCAGCTCCAGCCTTTCGTGGCGTGTCAGCATGCGTGTTAGCGCGTTCGCCGTGATAGTGGCTTTCGCGTGCTGCCGCCGAGCTTCACAGTTTTAGCGCGATGGGCAAGCACCTTAAACTATTTCAACGCCCGGCACCAGGAATGGGGTTACGTAAGCAACAACGCCAAGGGTCAAGCCCTACTGGATGATATAGTGGCATCCAATTTCTACATAGCCAATGACATCTCCTGTCCCACGAGGACTGGTAACAGCGTTACAGCGGACACATCTCCCGACCTTACGCTATGTAGGAACGCTGGTATTGTGAAATGGCGGAACCGACAGGAAGATTTGGGTAGCGATCACTTTCTGCTGGAGCTCGAGCTCAGCAGAAAAGTCAGTGTGAAGCCTACAACCTACAGGCAAGAGAAGCTTACGGATTGGTATAAATTCAGAGCTCTCAGAGAAGAACATGAGCATAGTGACATAACCTGTATCCAGAACTGGACGGCAACGCTGCTTGAGCATGTGGAAAGAGCAACTGAGGAGGTTCAGGTAGATGACTCCCAAGATAGAATGGACAGCAGGCTCTTCAGCATGTACAAAAGGAAGGAACAGCTAAATAACCAGCTGAAGCGCCAAAGGTGGAACAGAAACCTAAGGAGGGAAATAGCTAGACACAATGTAGAATTAGAAAGGTATGCTCGACAGTTGGAATCTCAGAGATGGGATAATAGATGCGAGGAAATGGAGAAAAGCATGGGAAAATCTAGTACATGGCAGTTGCTCAAATTTCTTATAGACCCAAACAAATCTAAGACGGCTATGAGAACTGAGCAAATAAAAGCTAGGTATAAGTTTAATGGCACAGATGAGCAACTTATTGACACGCTCAAGTCACTGTATATTGCTCCCCATGGGGCCGCTAAATATGACGACTATAAGGGACAACCAAATGAGGAGTTGGATGCCCCCATATTAAGAGCCGAGGTCAGGATGGAACTGCTGAAGCTAAAACGAAGGTCAGCCCCGGGGCTCGACAGAGTAGAAAACAGAATGTTGAGAAATCTGGATGAAGAATCAATAAATAGCCTCACTAGGTATCTCAACCAAGTGTGGAAAGCAGGCGCTGTCCCCGAGGAGTGGAAGAAGGCCAAGATCACGCTTATACACAAGCAGGGCAAACCTCCGAGCTTGGAGAACCTCAGGCCAATCTCACTAACATCATGTGTAGGGAAACTGCTTGAGAAGGTCATCCTGACCAGACTGACCAAATACATGGAGGATAACGGCCTCTGGCCAGATGAAATGGTCGGATTTAGGCCTGGGCTCACCACCCAAGATACAATGCTAAGACTCTATGGAGATATAGTAGATCAGCTGGACCTCGGCAACCTGAAGGCGATCTTAGGTATAGATCTTAAGAAAGCCTTTGACAATGTCAGCCATGACGCCATCCTTGATGGGCTAAATGAGATAGCTGTAGGAAAAAACACCTATAACTACATCCGATCGTTCCTTAGGGACAGGACTGCTATCATTACCTTTCAGGGCATCACATCCGATGAGTTCCCCATGGGATGCAGAGGAACCCCACAAGGGGCTGTCCTCTCCCCATTTCTCTTTAATCTGGTAATGAGGGACCTTCCCCGCAAGCTTAGAGAGATAGAAGGCTTAAACATCAGCCTCTACGCAGATGATGTAAATGTCTGGCTAAACAAAGGAGGCGAATCAGAAATGAAAGAAAAGCTACAGAAGGCAGCGGATATCATTAACGAGCATGCGAAATGCGTGGGTCTCAGCTGCTCTCCGCAAAAGTCGGAGCTATTTGTAGCAATGAGCAAGCGCAGTCAAAGGATACCGGCAATCGAGGTTACACTTGAAAATAGAACGATACCAATTGTCGAGGAAATAAGAATCCTAGGCATGTATATTAACAGAAAAGGGAAAAACAAAAGTACGCTAGACAAGCTCAAAGCGCAAGCTGAACTTGTCGTCAGAGCCTTCAGAAAGGTATCTAGAAGGGGGGAAGGACTCTCAGAGTCCAGCAAACTGAGACTCACGCAGGCCTTCATCGTTAGCAGGATATGCTACGCAACCCCATTCCTGAAAATAAACAAAACCGAAGAAAAGGCATTAGACACAATCATCAGAAAATGTGTCAAACGAGCGCTAGGGCTGCCCATTTCCACGTCCAATGATATACTGGAGAAAATGGGCCTGCATAACAATTGGAGAGAACTGACTGAAGCGGTTAGAACATCGCAAATCGAAAGGCTAACATCCACACCCGCAGGAAGGAAATACCTAGAGCTAGCCAAATGGGCAACCGTAGATAGCACAGTGAACACCAGAACAGATCTGGGAAGAGAAATAAGAGAGCATCTTATTATCGCTCCCATACCTAGAAACATGCATCCCATCCACGACAAAGGCAGAAGGAAAAGCAGGGTCGCACAGCTGACTGCTAAGCTAGGCAAGATGCCACAGGGAACCGTGGCCTACACTGATGCCGCGGTAGGCACGCTAGGAGACACCGTCTCCGTAGCCGTCGGGGATTCAGGCAGAACGTTACGCGTTGTAAGACACTTTGACTTAAAACCCCTTGTGGCGGAGGAGGTTGCAATAGCGATCGCTCTAACTCAGCCAGGTACCAAATACGTAGTAAGCGACTGCAAAGCCGCAATTAGAAATTACAGCAAGGGACGCATCCACGAAATGGCGGCTAAATATCTAAAAGACTTTATCCCAGCCCACAATATTCAAATTATCTGGACCCCAGCCCACTCGGGTCTGGTTGGAAACGAGGCCGCCCACAGGCTCGCCCGCTCCTCTTTACCCCGGGGAGCCGTGGACACCTCATACGAATTCAGCACTAAAGAGGAAACCAATACCTTTAATAGCATCACAGACATTCAGAAAAAGAACAAAAGGATCTATCCTCCTCCGGATAGATCGCTTAGCTCGGCTGAGGCCTATGACTGGAGAAGACTCCAAGCTAGAAACTTCGCATCCCCGCTCTGGAGGAGCTGGACAGGAGGTGACACGAGGGAGGATGCGGAGGTGTGCGAGTTCTGTGGGCATATCGCTACACTCGAACACATACTATGGAGATGCCCCAGTGCCCCAGGATATGGCAGAATCAATAATGCAGAGGAATGGGAGACCATACTCAGAAGTGCCGACCTTAGCATACAACGATACGCTACCCGCCTGGCAGCAGAAGCTGCGCGACTATACCGTTGCTAGTCTTCCAGCTGCGACGCTGCCCCTCCCCGGACGCCTGCGTGCGGACCCGGAGGGGCACGGGTCTTCTTCTGGCGGAAATAAAGTTTCTTCACTCACTCACACGGCTGGGAGTTAGCTCTCGAACGCGGGCGGTAAGCGTGCGGCGGGCGGGAAATTCGACGTGGCCGAGAAGTGCGTCCGATGATGGTGCAACCAAAAGAGAAACACAAGCTGCAAAAAGCGCGCTTTCCGAGGCAAGCCGTGCGAGTTTCCTGAACTGGAAGAAGAGCTGCTCCTCTATGTGATGGAATTTCGGAACAACGGCTACGCGTTGACAGCGGACATG
Source organism: Amblyomma mixtum (assembly GCF_055824585.1). Lineage (NCBI taxonomy): Eukaryota > Metazoa > Arthropoda > Arachnida > Ixodida > Ixodidae > Amblyomma > Amblyomma mixtum. The sequence goes on along the minus strand of NC_143012.1, from coordinate 310,418,892 downwards.
CTGCGCGGCTTCTTTAGGCATGAGTGTGCACCAGAGCGCAGCACCAGCTCAGGAGTCTAAATACTTCGCGAGTGACGATTGAACGTAGAATAAATGTCGCTCATTCCCTGGTTGGTGTGTTTTTACTTAAAAAATTTTTTTTTTGCATATCGCGTGTATGGGCCGCACACCGAAAATTGGCCCTCGAATCTGGAAAAAAAAAGTGCGGCCCTTATACGCATTTATACGGTATTTCGCGCGGCGAAATATAGTAATGAGGAGCTTTAGAATGTGTGCAATACAATTGGCCGCTTTCTCCGGCATAGTGGTAATAAGTTCGTGATTTTTTCGGTGAAATTTGATTTTCCGGACTGCCCGATTTTTCGGTCGTTTTCGCGGTCCCTAGAGAGTCCGAAAAATCGGTTGTCGACTGTATTCACTCCGAAATGACACTGAGGCCATGGAAGATGACACCATGTTCATACAAAGCTTTGGTTTTCATATGGAATTACATGTGTGATATTCTTCGCCGTGTTGTACTGGTGTAAATGCTATATTTAGACTGATGAAATCAGAAACAACATAAAATGTGATAACGAGACAATAAGACCAGGATGTTTCTTAGTCTTTCTTTTATAAACAAACGCTATGTGTTTATTAAGTAGCCGATTATCTGACGGTATCCTCAGAGCCATGCCATCACCAACATCAGTAGTACAATGTATGCAAAAAGGCACTAGGTGAGCTTATCTGTAACCTAGAAGCAAGAGTACACTGCACCCATGATAGCGATGCATTTACGCTCTGTAACTGCATAACATGAGTAGACTACTATTACCTATGTTCGAGCTGTGAACAATTCAGTCGCTTGGCCATCAGTTTGAAGTGCTGTGTAATGAACTGGAAGGGAAGAGTGTAGTAAGTTAGTTTCCTATGAGCCCTTGCACCAGTCACTTTAGTACACCCTACCTATTGCAGTAATGTACTTTGATGTTATTTATATGTATTTATGGCTTGTACTCTGTGGGGTTTAAATTGGGGAGATAAACACGTTCTCCCCACTTAACCGTGGCTGACACAGTTCAAAACCTCGCGGACCCCACGCGTGGTCGCGTACGCTACCGAGCGCACACCGACCACGGCGGGCCTTGCTCTGCGGGAACAAACGAACGACACACTGGCTGACACAAACAAGGCATTTATTGCTATAACAGCAATAACGCCAGCTAGCAACAAAATACACTGAGGAATCGAGGACGTCCGACTCACCAGCACAGTTACGAGCGAATGTTCGCCCACGCTAGGGCAAGGGAAAACTCCGAGGCCAGACGGGACGGGCTGGCGGGAGCGTGTTCCGACCAGAAGGCGCCCGTCGATGAAGAGCGGAGCCGCACGCGACACGTCCGCGTGCTTTCCCGATGCCGAGCAGAAGAAAGCTGTCTCTCCCCTGCGCGCGCGCAGCGAAACGCCATTCGTGGCGCTAGTGTCGCTGCGACGCGAGCGCCCTCCCTCGTTAGTTAAAGTAACACAACTAAGGAGAGTGTGTTGCGGGGGAGCTAACCACAGTTGGGGGTGCATTGCGGGAAAGCGAACCACAGGGGACGAGGGCATCCCCACAACTCTACAGTGTGTTGATTCTGTGTAGTTCTCGCAAAACACCACTGATAAACCAAGTCTGATATTTAATATGAGCTGTTGATCACAGTTCAGTTCTCCTGGTTTATCTCAGTGGCTGAGGAGCTGTGCTGAACCTCCAAAGTTCTTTGAAATATGGAACGGAATTAACATTTTTTTCTGCAGACCTTCCAAGTCTAATTTAAGGGGACACTGAGGATAAATTAAAGTTGGGCTGTATAAACATACTATGGCATTCTAAAAGAGAGGCCACTCTTGCTGAAAATGTAGCTGTTTTTTTTTTTCAAACCCTTTTTAGGACCATGGTATGCATGTGGGTCTCCTTGCTTTAAGTGCTGACAGATGGGGGAAAATGGTTCATGCTGAACACTATCGAACTGTCAAGGTCCATTCAACATCTTTTCGTCTTTCGCCAATAGGCCTATTTGTTGTTCTGTGCATTTTTGCAGTTAGGCACGGCCCACTTTGGCAGTAAAAATAAATTTTGAAAAATCATTGAGCTTTTGGGCCTTTGCCTCCAGTCAACTGCCTCATAATACTTATTGAACCAATTTTAAATTCTAATGCAAGCTTTCTCATGCGTCGAAAAGTCCGAGGTTTGGATGCATACCACATTTGAGGTCTTCTTAAAAAGTCATTTGTACAAACGTCTATACGTTTTTTTTTTACAAGATCAGTGGTCGAAATAGCTTGAAAGCAATGTCATTCAATTTCTAGAATCATTCTGAGTGTAATTTTACCATTTGTAAGCATGCGATATATGCATACAGTGCCTTATAGGCACCCTGCGCATCTAACTCCAGCGCGACGCGCGCGCCGCCGCCAGTGGCGCGCGCGTCCTTGTCAGGAAGGCGGGGGCAGCCTGAACTCCCGCGGTGTTGCGCGCGCCGTCACGAAGCAGTTGTGCGCCTCTTTACCGAGCACAAAGGGGCACATAACAACAGCAGGACACATTGCTGTGTTGTAGGATGCAATAATACATATATTAATTCGCCTCGAACAAAGTTTTATAGATTTCCAACGCGACATTGGGAGACGGCCCACCCTTCGCGACGGGCAACACGCACGCGCGGTTTCTGGTCAAACAATGGTCAAACCCGTGCGGAAGACGCTTACTTGACGTAAGCGTTAACCTGCATTAACCTCCTAGACAGGTCTTTGAGTCATGGCACATTCAACAGACGCGGAGGAATGTTAATGGCTCTCTGGGAACCCTTCCCTCTTCTTGCACACACGATTTCCGGTCATTGACTTGTCTGCCAGCAATATGTGGGTTTAAAAAGCCACGCATAACTCGCCCGTGGTCACACCCGAGGAAGAAGCACAAATTTTCCGCAGTAAAGAATCGTTTACCTTAGTTCCAGTTATGCGCGGAATTCTTGCTCGCTTCCACTGCGCCTTGTCGTCCAGCGTCTTTTTCGACAGCAAAGGCACGTTTTCAGGGGCAACGCAAACATGTTCCTGATAAATCTTTGCTCCTCATCTGAAGCACTGGGTGATAATTTCCTACAATAATAATATATCCAAATGTCGAAGATTCAGCTAGGGCACTTGTACTAAACGTGTACAAATTAAACAAAGCTTGAAATGAAATTCCGCTTCTTAAGCACAAGCTTTCGGCAAGAATCCTGCATGAATTAGCTGGGATACTCCTTTTTTGCAGAATTTGAATCAAACAGTTTGATGTTTTCCGCATATGACTTTCAGTGCGCACACCGAAGGTGCGGCAAAAGAGAATGTTATGAAATCCGGTTTGCGTCGTTGGCTCAAAAAGTGAGGTTTTCTAATTACCTTCAATGTTATGCCGCCTGGCTGTCTTTGAAAGTTTAGGGCAAGCCTTTTTAAATGCAGGAACACCCCAGGCTTGCGGGCGGCTCGTTTTGGAGAGCCCCAGCGGCCCCAGCGTGTTTATATTTGCCTGCGATGCCTGCCTTGCAACTGCAGCCCGCGGCAACAAGCTGTCTACTGGAAGATAGCTACATAAAAAAAAGAACTGAGTGAGAGTGCAGCGCTCACAGACATTAGGTAGAAATATTTGTTAGCGTTAATTTGATCGTTTTCGGTGGCGCAGTGATGCTTGTCTGCGCAATGCACTTCGCTCCCGTCGCACGACACCACCTCTTTCACATTGGCCTGCGTCAAAAAGCTCCCTTCCTTTCCTGACGTTCGCTCCTCGAAAGTATTTTTCAGCCTCATGAATGAATAAGTCAAAATCCCGCCTCTACAAACAGCGGCAGCCGCTAGCAGACGCCATCCCTACGAAGTCACGGGGCGAGCCTTCCTGACAGGGACAAGGAACTGGCCGCACGGGGGAGCTGAACGCAGCCGCGACAGTGGCGGTGCCTGGCGGGTGCAGGGTGCCTATACAGGGTTAGGCCGGAAAAGTCCAAAAGATGAAATAGAGGTGTCGTCACCGCTGGCCAATTTTGCAGGTGAACCGCGTACGTCGGCACCGAATTTCGGGCGTAGTTGTCGGAGGCTGTGCTACACCACAGTTCACTTCAAAATGACGGCAACCAGTGCTTCTAGTTGTAGATGTCATAAGATTAAATCAAGTGGTGGGAAAATTTTTCAATTTTGTTCAGTCATAAATGTACTTTTTGCTGCCAGAAAAGCGTTAACATACCCAGAGAGTTCCAGAATTTTTACTGAGAACTATATTTTAATAGGGTTGTCGTCAGTGACCCTTTAAGAGCTCACTAAGATAGCTCTATGTGTATTTCAATAATAGCTGCTTAATCTTGATGTAAATCATATCATGGTAATGAGAGCCAGTGTGATAAGTTGCATTTGCTCTTTTCCTCTGTGATCTCTTTGAGGCACATGTAGACACTTCACGTGGACACTAAGGATCTTTCATTCGGACTTTACATCCAGTTCTTTTTTTTTTACTCTACCTAGCTTCATTCTCCGGCTTTTGTTACAATTGTCGATAGGCCGGCAATACCACTGGCAAAAAGTTGTGGTAGCGTCGGAGGAGATCTGGCTTGGTCATTAGAAAAGCTGTTGATTGTACATATCGTTAAGCATTAAATTATATCTTCAGGCATCAAATTATTTTTGTGCTCGGGTGTTTTAGTTCACACAACAGAGCTTTGGAACAGTTTCTTTCTTTCTTTTTTAATTTCCTCCTATGGGTGCGTTGGCTGTCACAGAAGCAGAAAGCTTAGTGCCTGTGCACGTACCACTAGTAAAGATTAAGGGCATTAAGCGCCGCTATAGGCCACCATTCATCTCTTTTGCAGGTGTGACTCCATTCAGAAAATCCAAGGAAAGCTTGACTACCTCAGGTCTCTGCTGAATGACCCAAACCAGTTCAAAAGCATCTACCGATATGCTTACGACTTTGCCCGGGTGAGTGCTCTCTTGCGTGGGCTTGATGCTGTCTGCAGGTGACACTAGTAGTGTAGTGTTCTCTGCAGCCCCCCCCCCCCCCTTTCATTCGTGCTGCACTCATAGGAATATGTTCAGATTAGAGAGGGCACGTCTATCTCTGTTGCATATCTCGGTTGGTAGCTTGGATATAGTTTTCTCATTAGCGGCAGAGGCTAGTGTAAGACTCACATGTTAGGATCACAAACTTGTCATAAAACCTCTGCATGTAGTCGACGAAATGAAAAGCAAATCAAGGGAAGGAAAACAGAGAAAAGGATCAATTGACCTTCTGTCTGCAACTGAAAAATCTAATGGAAGATGCAGTCGCTGGTATCAGGAATGACACGTGGTTTCAGAAATTTATCTATTCTTTGCGATGCTTACCTACCGGCTGTCCCGAATTATCTAGGAGACTCCTGAATTTCACCCGAACTGTATGGACAGAGCCTTATTTCTCCCGAAAATTGTCGCAGACTTTGTTTGGAAATATTTTTTCTGGAAAAATTTGCTGCATGCTGTACAAGTGAACCATAATCGCCAGTATGTGCTTGTTTTCTGGCCAGGCCAAAGTGACCAAAGCTAGTGCACATTTTTTGGACTTCAAACATTGTCTTATTTGTACCCATAGGATGCACTGCCAGGTTTCCTATGGAACTAATGCTTGTTTCTGATGAATGTTTCAAAAGGAGTGAAGTCCGTTTTTTTTTTTTACACAAGTATCATGCTTGTGGCGCTAGTCCCAGAGTGCAGGATTCGCTGAATTTAATTTTATGTTGGTTTAGTTCGTCTCTATCGAACTTATGTTGCCGGGCTCTTCGTCGTTTTTCTCGTGATCATTGGGAGGTATTGCGAGGGAGTGAAAAGCAGGTGGAAAGGGTTCGGCTCTAAGGGCATGGTGGCCATCTGAAACCGTCACTTCCCCTTTCAAGTGTGCACAAAGCACATTAAAGGAATGCTGCAGTGCATGGCTTGTAGTGCCATCTGCGCTGCTGAAGATGATTGTTGAAACCGATGTGGTTACATGCATGTAGTCTGCAGTCTAGGTGCCAATTTTTTAGCCCTCTTGGTTTTGAGACATCTTGAAAAAACGTAGCAGGACGAAAAAAACTGGGACGAAATAGACACAAGTACGACAGGACGTATGCTGCGCTTCCAACTGAGAATGACGAGATGCGTGGTTCTGCCATGCAAGCTGGGACGGGGAACGAGGACGGCAGCGGTTTTGGGTGGGCTGCATTGTTGTGTGCATTGTCTGTGGTGGTATGGAAGAACCCTTTGAAACAGTCCATCGCTCAGAATTGATCTGCTCTGAGTTCCTGTGGCATCATTGAATCTTGAGAACAAATTTGTAGTTTGTTTGCTGTCGTACAGTAAACCCTCGTTAACTCGAAGTTGTAAAATCCGGGAAAATTTTCGAGATAAGCGGAGTTTCGAGTTAAGCAAAATGCCGAAAATATCCGTGCCCGGGTCACTGAGGAAGCCCGTAACAACCAGTACTGCTGACAAACGCTCCAATGCACAATGGGAGCGTTTGTAATAAACGCAAAAGAATTCGGAGAAAGAACTGAATTTTTTTATTTTGGAAAGAAGAACTTCGTGATGCTTGCCTGCTTCGCATTCGCATTTGGCCCGAGAAAAGAGTCTTCGAGCTGGCGAATGCACCGCATGAGCCGTTCGTCGCCGCCGCTGCACTCAACTTTGTTGCGGAGCAAGCGGAGCATATTCCTCGTTTCAGCAGCTGTCGGCACCTCCCGAGGCTCTTCTTCGTCAATGTGATCATCTCCGTCGTTCACTGCCATTTCAATGATATCGGCGTCGGACAGCATTCCGGTGACGGGCACGTCTAGCTCGTATAGAGCGTATTCTTCAAATGTGACATCGCCATCTTCGTCATCACTGGCGCAGCCAGTTGCCTTGCGAACTTCGTCGCAAAGTTCATCGCAACCACTGAACTCGTCAGTGTCTGGTTCGAGCGATATCTCGGCCCGAGAAAATCCTGCGTGCTTGAAACAATTCGCAATTGTCAATGCACGGACTTGACGCCAGGCTTCAGCGATGAGGTGGACTGCACCCAGCAAATCTATCTCGTAATTCTTACCGCTGTCGTAAGAACACAAAATTCGGTGCAGCAGGCTCTTCCTATAGTACTTGCGAGCAGTCTCGATGATTCCTTGGTCCATTGGCTGGAGCACGGACGTCATATTGGCCGGCAGGAACTCCAGCGCGACTGCCTCCAAGTTGTCAATTTTCCCGTGACCGGGACAGTTGTCCACGACGAACAACACTTTCCGACCGTCCTTCGCCATTTTGCGGTCAAGAGCCCGGACATACTCTTCAAAAAGCGCTGCCGTCATCCACGCGGTTTTGTTCGCGCGGTAGGTCAAATCTCTCGGGAGCCGTGCATTTCTAAAGCACCTCGGGTTGAGCGACTTACCGATAACGAGCAGCGGCAGCTTTTCATCACCGGTGGCGTTGGCTCCGAAAAGTAATAGTAACTCTGTCCTTGCGCTGCTTAGCGCCTGAGCACGCTTCTCCCTTGGGCGTGTATGTGCGGCTAGGCAGCATCTTATAAAAGAGGGCTGCTTCGTCGAGGTTGAATATGTCTTTGTCCGCGTAAGGCTTTTGCAGCTCGGCGAGGCGGTGGTTGCGCCAGGTGTCTGCAGCTCCTTCGTCGACGGCCCCGCTTTCGCCGTGGATAGGCTTCGAGGCCACGTTATTTCTCTGCTTAAATCGTTCAAACCAGCCATTGCTGCAGCTGAAGTCTGTGTGGCCCATCTGCAATGCCAGAGCGTCTGCCTTCTCCATCATCATTTGGGTCGTCACGGGAAGATTGGCTGCCCTCACATTCTGAAGCCACAACATGAGTGCTGCTTCGACGTCCGGGAATTTCGAGGCCCGAATCTGTTTCCGCTTGCTAGAGAAGCTTTGCTCGAAGCCATCCAGGACCTTCTGCCTGTTCTTCAGTACTGTCGATAGCGTCGACAAAGGAATGCCGAATTCTTTGGCGATGCTTGTTTTGGATTTAACTGCTTTGTCCACTTCCTTGATTAAGGCGACTTTTTTCTCCAGCGTCAGGGATTTGCACTGCTTCGGGCGAGACATCGTCGTCCGTTGCGCACACCACACACAAACACACACGCAGCAAAAATCGAAGTTGACGCGCAGCTCGACGAAACAGAACCGCTCGAGCGCTTGCGCACACACACGCGAAGGGCAGCGGACTGGAGAGATCGCCCGATAAGCCCACGAGGCTTACCTCGCGTGCAAGCGGCGCGCATGTGACTTCTCCCAATGTTGCTTGACGTGGTTGATGGAAAACCGCTGCGTCCGCGGGAATTTTGTATTCACACTTCGATTGTTACCGCGTTCGGCACTTAGCAGGAACCAAGCGCTCGCTCGGAGCCCGTTTCACCTTTCGGAATTGGCCTTTGCCTTCAATCCTCCCGGTCAAAATTTCGAGATATCCGTACTACGCCCGAAAAATACTTCGAGATAAAGGGTAGCAAATACATAGCACGTATGGGGGGTGAAAGCGCGGCGTAAAAAATTTTCGACTTAACCGATATTTCGAGATAATAAGAGTTCGAGTTAACGAGGGATTACTGTATCTACCTTGCTCATCATGGGGCTCAAGAAAAAAATTTAAAAATCTGGTACTGGAGACTGCTGGAGCGTAAGTGGACACTCAAAACATCGTTGAATTGAAGCGCTATCACTTTTATGAATGAATTTAGGAAACCTACTCTTCAAATTTTCTGAAATAATTAACGTTGCTCATGGCGAACCACTGCTATCATGCAAACAGGGCTAGCCTTCATCTCCCAAACTTTTGTAGAAGAGCTGTAGCCAGCTGATGCAGGCGGGAACAATTCATGTAGGCACCCAACACATAGATTCAATTTTTATTCCTCACTGGAACAGCCCCATGGAAGTTCTTGGATTTGTGGACAACAGCACTAGTTAGTGCCAGCAGGCATTGAATATCATTTTAATTTGGTCCCCAAATCTGTTGCGGGCATTTGAAGACTGCACTACACGTCAACCAGCCATTATTTGAAAAGGATACCTATGCATTGGTTGAGATAAAGTTATGCTAATCCATGGCAATGGGTTGTATTTTGGGGCTTTTGCAAAAATTGGAAACCATGTCAAAACACGGGCTGCTTCCTTTTTCAGTTAGGGTCTGGTTATCTCCTGCATTGTACAGTAATGCATAATTATGCATGTTTACCTGCTGTTGGATGTCTCTAAACTGGCAAGCAAACTAACCCTATGCTAACGCATTGCTTATTGGCTTCCAGTATATTTTTCTTCTCCAGCACATTGGATAAACCTTCTAAGTAACTTTAAACACCCAGCTATGTCAGCAGCAGCTTTAAACAAATTCAGAGAGAGTGCAGTGGCCGTAGCTTAACTCAGCTTTATTGCAAGCATTACAGTATTTATTCTGGCATTCATTTCAGAACAGTTTTTGTTCCACAAGGCTGGAATGTTAGACCAAAACTTTTTTTTGTTTGGCATGACATCTTGCTTTAGTGAATGACTTATATTAGGAGCAAGCCACCTGTGTATGGTGTTTTGCAATACCTCTTGGACTTGCGAATGATAAGGGCCTTAACATTAATCAGCGAAAAAAAAAAAGAACGGTGCTTCAAGAACTGAACAGAACTTTTGTTTTCTTACATGAAGCAAGTCATTCTGGGCCAAGTAAAACACCAAACGCGGAAGTGTGCTCAGTGAAACAGTGTTGCCCAGCTGCATATGTGTGCGTGATGTCACCATCTGTGTTCAACCCTCCCCCTCTCGCCCTGGCCTGAACTCTCTTCTGTAGATGTAAAAATCAGAGGCGATTTACAGCAGTTTTACATCTGAACTTCAAGAAACATCAATAAAGCTGCATATCTGCTGTGTGAAGCATGGGCTATGTCCCAAAGCACCCCAACAATGTTCAGTGCCCAATGAAACCCACTTTTTCCGATCCACCACCAATGTTAGTGATATAGACTTTTTCCGCATACTTGACACTCTATTGTGAACTGGTTTAACAGCTGCATGTTCAAAATGGCTTTCACTTGTGTGAAGCATCTACAAATGAGTCCCAACTCTGCACTGGCCAATTTTGCATGCAACAGTACATATAAGTGACACCGAATGGGCTAAAACTTAGGTATGGGTCTTGTTCTGTACACGGGGGTTTTTGAGTAAAATTTGCAAGGGCCTTTATCTGGGTAATTAAGTCTTCATTTTCAAGGAGCATGCAGTCATTATTAATGAGCCAAGCTTAGGTGCAGGTGCACTCAACTGGCATTGTCATCTTGTGGCAGTGAGTTGTGTGTATTGCGTTTACCTGATATGTAATGACCTTTGCTAACAAAATGCTAGAGTGCTTAGACCTTGTTAGCAATCACAGCCAAAGCAAGGCTGTGAAAAGTGCTTTGGCAACTGTTGGTTTATGCTGGCATCATTAACTGTCTTCACTGTGTGAGGTTTCCTGCACATGCTGCTGTGCAAACACATTGAGGTCTGCAGTGTTTGTAGCAGGCTTTGCGCTACCGCCTGTCATGTCCCTTGCATTTTTGCTGCATCTTTCAAAAGCCACTTTCTGCGAGGTTGAAATAAATAGTGCACAAAGGCATGTTAGCGGGCATCAAGAACAGCCACTCATACGGAGCATTATTGGGTTATGTTGGTTTACCGCTAATACCACAGTGAATTGACTCAGAGACGCGGGACTGTAGGTTTTGGCATCTGCCTTGATGGTAACAGTCATCGAGCCGCTGTGAGACATTTGTAAGTTAGTCTTAGTTAAGGGGGGACATGGGTCTTAGAACATTGTTTTTTTATTTACAGACCAAATACAATGAAACTGCACAGAGTTATTCAGTTTTTTCTGCTGATTTCAAATATGCAAATTGTTTATTTCTAGGCCAATTAGTTCCTGCAATATTAATATATATCATGCCATTGTCTGCTCAAACAATAGAAAAAAAATGGGCCACCAGAAATTTAATTTTAATATGTGGGTAGATACTACAATGTGTGAGGAATGCAACGCTGGAAGCAGTTTTCAGTTTTTTGTCCGTGTCGTCAAATGGGCTTAATAGTTAGTTTTCAAGTGAGTTAACCAGACATACAGTGCCAGAAAACACATGACACACATGAAACTAACTTTGAGCCCATTTGTCCACACGGACAAAAAACTGAAAACTGCTTCCAGCGTTGCATTCCTCACACATTGTTGTATCTACCAACATATTAAAATTAAATTTCTGGTGGCCCATTTTTTTCTATTGTTTGAGCAGACAATGACATGATATATAATAATATCTCAGGAACCAATTGGCCTAGAAATAAACAAATTGCATATTTGAAATCAGCAGAAAAACTGAATAAGTCTGTGCAGTTTCATTGCATTTGGTCTGTAAATAAAAAAAAAATGATTTAAGACCCATGTCCCCCCTTAACCGCAACAAAGGTTAGCATTTTTCTGAGGTCTTTGCATCAAAAAATTTGTGAGCTCATTATATGCCTGGAGAGATTTTGCTTGCAGCATGGTTGGAACCGGCCTCAAGGGGATATTCTTAATGCTAGCACTCAGAGTGGCCAGATGTGCTGACAGTGGCTGCTGCCTCTGCATCCGCTTCCTTTCAGGACAAGGACCAGCGCAGCATGGATATGGCCACAGCAAAAGCGATGCTGCAGTTGCTTCTTGGCAAGCACTGGCCGCTGTGTGCTTCATTCCACCAGTTTCTTGAGGTAAGAGGCCCTCATCCCCAGTTCTCCGGGATGTGTTGAATCGCTCACATTGCGGGCTGACAGTTTCCCATGTTTCCACCATTGCAGCAGTCCAAGTACAGAGTGATAAACAAGGACCAGTGGTGTAATGTACTGGAGTTTAGTCGCACCATTAAGCCTGACCTGTCCAACTACGACGAGGATGGAGCCTGTGAGTTTTTCTTGACATGCCGGTCTCTGGCTGAAAAGACAAATGTCTCACAACATTTCAGAAAGTCTGGGAACGGTTGCGTGTGTCATTTTCAACTCAGCCATCATGTAACATCAAGGAGCACATCATGAGATGTGTTACTTTGCTAGCAGTTTTAAATGAATACTTATTGCATTTTAAGATGTGCATACAGTGAGGAAAGCAGTGTAGCTCGTGTTGAGTGTGAATGCGACACCGTGTAGCACTTGCAGACGTGTATTTGGCTGGTGACACAAGCAGTGCAATGTTCACATTCCATTGTTTGCGTATGTACCTGGATCAGTCGTTGAGTTGCATGGCTTGGCACATGTTGTGCTTTTTACAGAAGATTCATTACAAGGCCTGGTGCCAACTTCCAAAAATTCATTGGTGGGCTCTTTACTTTTTTATTGCGAAAGCAGTTACTACTCGCACTTTCAAGCCTTCGCATGACCCGGCCGTACTTACGTTTGACCTTTAGCGGAGTGAATATGGGCGACCAACTCGCTCCTTCAGAGAGCCCGGCTGCAGTTATGGTGTGTGTTTGCTGCGCTGCATACCTGTGGCGCTACTGCCGCTGTGACGTCATACAAGCTGTAGAGTATGTTTTCTTTCTCTCAGTCGCAACATCAAAAACAAAATGTAAAAAAAATTGCCGAAGACGCTTTAAGTCGTCGCGCAGCGGCAGCCGGTAGCCGCGCGTGACCTGTAGACGCGGCGCACTGCGTTCCAAGACGCTTTCAGCCGTCGTGCGGCGGCGGCCGGTAGCCGCATGTGACCTGTAGACGCGGCGCACTGCATTCCAAGACGCTCTCAGTTGTCGCACAGCAGCGGGCGGTAGCCATGCGTGACCTGTAGACGCGGCGCACTGCGTTCCTTCAGTTGGAGGCGCTGCGCTTTTGCTTTCGCAACCTACCAGGCTTAACCAAAGCTAAGCCCCCGCCAATTTTTTCTTACAGGCTGTGCGTTGTTTGTCAAAGATTACAATTTTGTTGAGATCTTGACAAGCAGTTGGTTTTTGGTGCAGCCTTGCCTTATTTACTCATGTTTGACAGTTAGGCATTATTGGGGAACCCTTGATGCTGGCATGCTTGCCATTACTGCCACAGCGAGTGTAGCATGCTGGAACTCAACTTGCCGGCAGCTGCAAACAAACTGGTATTCTGCCACACCACCTTTCTGTGTGCATTCAAAACAGTACTTGGCCCCATATTCCTGAAGTGTAGTTTATTGCTGCCATTATTGGAGCCACACCCTTTTGATTTGGCTTGTGCAGTTTGAACCAGATCATTGCGGTTCAGCTAGCTGTAGAGCCGGTGCCAAATTTATGCTTCAACAGTGTGGAAGAGACAAAAATGTAACTAAGACTTTAGCTGATGGTTTTCCCGGTGACCTGTTCATGCCTATTTAACTCGTGTATCTATGTGGCTCTACCTTCATGCTAGCATCGTTTCCAGAGTGTTGTAGCTGTGGAAAGACGTTGCTTTGTTTGTGGGGCTGTGCGCTGCTAGAGTGCTCTGCACAAGTTTGGCACCGGCTTTGCAGTTGCTGTTGTGAGCACGTTCATGCATGCGGTGACAGTCTCCGTTGCCTGTGGTGCAGGGCCAGTGCTGCTGGACGAGTTTGTGGAATGGCTGCGTGCCAGGTACCCGCACCTACATCGAGCCTCCCAGTCTCTGGAGGACAGCAGCCTTCCCTCGTTCAGTGCTGCCCCGTGCAGCTGAGGGGAGCCATCCGCCTCCTCATCCTTCTCCCTGTGAACTCCTTTTAAAAACCCCCTAGGACTCGGCTTTGGGGCATTTGCTCCTCCTCCTCCTTTGCCACCTTCCTTCCCACCCCTCCCTCCTTTCCTTCCTTCTGCACTCCCACTCTTTGCTGAAAGATTCCAGCATCCCATTTCAAGAGGGCCAAAAATTGTTTTAAAGAATTGCGTCGACTCTTGGCACCCTCTTGTCATGCCCAACTGCTTTTTTTTTAGTTAGGAACCATACACACTACCTCTGTGCTGGACACCTGCAAATTCTTTGTGCTGCGTTCCTTTTTGTTATTGCTTCGTGCATTTTTGGCATCTATGCATAGACTGCGCCATTTTTTTCCTTTGCAGGTTAGCCGAGTTTTGAATTGAGACAAAGCTGAAGTGCATTTAATTGAGTCAGTTTACTAAAGTTTGCAACTGGGTTGTTTTTGTCTCTGCTGCGGCAATTCTTGTTTATTTATTTAAGTCTGAGTGGAGCACAAGGCTTGCACGGCGTTTCTTGTGAAAGTGGATTCCTCTAGCAATTTTGTTGCCATTGTGGCCAAATGCAGTGCCAACTGAGAGGTGGCTTCCGTAATCTGCATGCTTGCCTGCTTCAGTAAAAGACACATCCTTAGCTCCCGTGTGAACCCACAACGAAATCTCGTCTCCACTTCCCTCTGTGTAGGCACTTTTTTTTTTCTTCCAATGTTGCGTGGTTGCAAAAAGCTCAGGACCTCTCCGCAACCCCTCTAGTTGGTGAATGCCGCTTCACAGCAGATAGTCAACAAGTGTGGCATATCATGTGCTTTAAATGCCGGTGTGCTGTGCCCTCTTGTCTGCCACTGTACCTTAAAAGGCGTTCCTGGTTGGTGATGCATTCTGCCATGCAAGCCTCTGCTGGGATGGGGGGGGGACACTTCTTTTTATAGAGTGTGTGCGTGCGCGCATGGAGTGTGCTTTTTGTATGGGGCAGAGCAGCGTACAGGTACCTTGGAAGAGTGACCTTGCATCCTGCAGCTAGCCATGCATGTAGCAGGGTGTTTTCCTGAGCGAGCAGGCATCCTTGTGGTGGATTGCAAAGTGCTCCTCCATTTAGCAATTACTATAGCAAGGCCCTACAAGCAAACTCTGAAAGGAACACATTCCGTTGACCGAACTTTATAAGAATTTGCGTGAAGTATAATACCTTATGTTGGTGTAGTTCACTTTGACAGGTGCTGCTCTTCCAGACAAACAAAACAGTATGCTGTATTGAAACTGAACTTTCAAAGGAATAAACATTTGAACGTGCAAGTACATATTACCCGGTGCACTGGCTAGCTCTGTGGCCTTTTTTTTTCTCTGTTGGTGGTAAACCACTACAGCATGAATACCGTAGACGTGCACAATATACACAGTATCATGTTTTCAAGTTATTTACAAAACTTGTCAGATTTCATTTTGGACCTCCTATCCAACAAGGCTTCATGAAGGTTTCCTTCCATCCGGGCCTTCTTCAGATCTTTTCTGTCTTGCTGGCTGACTCTAAGTTTTCTGTCTTGAAAGCTTTGGAACTTCTTCCTATAAGAGCAAGACATACATTGAACATACCATCAGTAAATGTGTGCATCGTAAAGCCTTCACTTCAAGCCTTCTGCGGTCCATGAATGTCTCCCTGCCTGCGGAGTGCTCGCTGTGTATCGCTTCACAACATCAAACAAGCGAAGTACCATTCAAAACTCTGAAGGGCATTTCGGGTATAGGTAGATTGGTTTTTAGCAAGGCACTAGTCCACAGTGCTGTTCTTGCACTTCATCGGCAGCTTATGAGACTACTTGGACGGATATTCTCTTGCGGCTGTTCTGGCCTTCCGTCCTCCTTGCAAGTCTGAATGGAATCTGTGTGGTAGCAATAGCATTCTGCTGCCGAGCACAAAGTCTGTTTCATATATTGTTCAGCTGGCTGAAATACTCTTATGCCAAGTTGTCTGAACACACAATAAACTCCACCTGATTCCAGTAGCCTTCTTCAGAGCCCACAAAATAGCTCACAGATGTAAACGTGCAATCTTGACCTCTGCCATTAAATGTCCATGTTTATGGTTGTTAAAACTGACAGCCAATTTTTCAACAATGTGGCAGAAATCAAGAAGCTGGAGAGCTTTCAGGTTTTCTTTTCCCTTTTTTTTAGTGTCTCATAGTGTGCAGCAAGGACAAAAAAATCCGAACAGTAAGGCACTGGTTATATTGCAAACTTTCGCATGTCTCAAAGTGCATACCATGTCACGAGCTTCTACACTGTAGATCTATACTTACACATAGTTGACTTCGCAATCGCCCAAAGATCCTTTTTCTTCATCGGGAACATCTTTCTCCTTTGAAGTGTCTGCCTTTGCCACAGCACGCACCTGTATTTGTGGAAAACCAACTCTGAAAGCGTGGCTCCTAGGAACAGAACTTTTTCTGTATAAAATCATTGTGGATTACAAGGAAATACCCTAACACATCGTCTGACCAGAGTTATAAATCTTGCATCTGTCTGCAGATTAATTAACCTGCAAGTACATGTCACTCAAGTGCTGCGAGTATATTAAGGCGGAAGCCTTTAATGCCTCATCGTTGTAAGCAGAGTTGTCGACAGAAACGTCATGCTTTTCAATTGGTCGAAATGGTCGTGACGTCACAGTGCGCGAATTTCAAACGGGGCCAATTGTAATTTGGCTAGTAACTATGCAACCAATTAAAGGGATGGTTTAGTGATGCTTCAAGTAAGTGGGAGTGAGTTTAGTTAATTGCTTAACCATATAGCCTAATTAACCTTTCTAGTCGAACCAGATAAATAAAACAGGAGGAAATTCTGCGAGTTGGGGAATCGAACCAGGGTCTCCAGAGTGCGAGACGAGCTATGCCAGCTAGATTGTTTGGAATGAACAAAGGCACGTCTAGTGAATATGGTGTCTTCATTCCCGTTAAGGGGAGGTCCAGTGTCCACTGAGACAGATACATTTCCTTTCCTCAAAAGCCAATTTACTGACGAGCAAGGCGTAGAGCTGAACGGCGATGGCGTTCTGTGGACTCCCTGTCAGTGTTGCAAGACACTGCCACGTTCCACTCCAAGTTTAACATCTTAACCACACATCACTGACACAAGCAGCAACACCGCGCTTAAAGGCTTTTGCCTCACCGCACTTTAGGTCAACAAAGTGCCCCGCTCAATTTTTACCTCCAGTCCATCTGAGTGCTCACAGCAATTGGCAAGCAGCGTTTCCTCCTCTTTCAACAAGTGTTATGTTCCTGTCATGTGTACATGAAAGCATTATGAAGTCTGAGGGACAGCCAGAAATATATTTTTGCCAGGTTTCCATAAATCACCTCAGAGATAGGCACTGATACTGACTCTGATAATTTCTGCATATTAACCTTGTGTCCCTTGCCTTTCTTTGCCCTGACTCAGCTTTGCAACGAGCTGCCTAAATGGGAGCATTTAAAAGAAAGCAGTTGTTTTGCTGCTGAACAGCTTGAAACTTTTGAAAAGCTGATTTCAATTTGAAGTGGATGTTGACAACACTGCTATGTTTTAAGTTGTAAGATTTGCATGCATCCAGTGAAAGCAAATTGCTCAAGACTGCAATCCTTGCTTACCTTGATCATTTCGTTGCTACCAGCTTTTGGACAATCGGCCTTGACGTCTGTGCCATCATGCACCGTGAGAAAGCAGTTATTGCTGGCTAAGAGTGCCACTTTTCCCTGGAACAAAAAAGAAGTGCATGTCATGTCTGTGCAGAGCCACGCCAAAAAAAAAGTACATTGGTGGGCAGGACTTACATCTTGGAACACAGGTTCCCATTGTTCAAGTGGTCCAATCGCATCCGATCGCCCAATAACTACACCATCTGGCTGGACAGAGAGGTATTTGCCATAGCCAGATTTCAGGGCTAGCTTAGTGTCCGAGAGCTTCACAGCTGTAAGGATCTCCTCGGGGAATGGGCCCTCTCCTGGGACGAAAAATGAAATGAAAGGTAAGCTACACGGCGCTGACGGCTTTCCATATCTAATCTGTTTATGTTTCGACCTGCAATTCCACACCAGTACAAAGGTACCCAACACAGCTAGCTACGATCCCCGCAAGCCCTAAAGTCGAAAAATATCGAGAGAACGATGAAAGAGATATTTTACAAATGCGACAAAGGCAGCAAAATTATTGAAAAAATTGGTCTTGAGGAGAGGAAAGAAAAGGCGCAGTAACTGTCTCACTTCTCGGTGGACAGCTGAACCGCGCAGCAAGGGAAGGTGGAAGTTTAAAGAATGTGAGAAAGAGGTGCTGCAGTGGAGGGCTCCGCAATAAATAATTTCGACCAAATGGGGGTCTTTAACGTGCACTGACATCGCACAGCACACTGGCGCCTTTTGTGATGTCTTAAGACTGGTTCTTACCCGGAGGGTGAGGACCGCCAAGTACAAACAAGCCGTCATCTCGGGACGATACATAGCAGTGCGGGGCGAATTCAATGGCTATTGGCCCCGTGTACTCGTCGAACACTTTCAGCTCCCACCAGCCTCCTGCGATAGAGGGGAAGAGCATATCGTTATGATGCAAAAATAAACAGATCAATAAAAAGAAGCAAGTGAAGCATTACCGTGGCTGACGGTGTCCTCGCTTTCCAATCTCTCGTTGGTGCTACTGGAACTCTGTTTCGCCTTGCTTTTGCTTTTATGCTTCCTGCAAGAAGTCCAGTTAAAGGATTAGCGTGCCTACTTACATTCTGGCGCAAGATGCCCAGATTACAAAGGCTGACCGAATTTTAACGAACTCACTTCGTAGTACGGCCTTTCAACACAAGTTTCCCGCGACGTACTAAACTGTAATCGGACATGTCTTTTACCAACGGCGAGTGAAGTTAGCCGAGAACCGTTGTCACAGATAGATGCCGACCCTAGGTTCAGCGTGGCAGCTCTAGACCATTACGATGAGAAAAACGAAAGAAATTCTGGCTCTGTCTCATCAGCGAAACCACCGCACTACAAGCACAGCCCTTTATTTTACCGTGACCTGCTCAACTCAAACTATTTCGCCGTCAAAGTTGATGTTGATGCAACTGCCACTGCCATTTAAACGAAAAAAATAAATAATCTTTTACGCATTATTATTGCTAAAACTACAATAACTTTAATAAACGCACGTTTATTGCTTATTTATTTTATAACTTTTAAATAAAGTGAGACAAAATTTTGTTTTCTTCTTTTTTTTTGCGGCATCAAAAACGCAAGCACAAACATTGTGACGCAAACTCCGGCGGAAGTTTCTGACGTCAGGTGCTCAGCGACTTCGCGTTTACTCGCCTGTTGGCTCCTATCATTTTCATACGCGCCTCTATTTTTTTACGGCGGTGCCTCTGCTTACGGGCACAGCGGGCGCAGCAGCAGCAGCGACAGCAGTGCGGAGTGGCGCTCGTGCGCAGCTTTGCGCAGGTTGCGAGTGCGTGTGCCGGACGCCGCAACGTTTCTCTCCGGGTACGTGCGCGTATCGGCGGGAAAAACGGCGGTGCTGGAGCCGTCCAGCGTCACCAACATTGACCAGCGCTGCCGGAGCCACGGATTAACCTGGAAGTGGTGGTTACCTGTGTCACCGAAGCGAGCAATACGATGCACCGCTGTTTTCGTCGTAACAGCGACGGCTGCTGTCCGGGATGTTCTCTGACAGTCAAGGCAACGACCGTGTTGTGTTGATTTCGCCTTCAGCTTCTTCGCTTCAATGACTGCTCCCGCGACTCGTCGAACAGAGGGATGCACTCGCCGTATAGCCTCTCGAAGTCGTCTTGGATATAACAGTTTCGAGTTCACTTAAGCAACTTTGGCTGCGGAGCTTTTGGTAAGTTGGTGATCACTTGCTGCCTACCTCTCTCACGCCGTTTGGTTCGTAAACCACTTGTTATCGTCGCTCAGATTTGTTTCGAGTCCTGCGGCAAAGATTGTCAATCTGCAATGCAAACCGTAAAGCTGCTTTGCGGGCTGACTGCCGGAACCGGCTGTCCCGCGGGGAGCAGGGAAAGCGAGTACTCCTCCGAAGTTTTTTTTTTCTGTTTATTTCCTTTCCTGCTGGCAGCCTGTTGCGCAATATAGGCGCGCCGGCTAAAAACCGCCGCTGTTACTCTCTGGGCGCACACTTCAGGTTTATGCCCCAAGTTGGGCCCCGCTTCTAACAACCACTCGCTAACCGCGTCGATCGTGGGTGCACATCGTGTTACTGTTTTATTCGCGAAACGTGTTGAAGAATGCCTAGGCGGTAGAAGTTTACCAGCGGGCTAGCCGGCCGTTTACTGAAAGTTCCGGCTTTGCATCACGGCTGCAAACACGGCTACCAGTTTTATCACTTGCGTTACCTGTTTGCGGAAAAACAAAGGGAAGTAGCAACGTAGCGGCGGAATGAATCTCGATACTACAGTGATTTTTGTACTTCCGAGCTCGCAGTGGTGTCGAACTACCGCATCTGTGAGCGACAGGAAAGTACTTTCCGTCGCTACCTTCAAGTGAGTGACTGTACAGAGCGGTTATTTTGCAGGTGGTCTCGGACCAGTTTTTGCGTGACGCCCGCGGGCTCTTGTTTCGGGCTGCGCTTGTTTTGACTTTGTCGAGCGATGATGCATGCTGCAGTCATCCGGAGCCTGACTGTGTGTTCCGCAACGGTTTGTGTCGTCCTTACCACTAGCGCGCTGTCGCCGTCCTTGCGTTCCCTTATCGGACTAGCGGCGTGCCGTTGCGAGAACGCGAGTCCGTGCCGGGTGCGTTGTCTGTACCCAGCTGGAAACGGTCGCAGTGCACAAGGCTAGCTGCGCCCGAGTGCCGATTCTGGGCCGAATTCCGGCGCGCGCTCGTGGCTGTGACGTATGCAGTACGCGAGCGAGGCTGCAGCTGGAAAGTTTCGCTCTGTTGAGCCGACGGTTGGGCGGGATTCGGCAGTCGCGTGCTGTAGTAAGGCAGTATTCGGCAGTGCACTTCTTTCCCGCTTTTATTTTTCCATATTTTCCTGAATAAGTATAAAAGTTTTGAAAAGAAATCGTGCCGCGGTCCGTTGAGAATGTATCTCGAGAAGGGGGTACCTTATCTCACGCGCCACTTCGCTTTTCTGAACTAGTACGCATTGAACGCAGAAATGCCCTCAATATGTAGCCATACGTCGCACCAAAGCGGAATAAATTTCTTATAGTTTAAGGAAAAAAGGTTAAGCCCTTGTTACTAATGCAAGTGAAAGTCTAGTTATGGGTTTTTGTACTAGCGAAAATTGAAGAATTTGAAAGTTACGAATTTTTTTTTTAAATTCTTCAAGCCGCTGCTTTCATTCGTCAAAACGAGAAAAAGAAAAGTGTTGTAATATTTTCATTCAAGCGTGTCATCATGTTGGTTTTGTCACGCATACTTTCTACTCGTCTGATTTCTTTCGTCGCTCTCTCTGATTTTGACACTGCACGACCTTAGATGCGCGCGCCCCAATTGTTTGATCATTGCATGTCTACTGAGTGTGTAGTAACTTGCGGTTCTAACTGAAAGAATTCAAATTTAATTTTTAATCTCGATGTACCACTCTAAAGCTAGTGGCATACTTTAGCCAAGCTTTTTTTTTTTTTTCAGCTTTTCAGTGCAGTTTATTGAATAATGTCATGCAAATAATTTCAACCACCGCTTGCATCCGTAGCCATTGACTAGTGTTGGCAACGAGTCACCTGGCTTACACGTGAACTGAGATGCAATCATAATATCCAGCTAACAATATAAGAAGTTCACGAAATACGATAAAAAATAACTAAACAAAAATCCAATACAAGCGAAAAAAGAAATGACTGAAAAGAATAAAATCGCTAAATCTAAAAAAAAAAACATGAAGTACAGTGATAACACGAAATCAAGGCAATGCGCGACGCGAAAAATATTGTAAAATCAAACTGGCAATTACATGGAGAGCAAAGCAAGAAATCAATTTAATCCCTTCTCCACCTCTTAAAAAAGGAAATGGGCAGTCGGGACAGTTGTAATCCCATTTCGCACATAAGAGTAAAGCTGGGCGGCGCGTCGACACTGGTTCCGTTTAACCGCGCTTTCTCGTGACTGCTGTTTACACTACCCGTCTAACAGGGGTACTAAGAAGTTAGAACAAATTGTTCTTTGAGAGCGAACTTGTATCCATGCTTCGTCAGATTCGCATTAGCGGGAGTGGACAGCAAATGCTGATCGCTGTAACCATTAAATGTTACGCAATGTGTTCCTTCATCGAACATTTCTCGGAGAGTTGCCACTTATAACTTGAGGAAAACTACTCATGCAAACAAAAACAAGTGTGTTTTTGCTCATACTTGAGAAATAATTGACTTTAAACGCGTGGCACATGCCGAAATACTTGTCTGAAGCTGTCTCAACCCGCCGCGGTCAGTGGCTTTGGCGTTTGACTGCCGATGCGAAGGTCGCGGGTTCGATCCGTTTATTTACCGTGTGTTATGCAATGTCAGCGCAAGTTTCGAAGCCCTCCACTACAGCGTCCCGCATATTCCATGTGTGGTTTCAAGGCGTGTAACTAGACAATTAACATTTTTTTTTTTATCTGTTCTCTTTTGAAGTGCTTCGACCTGTACTTTCGTCGAGCGGGACCGATGCACATTCGCTTGTTTTTATTAGTGCCAAATCATTTTTAGTCTCATTACGAGAAAAGTCAGCGGCCTCTGTGTGTGTGTATGGTACAGAAATTCCAGCGATGGCAAAAAAACGTAGGATGACGTCAGCAAGCTACCGTATAACGCACTCAGCAAGCCGGGCACCGCCACATCAAACAATCCTATGCATGTTGTTCGTGTATGTATACTCGCCACTGGCCGACCTTCAAGTGGCGCCATGTTTTTCCGATATTCGTACCAAAATTGTGACGCAACCGTTTGTCGTGCACAGTTCCGGGTGCTGTCATACGATTTGCATGTGCTAATCATGTTGGAGGCTAACTTGGACAGAGATTCGAACCGACGATATACGCACCTTCAATTTTATGGCTTCTCAGACTTTCGTGTCGAAATTGTGACGCAACCGTTCGTCGTACAGCGTTTCGGGCGGTGTCATGCGCACGTGTATGTGTGCGTGCGTGCGTGCGGGTGTTCCAAACAAGCAAACGTCTACGTCTTGCGTCCACGACGTGCAAACTCGGCCAACCTCTTCGCCGCGCAGCGAGCGGGTCCTAATGCTTTCGGTATGGTGTGCAACCGTAATACGCAAACACGAGCTCGTAGAAAAGAACTTTTAATGCGTGTACAACGATTACGCGTAAACAATCTCTCGCATTCCCACACATAAGCAGTCTTGAGTGTGCCTGCCGTTACTTTAACGGTCGGTATACCACGTTCCATCAGATATCCAGCCTACCCATGTCATTAGCTTTTGAGACGACTCCTGCGGACGCATTACTTGGGTTTCAGAGTTGGTGCAAAGTGAGGCGACAGTACCAGTGCGGGATAACGGCAGAGCTAAGCGGAGCGCTGGGTAACGGTGTCTGAGGACAGAATTGCTGTTGTGGGTCAATGCCCGATGCGGGCTCGTTATATATGTTCGGTTTTGTTCGGCCGCCGATACACGTTGTAGATAGACATTATGTCGCTAACTTGATCTTTCTCAACGCTGACATATTTAGCTAGGATGGTGGCGAACCCAGAAACGCAGCCCTTCCCGCAAGAAACCAGAAAAGTTAAGTACTTTCATTCCAGTGAGTCAGCGCGTCTTGAAGCGTGACGTTTTTAATGGGATAGCGTATAGGTTTTCTTACAAAAACCGCGCGGTCTCTCCGTAACTAACGAAGTTCCTTGATTGGTCGAGGGTCGTGACGTCATCAGCACCGCCAGATTTGAAAATCTGACGACTAGAATGTTGGAGCACATTTCATGGGATTATCATATCTGATTATACTAAACCCACCTACTAATTCGCATTATTCCATTTCCGGGAGGGGGGCGGGGGAGCTACTTACAAAATTGGGGGGGGGGGGGGGGGGGGGGGGGGGTGAAGGGGAGGTTCTTTCGAACATTTGGTGATGGGTCAGCTTCCAAATGCTCTCGCATTTTGTTCATTAGAAATGCGCTTAAGAAGGCCCGAAGTTTTCATGCATGTAGCGGCACTTCAGCGTGCAGCATATCTTCTGACCTTTCTTGGTTCTGTATTCTTAATCTTTTCGGACTTCCTTGACATTTCGCCTTCTTTTCTCATTTGTTTGGCGGATTTTTGCGCGTCAAAGCTGCTTTGTAGGCTAATGCAGTGCATCGTTGTGAATAAATTTCGACCGCCTAGTGTTTTTTAACGTGATCCGAAATCGCGGCTCAGAAGCGTTTTTTTTTTTATTAGTTTTCCTCGGTCGAAAAGCGGCTGCCGCGGCTGGGATTCGGTCCCAGCCGGGGCATTTATTTATTTATTTATTTATTTATTTATTTATTTATTTATTTATTTATTCAGATGCTGACACTTCATATTGGCGGTGTGTTGGCACCATCCTTATTGTTTCAGAGCTTGGAAATTTATGAGTGATCTTTTAACTAATTAAACTAACTAGCACAAAGAGGAACACTTTATCGGGTAACAGCTGCTTTATGAGAGGCCCTATTCGGTGTCCCGTAGTTAAGAAAGATTCTTGTTTAGCTTCAGGGCTTAATTGTTTTGCATGCATGTGTGATTGATTATCGCTGCTTTGCTAAACCGGTCCGCGGACAGGAAGATATTTCCTGTTTTTGATTTTGGCGATTGACTCGCACGCAATGTAAGCAAACAATGGCTTGATCACAACGTGTTCCTGGTAGGAGTCGCGAGCTTAAAGGCTATGTTCACGCTTTCGTATATCTTTCAAAGCCTGTTGACGTCGCTCTCTGCAGACGGCATTTCATCAGATGTTTCTCGTTTGTATGATACCGCAGTATAATTGCCTTTATAATGTCAAAGAGCATCGGATTTCCACAGCGCTTTCATTGTGTTCCGGATATTATCGTGGTTTCTATGCTATCGCGGCGTCAACGACGGGGTCCAAAGAAAAGAATTCATTGCACTCGGACGAGTGGCGACGATTGTTCTGTGTAGCTGTTAAGCTACTAGCTCGCCTCTTGTCGGGTTTAAATGCGACGCAGTTTTTCCGGCAGCTTCTCGCTTGTTTACACACTTTTGTATAGGTCTACGTTGTCTATTCAGGTATGCTGTGAGAAGTTTTGGCGTGCACCAGATACCATTTAAGAGAAGCCGCGTGCGATATCTACTCTAAACCGTCTTGTGAGCCGGTGCGAGGCTGAACCGTTGAGCTACTTCGGCAGCAACATCTCTCCCTCTCTCCTGCAGGTTGGTCGAAATGACTTTTCAGATTGGCTGATTATGTGCTCAGCCAACTTGTGCGTACTTCTCAAGGACCAGTCAGAAGGACGAACGGGTCTAGAAAAGGAATCCGTGGGGCAAAACTTGGCTAACTGTGCTTTTGTACAGTTAATTGTTCGTCCGGGCTTAGCCTTTCCTGGTCCTTGTCGGGGTTTTCTGGTTTCCTCTACAATCGTGTTTATCTTGCTGTGGCTTTGTCTAATTGTGAGTCCAATCCTCTAACGGTGAAAAGACAAAAACAGAACAATAAGCCTCTAATGGTGAAAAGACAAACAAAACAGTGAACCGCTCGCACCGTGCCTGGAAACCGCTACTGGATGGCTCCTGTTTCTGTCATCAACTGTCATTTGACGTCCTCATAACCGGGACGGTATATCCGTTTTACCTTGTCCACCGTAGCAACAGCTTTTCCTTGTTTGTTTTGCATCTTGAGGTTAACAGCGCAGAAATCAGATATGACAATGGTGATCATAACTTATTTTTATAGCGGAAGGCCATCTGCGGCGAACGAACGCCAAACACTTGGTTACGTGATCAACCCAGGTCTGCCTCTCAAGGACTTGGGTTGACCTCGTAACCAAGTGAAGACGAGGAAGGGACAAGCATTACACACAGTATGTGCGATTTCAACAAAGGCTAGCTACAACGAGGGCGTTGTCCCGCTTTTGTAGGGGAGCCGAACCCGTCGCTTGCTCAGTGACAGGGCGTCAGTGTCAGCGCCGTCGCTTCGACCTATGGATTTACGATCCGTAGCGGAAGCGGCATTTATACCCCAGCAGCTGCAGCGTGCGATGCTCGCAGCGATCTAGCCCTGTCGCGTATGGCGGAAATATGGTTCGTGGCAGTGCCTTTCGGTTATGACCTCCAAGACCGTTGGGTTTCCACCCCGAATCTCGGGCCGCCGCGGTGGCTTAGCGGTTATGGTGCTCGGCTGCTGACCCGAAAGACGCGGGTTCGATCCCGGCCGCGGCGGCTGGAATTTCTTTGGAGGAGAAATTCTAGAGGCCCGTGTACTGTGCGATGTCAGTGCACGTTAAAGAACCCCAGGTGGTCGAAATTTCCGGAGCCCTTCACTACGGCGTCTCTCATAGCCTCAGTCGCTTTGGGACGTTAAACCCCATAAACCAAACCAAACCGAATCTCGGTTTGCGACCATCTGTGGGAGTGTGAACTGCTGTAATAGTTGAAGATTGTCCTCACACAAATGGTCAGTAAGTGTACTCTCCAGAGTGAGGCGAGGGCCGCAGGTCTAGCTCGGAGCGAAGCGTGGTCTTGTGTGACGCCGCCTGCGCTGACGACGCTTTGCTTCTTGCGTCTCCATAGCGCAAACTCGTAACTGTGAGCATTTCACTTAATTATTTGTTTCTAAAACTTGTACGAACGAATACGCTACATTTCTTCCATTTCTTAAAAAAAAAAAATCCAAGTCCAGCATGAACGAAGAAGTTGGCCAGTTTTTTTTTTTTGCTAAAGATAACCGCCGAAAGAGAGCGAGAAAAAATTTCTGCTCTTGTCAAAATAGGCATTATTCCACGAGTGCTTGCTGATTAAGCTTGTCTTACTTTGTCTTATCATTTATGTTGTTTGGTTCAACCGAAGTGACCAGCCGTAGCGGAGCGTGCAGTAACTGTCGCGCAACTGATATTTGAATCTCCTTCCCTCGTCCGCCCCGCCGCTCTGGATGAGAGGTTAGGGCGCCCGGCTGCTGGGCCCGGGGACGCGGGTTCGATTCCGGCCACGGCAGCCCCCGTTTAGATAGAAGCAAAACGCAAGGCGCCCGTGTACTGTGATGTTAGTGCGCTTTAAAGAGTACCAGCTGGTCGAAATTAATCCGAAACCATCCATTACGGCGTCCCTCGTAGTCATAGCCCACGCCGCTTTGGAACGTTAAATCCAATGTACCATACCTCCCTCCAAACAAACAAAAATACGTGTTCGAGGTATATTGTCCGTTTAATTCGCAGCGCTTCACCGCAAGACGCATTGAAATTGTACGCATCGGGTCGCGCAAGCCTGGTATGGTCATTCTATAGTTGCGCTAATCCCTATGTAGCGGAGTATCAAGATGGGAAGCCTTCAGTTCACGTCGAAGGCTGGGAGACCGCAGAAAGTAATACGGGCACAACGAATTAACGGCTGGAGTAAACAGTCCACTCGAGTTGCGTTACGTTTTAAATTTATTATAAGTGTCTTTAAGTGGTATTTGAATGTCCGCCACGGTATCTCAGCTGCTGAGCAAGGCGTTCGGCGGATAATTAACTGGTGTTGGACTTTCCACCGTAGGACGCCTACAATATTATTTACCCTCCGGGGATTGAAGTGGTTGGTAGCCACGGGCGGAAATAAACTTGCGATTAGTGCCGGTGATATTTGCTCCGTTGCTTCAAACGCCTCGCATTTGTCTCCATTACCTCGATACCTCGTTATAACCGACTAATTTCATAATCGGAAGCAAGACTGTTTACATTGAAGGGCGCCAAAAGCGTAAGGGGGCGCCGGGCTTGAGTACATGTCTGAGCGGCGCGGAGCCGAGAAATGACGTTTGACCGCACCGCAGCGTCCGGGATTCCGAAACAATGTCCGTACCTAACTGCAGCCTCGAGGAAGTGCAAGCGGACAGGGACACGGCCACCGCGTGCCCCGAACTCGTCAGTTCCTATCACTCCATCATTGCATAGACTAGAGAGGGTGGAGAAGGAAAAGCCTTGAGTATGCCGTATCGGTGTGTGGTCGCAGGGAGCAGTCAATGGCAGGCACCGGCAGTGTGGTAACATTGGCTTATTGCTGCATTATGTGACCATTGCTTCAGATGTCGCGACAAACGCGAGCGTCGACTCGTAAATGGGGATGCTATGCTGACCGGAGTAAATGGACTGAGGCAGGACATGTAAAGCGCGAAGCAGTCTTTTAAGGGAGGGGGGGGGGGGGGGGGGGGGGGGCAATATGCGTGGACACCGTGGAAAGGGAAGCGCAAGTCGGGAGGTGCGGCAGATCGGCAGGAGGTATGAGATCGAGAAAGTTTCTGGGGCACGGTGTGGCCGCTGTCATCACGTGGAGGGTACTGCACGGGGGCCTTTGTCTTGCAGTGGTTGTTAGTTTTAAGATGCTCTTTGTCCTCAACCTGGCTGTTAGACGTGGCGGCGGCCTGATGCGACGGAATCGCGACCGAAATGCAGGCTTCAACACACTACAGGTGTTGTTCTTTCTTTTTCTTATTGCGGGAATGTAGTTCGCAGTTGTTGCTGCGTACCACTCCGCATGCAACGACAGCAGTTGACTGAGAAAAGCGAGGGAGGGAGGGGGGGGGGGGGGGGGGGGGGGGGGGGCAGAGGGCTCATCACTCCCGGCAGGCTCGCATTATTGCGCCCTACAGGCGTGCATGCCGCGGCGGGCCAGACAGCGTGATCGTAAGCGAAGCGCCAGGAGCCGAGTGAGAGCGGCGTCCTTGACCGCACGCTGCGGCCGGTGAATCTGCCGCCGAGCAGGCGTCGACAACAACACCGGCGGTGCACGCTCGGTCGTCCCATTCGCGGTGGCCAACGGAAATTAGACGCCAGCTCTTGGCGCGCCAGTAGGAGCGCGATGCTTTCGCTGCATCGCGGGGCTTCTTTCCGGCGCCACGGGTGTCTTCCCTGCCCGCCGGGAAGGAGGACTTGCAGGAAGCCACAGCTGGGACGACGACGTGCTGCCATGCGCCGCCGCGCTTTTTGCTCTCCCGTCGTCGAAGCGCTGGCTCGCGGACAGCTGCCGACCATCTCAGCCGCTCACTTGTCGCTGCGTCGAAGAGGGAACAGCTATGAATAGGTTCCGCAGTGAAGGTGCTAGAGGAACTCTTGGGTGTTCCGAAGCGTTGTTCCCCTCGCAGTTTGGCCGCTTCGTCTCCCTTCAGGTGTCGCGCGTTCGGACAGATTCTTGGCAAACCGGGGACGATGGGTGAAGACGCGTGGGCCAGTTTATATAGCGTGGCTTGAACAGGAGTTGCGCTGTTCGTTGGAAAATGGAGTTGAAAGATGCCGCACATATCTTGTGCTTATTATTTTTTTTTTGCTTGAAACTTTACTTATTCAGTGCGGCCATCGGCAGAGATGAATGGGCGTAAGTTACGACGTAGGGTCCCCCGTTTAAGTCATCCTCGCTTCTTTATAGGAAGTATTCGCGTGATGTCACGATGGCCATTTTTTTTTTTTTGTCAGCTTCACCGGGACAGGCTGGAGCATGGGGCGATAAGCCGATTAGACATTGGTGCGGCCTCTCACCGCGTGCTCACTGTGCGCCAAAATGGCGGTTACTGTGACGTCGGTGCATGATATTCCCTATACCTAAATGAAGCGCTGTTTCTTATCCCGCAAACTGGCTGAAATTGTTGAACGGTACGCCCGCGCCGACGAGCAGTTGCGGCGTTGCATATTACGCAAACCTGGGGCAAAACAAAAATTTAAAACGCGAGTGTGCCGTATTTCTGCGTCCTTTTTGCGAATGACAACGCAGCCCCCGCTCAAGTCGTGCTGTATCAGCTGTCCCATTGCCAAGATGCGTGCCGTGGCACGGGGCTTTCTCCCAACTCTCCTCTGCCCTTGTGATTTTCGTTGGCACACGTCGCAGCTGCATGCCGGTTGCCTTGGTGGCCCGTTGACAATGGCTCGACATGCACGTGCAGGCAGAATTCCTCAGTCCTGACCTTCTTATCGGGTTCAATTTGGCGTTCGCAGTGATTAGCCCGTAACACGCGTTGTGTCTGAGCTAGTTGGTTTGATATACTGGGAAAGTTACAACCTTCCGGGGCAGCACAGCGCGCGGCGGAGGACACCTTCTCCCAGCAGCTTTTACCGCCTTTACCAGTACAGCACATGCTGGATTAGAATGGGACAGAAGTCCTTTATGGTTTATGGGGGTTCAACGTACCAAGGCGACTCAGGCTAGTGAAGGGCTCCGGACATTGCGACCACCAGTGGTTCTTTAGCGCGCACTGACACCGCACAGTACACGGGCCTCTAGAATTTCGCCTCCACCGAAATTCGACCGCCGCGGTCGGGATCGAACCTGCGTCTTTCAGGTCCGAAGCCGAGCGCCATAACCACTGAGCCACCGCGGCGGCTGGGAGGGATCTTTTGGTCGGATACAACTGCAGAACGAAGCAGCAGATGTCACTGAAAGGCGGTTCTCCAACCAGTATAGTGCCGGCCTGTTGTCATGACGTCGCGGTCAGCCGCCTTGCACCTGCCATGGCCTGTAGTAGGTGCACGCTAGGTCGACGCCTTTGGTTCGAGGACTTCGTTTCAGGGGCATTGACTGCTTCGTTCTCGAGTTTAAATCACTGGAGTTGTATGGAACTGTAGAACGATCTGGTGCAGGCAGGGCAGTGTTTCTTTTGTTCTTTTTGGGCGGCCCTTCCCTAACAAGTGTAGTACTCTCCTACCACATGGTCTGCAGTGGGGCATTGAAGCTCCTTGACCGGTGCGCGCTCCTCTTTTGCAGGGGCTGGCGGCGGCGGCATGGCGGCCGAGGATTCGAGCATGGCCTCGCTGTCGCTGGCCGCCGAGCGCGATGCCCCGCGGAGGCGGCGTCTGGGCCGCTGGCTGCGCGAGCTGCCCTGGCGCTGCTGGAGGCGCGGAGGCGGCAAGAACGGCGGCGGCGGCGCGGGCGGCTCGGGGTCCGAGCCCAACCGGCGGCTGGTGCCCAACCACACGGTGCCCGACGACACCCCGGCGGCGCAGCACCCAAACCGGGGCTTCGCCGACAACGCGGTGCGCACCACCAAGTACACGCTTCTGTCGTTCGTGCCGCGCAACCTGTTCGAACAGTTCCACCGGTTCGCCAACCTCTACTTCCTGGGCATCGTGCTGCTCAACTGGGTGCCGCAGATCAACGCGTTCGGCAAGGAGGTGGCCATGATACCCGTGCTCTTCGTGCTCGGCGTGACCGCCATCAAGGACGCCTTCGAGGACCACCGCCGATACGTGTCTGACAAACGCGTCAACAACTCCACCTGCCGCGTCTACAACAAGTGAGTGCCACCCCACCCTCTATCCTTTTTCAGGGTCGATCCGTCGCGTCGTTGCAGGTGTCGACGACCGATGAGCTGCGTGTGAGACAGGCGTGCCATGTTGCGACCTGGCAAAAAAAAAAAAAAAAATAATTTACAGCCACCCATGGGGGAGAGTAAAAAGGACACCCTTAGTGATAAACTTTATTGAGTGCATTGGTGGCAAACTGAGCCACCGGGTCCTGGCGCAGGGCCTTCTTCGGTGCTCTGGCGATCAAAGCGGTTATCGTCTCAGCCGGCACTTCCATGGGGCTTGTCGCATGACAAGCCAGCGTCTTCAGATGCAAAGCCGGGCCTATTCTGTGCAAGGACGCTCTCTCAAGAAACACGAGCGACCATGGTACGCATGACATACTTCGCAGTGTCTATTTCTTTAGCGAGACCCATATAGAAGCGGACAGCTCCGGACGTTGGATGCGTAGTTCTCCGGGCCGGTCTCGCTTGTCCGCTCCACTTTCCCCCGCCTTCAGGTCCTCCGCGTGTGAAGCAGTACGTGCGAGGCGCGTTGCGTAACTGTCTCCTCCGGTCTCGTTCCCAGTGCGCCTGTCGCATTTGTCGCTAATAGCGAGTCCCGCCGAAGTGTTCCGCCAAAGCGGCGGCGGTGCGCGATCAGGGACTTTCTTTCCCGGACAATGTTGTATACAGGCCGCCTTTTATACTTTCTCTCCCCTGGTGCGCGTTCTCTTTGTTAGACTTGCATGTCCCGACTCGATTTGACGATGTCGCGGCATGGCTTATTAGGTTGGCCGCACGAAAGACTTGTACCGGGACAGTGAGGCGGGCAGAACCTGTCGACGGTTCCGCAGTGCTTGCGTGCTGCTCAGGCGAAGTCTCTCATTGTGCGCGCCGGCTTTCGCTTTCATATGCGTCTACCGTGCACAGCCGCCGCTCTCCTTCCATTTGACAGAGCGCGGCGGATTGGCAAGCGGAAGTTCGCGCGCGCGCGCGCGAGAAGGCACGTCCGTCGCCGCCGCCGCCGCTGCTGTCCGCGTCGTGTCACCCAGAGGGACAGAACCGGGAAAACGCGGTTCGTCCGGACGTGTCCGCCCCTTCCGACTACACAGGTCCGAGCTGCGGACGCGGGCTGTCATTTTTGCCCCCCCCCCCCCCCCCCCCCCCCCCACCATACGCTCCGACGGGTTTCCGTCGCTCGTTTCCTCACGCGCTCGTCCATTGCTTTGACTTTGGGGTCTTCTTCAGCTCGCCGGTCGTCGTGAGTGCTCTGTCTCCGCACGCGCCTTAATTGCGCGTGTTCATTCGCGAACGCCCCCGAGAGGCCTTGAAACTTGGGAAAACGACCGCCGCTTCCTTTCTGCGCGGTGGTTCTCGTCTGGCGTCGCAGCTTGAAGCCGTGCGCATACGTCGTGCACGAAAGCGTGTGTGGCCGGCGCCTCCCTCCTCGGCCCGCTGCTGACCTTCGTGACGCCCCCCCCCCTTCCTCCTCCTCGCATCCTGTCCGCCTGTCTTGGCGTTTTTCCTCTTATCTATTCTTTAATACCCCCTCCCTCCCCAGCTCTGCGCAGCGGTAACCCCCAGCTAATTATAACTTCAAGTATTCCTGATAGTCCCTATGTCGGCGAAATTTGTCTCTTGAACCTTTGGCATTGAACTGAAGACCGCAGTCAACCACTGCGTATTGACTGTGTCAGACAGCGCACGTTTGTGGCGGCGGCTTGTGCGTGGACATGTGTAAATATCCCTCGGAACTTTTAAGGGACACTGATTAGCATGTAGCCCTTCCTTACCTAGGTGCCCGCATGTGTTGCTGTTTTCGCACGTAGACATTTCCACGTAGTGTTATACCTGGCCGTCCTCAAATTGCTCTCTAAACAGTTGCGGCGATCGGCACTTCATCCTTACACTTACATACACTTAAACCCTTCTTTTCTTCTCATCTGTGCGTATGCTGACTTGTCCAAGTAAACGGTATGTATTCCGTACAGACGGACAGCGCCCTTGATATCCTATCCCTCGGTCACTGCCAAGAGATTCCCCACTTTGTAGCATTTCCTGCTGGTCAGCTGTGTTGCATAACGGCAGCCTCGCGATTCTCGTTGGCCGTGTCTCCTTCTCTTCCTCGATCGCGTCTTGTGCCCGTGTGTACACAGCGCTTTTTTTTAACGTATTCCGTCGGAGCGGTCGCGGTTTTCCGTTGGCGAGCGGTCCTTTCCTGCCTTCCGCGTTCTTGTGGGCGCTTGCCCTTGGATCGAGTCAACTTGGCGCACCGATTTTACCTTTATTTCGACGCCCGACGACACTCGTCCAAAGCTTTGGCTGGTGTGGGCGGAAGTGGAGAAGGAGACGAAGGTCGCGAGAAGGAAATAATACTGCTGACATATATTTCAGAGCGCTTTTTTTTTCTCGGCTGGCGCCCTTTCCACGGTGTGCGGGGCTCGACAGCAGGCGAATGCATTTTGAAGAGGCAGGAAGACGAGATGATGCTAGGAAGAACCGCGTTTTGCTGCTGGAACATTTTTGTAGTCCCCCCTTTTTGCCGGCTGTGTGGCTGCCAACGTTTCTATTTCGTCGCGAGGGCGCAGATTTTTCGTTTTGTTTTGTCTCGTTATACCTTCCACACCGCGTTTCGCGCTCTATTTTTTCTTTTTTGTTTTCAAAAAGTTGGCTGTCGCGGCGGCAGCGACGACGAGGAAGAGAAAACAGTCGGCGTCTTGAGCGACGGCTTGTCGACGACCCTCGTCCCGAATGCGTCGAATGCGTGCGTGAGATGCGAAATAAAATTCATCGGGAGGACGCAGACGATGCGTGTATGCACGCATCGCCTGCGCCATGCGCCGACGGTGGCGCAGACGACGACACGCTCGCCGCGCCGGCCGCCATTGTGGTCGGTCGCCGATACTCCGTCCTGAGCGTATGGATCTGGAACGTAGGCCTGAGCGCATACTCTGAGTCGTCTCGACGGTGGCTGCGCCCCGCTCGAAGCGAAAGCGAAATCGCATGCTGCGGCGGGGCGCGCCCCGCGAGAGTACTTTGACCTCTAAATTTGGGCACGCCAGGTCGCCTGAATGATTCCTGCGTCGCCAAGCGGTGCTGACGCAGTGCCGTTGACCCGGAGACGAAGGGGAGAATAGTAACCGGGCTTTGGCGATCTAAACGGACGGGGAAACGTTGTATACTGTATCGCTGGTGAAGAAAATTTGCTGACTTACCTTTCTGGCGCCCCGATTATTTGTGTCGCTGTTATTTGTCATCTTGTCGCTGG
This sequence comes from Amblyomma mixtum, assembly GCF_055824585.1. Taxonomy (NCBI): domain Eukaryota; kingdom Metazoa; phylum Arthropoda; class Arachnida; order Ixodida; family Ixodidae; genus Amblyomma; species Amblyomma mixtum. Next base: position 310,384,587 of record NC_143012.1, on the reverse strand, counting down.
ATATATACGCGTTCTTTGTGTGGCATCCACGCATCTAAATAATCCCATTTTGTGCAGCTGCGTAAATATTCGAGGAATCTTGAGCTCGATCGCCTCGCGATCAACCTCTTGCGCCCCGTCGATTGCGTTCTCCTTCTCATGGCGGCCACTCTGACACCATGACGGACCGCCGGCTGTAAGTTCTGCACGTTACGTGTCCTGCCCGTATCAATTTCATTTTAATTTCCGCTAAAATGACCCCAGTTTCGTTTCGCTCTCCGTGGTGTTCCCTTTTGTGTCCGGGTATATTAACGGCACGGCTTGTTGATACAGCGCGTGCTGCTTAGCACGAGTGAGCCCCGGCTAATCACTTCACTAGTGGATCTTTGCATGTGAAGGCAACACTGCCTCTTTTGTAGCCGCGCCGTAGTGGAGGGCTACGGCTCGGTTTCGTTCACCTGGGATTCTGAAAGCTGATATCTCAGCTGCACGGGCGATTTTTCGTTTCGTCTCCATCGAGATAACCTGCATGCTCAGCAGACAAACGCCTTGGGGCCACTGTGTCAGCGCGGCGGGTATGCACGTACAGTCTTTGTCAAAAGTAACCAGGCTGCATGGTTTGTTTCTAGCTCGTACAGTGGAGCCCTTACAGCTTCCCTGAAGCTGTAATGGTTGTTAAAGGTAAGGACTGCGGGTCTTCTTACCTTCGAACAACTTTTGATGTTTAGGAAAGTAACAAGGGCTTCACCATGCATGCTAGAAGCAAACCATGCAGCCTGGTTATTTTTGACAAAGGCTGTACATTGCAGAAGTACCGCTGAAGGTATACAACGAAGCAACGAGAACGGAGACCATCCTTTCGTTCGTTTCCCTCTTCATTTATCTGTCCAGTCGTTTTATGTATTTTTATAATCGTATCTCTTTTTGTATGATCAACGCTGTGCTTCTTCCATCGTGTTCGCCCTTCGGTGCCGCACCCCCTCCCCGAAAGAAGCGGTTGTCGTTTTGCCGGCCTTTACACACACTTGGATGGGTGTCTTCACACCCCGTCGCCGACAACGCGGCGCTCCGTTTTTGGCGCGTTTCGACACCCCCATTTCTCATCATTTGCTCTGCTTTTTTCTTTCTTTCGGCACTCTTCGGGGAGGGGGGAGCAGCAGCAGGCAGGCGCCTTGCTTGAACGGCTGCCAGCGGCCGCCGGCGCGCCAAAGACAACAGCGCGCGGAAAGCGCGCCGGCCGCCGCGAAGATTGACGCCTTCCTTCCGCGCCCCGGAACGCGCGTTATGACGCGTGCCCGTCCGTCCGTCCCCGTTGGACGCGGCGCTTGTCAGTTTGTTGCACTTTCGCCGCGCCGATCGGGTGGCGCTGGTGGCGCGCATTCGCGCTGATGCGGTTAAGCCAAGTGAAACGAAACTGACATTGTGGCTTTGAAGAAGACGCTTTGGGGTACGCTGTCTCTCCTCTCCGAAATTGGATCAGTTTCAAAGACATGTCAGAGAAAGCTTTATGTCGGCGCTGTGGGCGTATACTAGCAAAAAACGCAGGTGCTGAATAAGATTCAACGTTGACGACATGGCTGGGGCTGATGTTTTCCTAGCGCACGCTGCATCCCATCAACAGGCCACTGAGCCATCCCGATGGAATTCGTTTTATCGATCCGCAAATGGCGCAGTGGTTTCGACGAAGACAGGTTATTAGCTGAACTGTATGCGACAGCTGTCACACGAGGGGAGAGTACTAGTAATCTGTCACAAACTCATCACCCGCGTACCAGCGCTGTGTTGCGTACGGTGCGTATTCTGTTCTCTTTAATGACCCTGTGTTTCTTGTTTCGAACTTGTTTAATGACACGTGGTTAGGACTGAGAATGAATTGAGGTACTGGTGGTTCCGGGCGCTGAAGCTGCACTGATGTTTGCCGTCTGCGATCCTTGGCTGAGCTTGTAAAGAAGACCTTTGCCGGTTGTGTCATCGTACCCCCTGCGGTCGGCGTCATGGATTCTGAAATTAGTTCTTTATTTTGAGATTTGTTTGGTTTGGAATCTTACATCTCAGAGACTAAAAAAATGAAACGGAATGTAGTGTTAATTTGCAAGGGAATTTCTGTCAGCCATGTCTCTGTTGTGTCCCCTTATTGCTTTTGTGTGTGTGCGCCCCCTCCTAACGACCACTCGCATTCCCCTCCTAACGACAGTTCGCATCCTCCTCCTAACGACCACTCAATCCTCCTCCTAACGACCACTCAATCCTCCTCCTAACGACACTTGCCCCTCGTCGCACGCTGTCACCAGATGCCCCCCCACGGTGCGCCCCCGCACCCTCCTCCTGTTCTGGGAAGCCACTCCCTCCCGTGGACGCTTCTCAGCTCCCTCCTTTCTTCGGGCGGCCAGTTCGGCTCCTACCTCGGTCGACGCTGGTCGCACCCTCATCGGCTTTAAATAAACGAAGTCTAAAAGTACCGTGTGCGTCTTTCGCTGCATTCAACACAGCGACCGGACACGACAGTGGCGACGAGAAAGTGGATTCGACCCGCGCTACGCAACGCTATTGACAAGCCATGGCTACGCGAGGGTTTCCCAATCAGATACCAGAGTTCAACGGCTCATCGTGGTCATCGTGGGTTGGACGCCTTCAGTTCTACTTTGAAGCTAACAACATCACAGACCCAGCCTTGAAGAGGGCCAACCTGCTGACGCTGTGCGGGGAGCAGACCTACGATACTGTCTGCGCCCTTATTCAGCCAAGCACACCAGCGGCAGTGTCTTACGACGACATCGTAAAAGCGCTGCAAAAGCACTACGACCCAAGGCCATCCGAGGTCTACAGCCGGGCTCGCTTCCAACGACGAGATCAACTGGGAGGAGAAACTGTGAGCGCCTACGTAGCCGCGCTCAAGAAGCTCGCTGCCGACTGCAATTTTGGAACGCTGTCGACAACAGCTACCGGGCAGGAGGGAGACGCAGCTTCTTCTGCTAACACCACCATGCTTCCCTTGGACGTGATGTTACGTGACAGATTTGTGTGCGGACTGAGTGACGAGTCACTGCAGCAGCGCCTGTTCGCTGAGAAGGACCTCACATTCAGCAAAGCTTACGACATCGCCGTTCGAGCGGAGAGCGCCGGTCACCAGCAGAGGGATTCGCCGGAACACCGAGCCGGTACACCAGACAAGCAACCAGGTGCGCAAGCCTTCTGTTGTTGTAAAATCGGTCAAAAAGGCACAACGCTGCTGGCGGTGTGACGACCAACACAACCCCCAGGGATGTCGATTCCAGTCAGCCACGTGTAATTTTTGCCACAAGCGAGGGCATATCGAAAGAGCATGCATTACGAAACGGAGACTTGCCAAGATAAAGTCACCTTCCCAGCCTAATCACAGCGTCAACGCCTCAGAGAATACGCCGCTATCTGATCTCCATGGAGCAACATCAGCAACACCATCTGTGTTGTACGACCTGAACACCATGAATCTCGGCACGCGACCGAAGATTTTTACAGAAGTAAGCGTACATCACCAGCTGATTAAGTTCGAGGTGGACTCCGGCGCAGCCTGTACTCTGATCAGTGAGGACACGTTCCGAACTTCATGGCCATCTGACGCACCCGCCCTGCAACAAGACGACACGCACCTGCGAACGTGGTCAGGACAGAATCTGCCACTATTGGGCTCTGCCAACGTGCAGGTTAACTACAACGGCCAGACCCATACGCTACCTCTGCTTGTTGTGAAGGGCACAGGATCAAGCCTTCTAGGGAGAAATTGGTTTTCTCCACTAGGCGTGATGATATGCGGCATACACCAGACGCCGAGCCAGAACATGGTTGGTAAACATCAAAACGCCGATGCGCTAAGCCGTCTGCCACTAGACGCAACTGTTGACGAACCATTTCCACCAGGAGACGTTCTGATGTTCGAAGCACTGCCAGAACCTCCGCTTACAGCAGGCACAGTTGCAGCATCTACGCAGAAGTGCGCAGCTCTCCGGCTAGTTTACACAGCTGTTCAACAAGGCAACGTGCATAAACTCAAAGGGGACAACTTCGACGCTTACCGCAGGCGAGCTACAGAGTTGAGCACCCATCGCGGCTGCATCATATTTGGGTCCCGAGTTGTGATGCCGAGAGAACTACGCGCACAAGCTATGTCTCTCATCCACGCCGGACATCGGGGCATCGTTGCAATGAAAAAGTGTGCCAGAAGCTACTTGTGGTGGCCTGGCATTGACAACGACATCGAAACAGTGGTGCGAGATTGCAAGCCTTGCCAGAGCAGCCGGAGCGCCCCGCCGAAAGCTCCTGTCCCAGAATGGGAAAAGCCAGACACACCATGGCACACACTGCACATTGATTTTGCAGGACCAATTGAGGGCTGCACTTTCCTTGTGGTCGTAGATGCCTACACAAAGTGGCTTGAGATAAGGCAAATGGGACAGACGACTTCGGCAGCAGTCATTGACAACCTCCGATCACTATTTGCAACGTTCGGCCTGCCGCGCAAGGTAGTGTCGGACAACGGAACACCGTTTGTGTCTGCGGAGATCCTCAAGTTTTATCGCGACAACGGGATCTCATCAGTTACATCGGCCCCCTACCACCCAGCGACAAACGGACAAGCCGAGCGCTACGTAGCCGAGCTAAAACGCGCCCTTGAAAGAGATCAGACAGGCTCGCTGCAGCGCCGCCTTGCGCGCTTTCTCTTCAAGCAGCACACGACGGTTCAGAGCACAACAGGCGAGACCCCCTCGAAAATGATGTTCGAGCGTGAAATGCGAACCCAGCTCACAGCCATCCTCCCCGAGCCAAAGGCAGAGACGTTCCGGGAAGAAAAAGCAATTCCGCGCTGCGGCACGCTTAATGAGGGGCAGCGCGTCCTCGCCCGACAGTTTCTGAAAAAGCCACGCTGGGAGGAAGCTACAATTGTCAGACGCATAGGCCTGCGCTCTTGGCTCGTCAACATACATGGCACAGTAGCGCGCCGACATCTCAACCAGCTGCGTAGATTTACGACGCCGTCTGAGAGCTGTCCGCCAGCGGAGAGAACACGTGCACCATCTTCCCACATAGCCTGGCACCCCTTCCCGGAAGAAGAGACTTCGCCCAGGACAGACCTAGGAGACACAGCGAACAACAGCCAGCCTACAAGTGTTTCTCCCCCGAGCGCACAAAGCCAGCGCGCCTCCACGCGTGAGCGCCGACCCCCTGCACGATACCAGGCAACTTTCTAAGGGGGAAGGAAGTGTTGTGTCCCCTTATTGCTTTTGTGTGTGTGCGCCCCCTCCTAACGACCACTCGCATTCCCCTCCTAACGACAGTTCGCATCCTCCTCCTAACGACCACTCAATCCTCCTCCTAACGACACTTGCCCCTCGTCGCACGCTGTCACCAGATGCCCCCCCACGGTGCGCCCCCGCACCCTCCTCCTGTTCTGGGAAGCCACTCCCTCCCGTGGACGCTTCTCAGCTCCCTCCTTTCTTCGGGCGGCCAGTTCGGCTCCTACCTCGGTCGACGCTGGTCGCACCCTCATCGGCTTTAAATAAACGAAGTCTAAAAGTACCGTGTGCGTCTTTCGCTGCATTCAACACAGCGACCGGACACGACAGTCTCCATGCGCACATTAAACGGTGGCTCAGTGGTTATGGTGCTCGGCTGCTGACCCGAAAGACGCGGGTTCGATCCCGGCCGCGGCGGTTGAATTTCTTTGGAGGAGAAATTCTAGAGGCCCGTGTACTGTGCGATTCCAGTGCACGTTAAAGAACCCCAGGTGGTCGAAATTTCCGGAGCCCTCCACTACGGCGTCTCTCATAGCCTTAGTCGCTTTGGGACGTTAAACCCCATAAACCAAACCAAACCAACCAAATATTCATGTTTAGTTGTGACCTCCGATTGCTTCATCGGCGGAGCCAAATCAAAGTTGCTGCAAAAGCTGACCCTCGAGGTGTCAGCAGCAAATGCCCTTACCTCCGAGAAGCTCTTCGAAACTGTGTACCTTTGCACACGCCGTTTATCTACGCATGCAGCTTGTGTGCATAGCTGTATAGATGCAGATAAGAACGATGCCTGCCTCGCGTACGCTGTTACCGCACGCAGCGAGTCGCTCGAGCCGGCCGGAAGCGCGAGAGACTCTGCATTTATCACGGCGCAGAGACTGGGAAAATATCGTCCTTCTGATAGCAGTGAGTTTTAGCATACCGCTGTTGTTCACTGCTCGCTCCTTGAGGCAATAGCTCCATGAGTAGTTTCTTGTGACGGTCGAGGGCGATGCGGTAAGGTGAAGCGCTCTGTCGGACCCCTTCAGTGTGACTGCGTCCAGAAGTGCTCATTGCGCGTCGTGTACCTCCGCAGCAAGCGCACATGAGCGGCGGCAGGGGCGATATGCGGTGTGTGTTAAAGCTGTCTAATGTCCTGCGTACTCATCTTTACTGGACTCGGATACAACTCAAGAACGCATCGGCTGTTCCCCGTCAAAGGGTTCCCTTCCAGTCAGTGGCGTCGACCGATTCTCATGACCCTGCTAGCGGGACAAGGCAGGGAGTGGCGCCACAATGGAGGGACAGGTCTACCCCTGACCACAGAGGGAAGGGATTATCCCCTTTCATCTACCACTTCCCCCTTTGTCACACTTGCAAGGTCAAGAGAATCGGCCGACGCCATTGGCTGGAAGGGGGTCCTTTGACGGGGAGAAGTCGCTTCTTTCTTGACTTTCATCCGACTATAGTTCGGCAGCAGCGGCGCGAAAGGCGACGACAAAGCGCTGCGTTCTGGCTGGAACGGCCTGTCTCAGTGTAATGTGACGAGCCCTGGTCAGTTTTCATTCCACGTGGGTACCGGACATGTCGTCGCTGCTGAAGTCAGTAACAACTCCTCTTCCGACTCGATAACGACCGAACTTGCTGCTAAGGGTCGCCGTGCAGTGCGCCGTGTCTGTGACCCGATAAACCGCGAGTTGGTTTAACTCTCGTCCCTCGTCGGAAGTGCTGAATCTCTAAACGACGCCTTCTTGCACGGAGTGAAATCGTTCCCGCGAGCTAAGTGTGTCACTGCAGCTGAAGACCACAGCGCGCGTAGTGCGGTGCGCGCCTTCTCCTCGCGGGAGGAGCGCGGCACTTCCAGGTCGCGGCGCGCGAGAAAGCGCGCAAATGAGCTCGGCGCGAAGAGCGAGAGGAGCGCGATGTGTGTCTCTCTTCCGCGCGGGCACAACGCCACGTCGCGCTCACGTGGCGTCGTCGTCGCCGTCGTCGGCGGGCGCAGGAAACCCGGTTATAAACGGGGCTGGGCTCTCCCCCTTCCTCCACCACGCGCGAGATAAGCGAGAGCGCTCCTCCGCGCTCCAGACCACGTGGCGATCGGAGAAAACCGGGCTGGCTCCCGCGCCCCTGCAGGTAGTTCGGCACACACCCTCGGTGCTGTTGTGTGTCGTAGACTCGTAGTACAGCACTGCGGGCGTCTTCTCTCCGTGGCTGCCGCGCTGGGGGTGTCGCAAGGAGCGGCGGGACCGGGACTTGCGCCGCTGCGCTCAGGGCGTTCACTACTCTGCCTCTTTGCGCAATGGCTGCACACGTACTCTGCACACACACTTTGTGCCACATGCATGTGGGTGGCCCCGTTTGCGGCGCTGCCTGCTGCTGCCAGATATATGTGCCTCGCGGCTAGGCTGTCGTGCACCCACCTTCTCTCGTAATATCGTTCTTTTCGCTTTGTACAACCCCTCGGCCGACTTGCGACACGGATGTGCCCGTGATGGTTGTGTACCTCCGCGGTCGCACCGTACATTACCAAGCTGCGGGGCGTGACCACATTTAGCCGGCGTGCGTCGAATAGCGCGCGGACGAGGAGTGTCACCGTGAAGGCATTCACGTTTGTGTGAGCCTCACCAAGCCGCACGCACCGCCTTGCACGCTTCCTCTCTCGCCCGGCGCGAAACTCAGCGCGGCCGTTCAGCAGCGAACGCTGTGGTGTAGATCAGCGGAAGTGTGTCGTGGAATCGCAGCTCCTTTGCTCTCTGAGAGCTTAAAGCGCTTTACATGATGGGTGTGCTTGCGCTCGGTTGCGCTATATCAGGGGCCTAGCCAGGAGGGTGCTTGTGGGGCTTCAGCCCCCCCCCGAAATTTTTTTCCAACTGTCACGCACCGCTGACCAAAACAACCGCCGGTGCCGGCCGGAAGTCGTTCGGGATTTTGTCACCTACAATATCTTTTCAGACTAGAAAAGACATTTTGGCGCGAACATTGCTAGATCGGGTTGGATTTCGTGGCAACGCCCTTGCACCTGGAGTCACGTAACGCAAGGAGCCCCACCCTAGCACAAGCTTTCAAGTGCCTATCGATGGCAAACGGGCTTGCCGCGGCATATCGCGGCGGCCGCGGAGTCTACGGAGCCACGCATTTCAATTGGGAACATAGATTCGGAAGCTACGCATTTGAGTTACGCATTTCAAATACGCATTTCACTTGTCTAGACAGCGCGTAGCGTTATCTAATGCACAACGGCATTGTCAATGACAATGCAGTTACTATACTTGCGTTTAATAATAATAATAATAATAATAATAATAATAATAATAATAATAATAATAATAATAATAATAATAATACTTTATTGCGCCAAATATTTAAAAAAAATGTACAGAAATCCGGCCTGCCAAAGCCTCATAGGGCTTGAGCGGCAGAGCCCGACAGGCAGCGGAACCGCGCAGACATACACACAGGCAAAAAAAAAAAACACGTTCAAAATAACGGACATCAAATTAGTATGACGGTGAGAACAAAATAGACACAAGACTCATGTTACATGAAGAAAAAAAAAATCCTCATCAGATTAAATCGCAAGGAAGAAAAACCAAAGTGGCATGACAATACCTCAGATCAGTGCAATAAATACAGCAGTAACCAATGAAATCACAAGATTTACTTGACAGGTGGTAAAGCACATGCATGATGTCGTAAACCCTCTAATTAATTTATCGCAGCATCTTTTTTATTTTGTATTTAGTTTTTGCCCGGCGAACACTTGGAGGTAACCTGTTAAAGTGAAAGGGAACGTAATAATCTCTTACACGCCTTCCATATCTTGTAGACCGTCGGGGAATACAAAAAGGTTCCTTCGGTCGAAGAGACCGTGTGGGAACATACGGAATCTTATAGTCACTAAGCCAAAAATGTTTCAGGACGATCGTTTCCATCAAAAGGCGATCAAAATCAGGTAGAGAAAATACCTTAAAGAGATCAGAATTGGAGGGAAGGCCTAAATCATAGCCGATATTTTTTAATAAAGATCGTAGGAGAGAATTAATCCTGCACTTCCAGCGAACTGCACAGTGACCATAAATCGTTATGCCATAGCGCAGTATGCTATAACCAAGGGCGTTTACGATAACTTTGCGTATTGAAAGCGGCATGTAGTACCTGATGTTGTAAAGCACACAGGAGACGGTTCGGAGCTTTTTACAAACGTGGGGCAAGTGATCATTCCATGAAAGAGCACTGTCAAAGTATAATCCTAGGTATTTCACTGTATTTGTATAGCTCAAGGGTACACATTGACATTGGGAACAATCAGATCCGTGCAAGAAAAGGTGATGGTTTAAATCTACCTTCTTCATCGGGCTGTGAAAGCATATAAGCTGAGTCTTAGAGCTGTTAATTTTAATTAGGTTGTTTGAGAACCAGTCCATAGAAATTATTGCTGCAGCTTGAAGAGAAGAAATTGAGTCAGAGTAGTTCGGTGACTGGGTTACAAGTACAGTATCGTCAACGTACTGGTACAGGCCTACAGGAACAAAGTTTGAAAGGTCATTCACGTAGACGTTAAATAACAGGGGACTAATTATAGAACCTTGCGGGACGCCAGCTTTAATTAACAAAGAAGCGCTCTTTGCCCGGCCAATAGAGATATATTGCGTTCTCTGCAGTAAAAAATTTTCCAAAAGCGAAAGAAACGCTCCACGGAAGCCTAACTTGGACAGTACAATATTGACACATCCAATATTATATCGTTCTCCTCAGGGTACAACACAAGGATTATACTTTGACAGTGCTCCGAATCTGTCGTCTAAAATTTTTATTTCAGTTAATCAAAGGTCAGTACAATATTGACACATCCAATATTATATCGTTCTCCTCAGGGTACAACACAAGGATTATACTTTGACAGTGCTCTTTCATGGAATGATCACTTGTCCCACGTTTGTAAAAAGCTCCGAATCTGTCGTCTAAAATTTTTATTTCAGTTAATCAAAGGTCAGTACAATATTGACACATCCAATATTATATCGTTCTCCTCAGGGTACAACACAAGACAACGCCATGATTTTACAGTAACACCATTAAACGCACGAATTAACACCTTTAAGTACTCCTTTTTCCCCAGAACGATTACAGACTGGAATAATCTAACTAATGATGCAGTAACCCAAACTTCACTAAAAAGGTTTGAAAGCCACCTTTAACTTTTTTATAATGTCGTACCGCTACATTTCTTTGTTTCGTTTTTACTTTTTGAAATTGTTTCTTGATCTTAAATTGTTCTTGATTGTTTGCTTGTTCCTGAGGTCGTTTTTGTTGTTTCCAGAATTTATGTATTGTGTGCCCACCCTGCGAAGGTCTTGTAAAAGATCGCAGTATCAATAAATAAAAAATAAATAAAAAAATAACACACTGTGACACACGCTGTCAAAAGCCTTGCTGACATCCAGAAACAGTGCACACACCACTTGGTTACGTTCAAAAGATCGATTTAACATGTCAGAAAAATCCTCCAAAAGCATTTCCGTCCCTTTACCTTGTACAAAACCATATTGACACGGTGACAGGATTTTGTGCTTATCTAAAAAACTTGTCATTGTAAACAGCAGATGTTTTTCTAATATTTGAGTCAAACAGGGCAAGACTGAAATAGGACGATAATTCTCATACCTATTACGTGCACCACCTTTGTGAATTGGGGTAACTATAGCCGCTTTCATGTTCACCGGGATCATGCCGCTTGAGATAATGCTGTTGAACAGCGACAGCAACACGCCTTTAAGTATGTCGAACAAGGTTCGCAAATCATCAACTGAAATGCCATCTATTCCCACAGATCTATTGCGTTTAAGACCAAAAATAATTGAACAGAGGTCATCCTCACTTAGCAAAGGTAGGTGTGCAGATTCAACTGTGCTGTTCTTCAGAGTACAAAATAAGGGATTCTGTTGCGCACTGCCCGAAACTTGCGAGAAGAACCTGTTGAATTCATTAGCTATTTTTTCTTCATCAGTGCCGAAATACGACACAAAATCTTTGCCATCATTGCCACGCCTATTGACACCTCGTAGATTGTTAATCAAAGACCACGTTTTTCTAGTATCAGAGCCTGCATTCTTGAACTTGTTACGAAAATGTACTCTTTTAGCCTTTAATCCCTCCACAAATTCTATGAAGAGGCCGCGCTGCAACGTGAGCCCCCCCCCCCCCCCCCCCCCCCCTCCGAACAAAATTTCTGGCTACGCCACTGCGCCATATGGAGCCGCGGCTGCACATCTCGATTGTGTCACTATCTCTCTTTCTTGCTGTTATTAATTTCCTTTTTTTTTTCTGACTTCGCTTTCTGCCGGACGCTCGCTGTATCTCATTTACTGCCCCATGTCGAGGCAAGCAGTCGGCGATATTAATTTTCATGCCTCCGCAATAAGCTGTTCGCGCAAGCTGTGCTGTGCAGCTCCGCACCGGGATACGGATAAGAGCTGGAAACACTGCATAAGTGCGCGACGAGAGGAGAAAGGTGCGCGTTATCTCTGCCTCGTGCCCCCTTTTGGGCCGTCGCGATTGCTGCCTGTTGGCTTTCTGAGAACGACGCTTCGCCACTATACACAGGGCGCGAGCGTGTGTTTGTGTGTGTGTTTGCGCGCGTGCGTGCAGGTTCGCAATCGCAGCGAAGTGCCGCTGGGATCCGGTAAAAACCAGTATCGGCGGTTTTTTTTTTTTGTCACGCACGGCCGCCTTTGTGTTTGACGTCGCGACAAGTGGCCCCCCATCGACGTTGGGAGCGTGTCTGTGTCCGCGATACAGCGGACACTTCTCACGAAGCGTTCCCGATGCGACTGCGAGCCGTACCGAGATATCTTGCGGAGGTGTGCATGCGTCGAGAGCTCTGCCCGTTTCTTTGTTGTTTTTTTTCCCCCTTTCTATCGCCGCGAAGCGCACTTATTCAAGCTGGGTTGCTGCGCTGCTCGAGTTCACGAAAAAAGGCTTGCGATGAGGAAGGGACTTGCAAGTGCAGTGCTATACGCTGGGTCACTGACAACTAACAGTGACAGCTAGTGGAGAAGCTTGGGCTCGATTTATTGCTAGGTTTCTCTAGTGTAAAGAAATGTTTGGGAATAATACTTGCGGGACGGTTACGAGTGTTGCAACGCGGATAGTCCGACGTCGAGAGGTCGCTGTCGGGAAGCTCAAACGGAAGTATCGGCTTCTGGGGCACAGCCACGGCTTTCTTGAACACAATCGATCGCATATCGAGCAGCTGTAGCCGAGCTGGTTGTCCACAAACTATTTCGTGAATGTTTTTGTGAAGCCTCGGTCTTCAGTGCTGCCTTGGCTTGCCGATTTCATTGTCACGCTTCTGACTCGGCGGCTCCTACTGCAGGGTATTCGCTTTAAGTCGCATTTCTGCTGACTTCGTGGCACGTTAGGCAAGATTGCTTTGCCGGGCTGTAGGCGTTTTCTCTCCAGCTGGGTCGCTCAGGGGTCTGTAGGTCCTTCTTCCTCCATGACATTGCATCAACAAGATGGCGCGTGGGTGAGTTGGACGTTTTTTATCTTCAGAACGCTTGTGTCGTCTTGTTGCTATTGCCCTCCTCAAGATATCAATGGCGCCTACCCACTGCCGGGGAATGTCCAAGACGCAGTCGCGGCGACAGGTGCTCAAAGACGTTCTTTTTAAAAAAAATAATGGATTGAGAGATTAAAATTAAGAACAGATTGGTCTGCACGGAACGCTGTCACGCATGACGTCATTGCATGGGTACCAATCGGTGTGTTGTGCTGCACGTTGCCATGAAAGCCGCACCCACTCTGATGCGGACGCCTCCGAGGATGCATTTTTGAGGAACGAGGTGATGACATCTAATGTTGCAAAATGTGTATTTGACCTTGCTCGTGCAGAACAAACTGTTAGACATGGCGCTCTTTGGACAAACCGCCTTTGCTCTGTAAAAATGATCAAAATCAAATCATCACCAAAGCGCCCCTAGATGTATTCGACCTCAGCTCGAGCGCAATTTATCAACATCGCTGTAGGCATTCGGTGTGCTGCAACCGTGCGTGGAGTCAGTTTCAGCAGCGCCGTACGGTAAACAGGGTCACTACGATAACTGTCACAGTACGCATAATATGGCTAGGCTAGTTTGGCAACGCTGGCAACGCGTAACCGCGTTTCTCGTACGCTTTCCAACTGTGCTAAAACTCTATTAATGTCTCACTAAACACGCTATAGCAATATCAGTTTTCTGCGGGTCGGACGGTGGAATGAAGCGGGGGATATCAATTACGTATGCGCCAAATTGCTTTGCACTAACTGCGTAGTTTATCAGTTTTGTCCCTCGTGGGGTGTCACATGCCTTGTATAAATTCGGCGGCCTTCTAAGAACGTCGAAAAGTTGGCACCTGTGTGTGTCCTTTCACGTGCGTGTCTTTCCCACCGCTCCAGTCGTCGTAAATGCACGTACGCTGCACGAAAAACAAATGCCTTAAATTTCCACTCGCGTAACTTCGTCGCAGGGACGCAGGACAAGATGAGCACATGTGCCGACGATACCTTAAAACTTCCGCACGCCGCTGTGAAGCACATATAGAGAGAAAAATTGTGAACTGAGGTTTAACGTCCCGAAGCGACACGCGTGGGCTGTTAGGGACACCGTAGTGGAAGATTACGGATTAGTTTAGACAGCCTGGGGGTTCTGTAACGTGCGCTGGCATGTGTGGTACAGCACAGTGGTGCCTTTCGTGTTTCGTTTACATCGAGATAAGGCCGCCGCGACCGGGATCGAATTCTGCGACCTTGGGATCAGCAACCGAACGTTCAAGTCACGATTAACCGCGGCGAGTTCACCATTAATATTTGTGATACGAACCAGCTAGCCCATACGAAGGTACTTTTTCCTTTTTTTTTTCTTTAACGGCGGTTATTGCTTCATGGCATGCAGTCCACAAATTATATGGATGGGAAACGGTTTTGCCAAACGAGTGAGATCCAGAAGGGACCGATGGGGTATTCCAAGGCTGCTGCACGGTCCAGTGACACAGATCCGTTGCTGCCGCATGCCGGACTCTCGTTGTTCTTAGTGCGGGGTGGATGAAGGCCCAGTCTTTGTCAAAAGTAATGAGCGCACGGAGTCCGCTTCTAAGCCGCGTGTGGGGCTGTTGTGGCATCCGTGGAAGTCCTAACTTTCCGGAGGGATAATGAGTAAGGACTACAGAGTTCCTCTCGCCTTCAGGAGGTTTGGAACGCTGGCGAATAGCATGGCCCCAGTGCGAGCCCCTTGGGATCTGTACTTTTCGCGGATGCTGTACTTCTGCAGCCTCTCTGCAAGGCACCCCGAATGTGCTCTCCACGCGTTTTGTGACCGCGAGGTCGCTGTCGAGCCAATTACGTGGGCGGCGTTGCGCCTGCGTGATGTGCGTGCGTGAGTTCGTGTGCGGAGCTGCGCGCTATAGTGTATACATGGCAGCAACCGTCTCGGCGACGCAGAGAGAGGTGGCCGCTCGGGCGTTAAGCCCCTCTTGTGGTTTGCCGCGCTGCTTTGCTTGTTCCCCTCTCGCCGTCTGGGATCCGTGGCGTTTGTCTCTCCCCCGCCCGGCTAATAAGTTTTCCTGTTGGCTGCGTTGCAGCATGCGCGCGCGTTCGCGCCGATATAACGGTTACAAGGCCGCCCCCGGCGCACAGTCCGATCCGAGCTGGCGCGCCACGAGCGTTATCTTGAGAGAGAGAGAGAGAAGAGAGGCGCGCAAAGGGCTCCGGGAAGGGGACGAGAAAAGGTGGATACCGCGGGAAAAAGCAAAAAGAAATGTCTCTGAGTGCAAAAAGAAAATGTCGCTGGATAACTCGCCGTCGACTCTGGAGGTGTGTATGCGTGTGCACCGTACAGAGCGGCAGCCGCCTCCAAGGTTGTGGCCTTGGGAACCCTGCCTCTTAACTCTTTTAGAGCCGCTTTCTCTCCTCCTCGCCCCCTTCTCGTTTGTCTATAAATTCTCTCCCGCCCCCACGCCCTCGTCTGTCGACTCCGCTCTCGGTGGTGGTCGTTTCTCTGTTCAAGCGTATACTTTACTTTCTTTTTTTCTTTCGCTCTAATTTTCTTTATTTCCTTCTGGCTTTTTCCTTGTCTCTTTCTTTCTTTCTTTCTTTCTTTCTTTCTTTCTTTCTTTCTTTCTTTCTTTCTTTCTTTCTTTCTTTCTTTCTTTCCCTCTTTGCACATATTTACTCCGCCCGAAAACAAGTTTGCCGGAGTTCGACAATTAAAAGCGTCGTCGCGCCTAGCGTTTTTTAGAGAGGAGCACGGAGGCTGTAACGGTTGTGGCGTCTCTATGGCTGGCTCGTGACGTCATGTCCTTCATAACGATGCTTCCTTGCTCGTGGGTATACTCTTTGCCGTTTTCGGATAAGCGAGCGATATAGGAGCGTGCACAGCCTGCGATAAACGATTACATGTTAGCTGGCGGCGGCAGTCGTATCTGAAACTTGTCCGAGGCGTCTTGGACGTCGCGATCGCAGATGTTGGACGCCGATTTGGGCCAGGTTTCGCATAATCCTTTCGTATTTTTGTAGCGGTTTCTCGATGCTTGAACGAACGAGGGCAGTTAATATTGATCGCACTTCCACTACCCCAGCGCGATTCTTGGAGTGGTCTCCCTCAAAAATTCGTGCAGGTGGAAACTATGTAAAAGGGAACACGCGAACACGTGTTCCTGTGCGGGCCTGCCGCGCGTCTGTGGCTGTTCTCCATATTGGAGACACCCCCCTGACGCTTGCGGCAGACCGTGCCTCCATGTACTTTCGCGAACAGTGAAAATTTTGAGAGTAGTGCCTCCCGAAAAAGTACTTCTTTGTACAGCCACCTCGTTTTCTGAAACCGACTGCGCGTCAGCGTGTACAGGGCGTGCCTCCAATTTTTGGAACAGCCGCCAGGAGGCGGCTGGCCCTCAGCGACAAACACTCGCGCGTTCCCTTTAGCCCTGCTCGCTCCTGTACGGACTGGACTGGAGATTATAATGCGGCAGCCATTCATTCCACTTGCGTTTTCCGCCTATTTCTAGGGGCGAATTCCGTTGCGCGGGTCATTGTTTCGCGCATCACCGCACACTTCTCTGTCACTGCGCTGTAGACGCGGATCTGCGCTCATGCGTATTTCCGGCCTTGAAACGCAGAGAGGAAAGAAAGACGCAGCCATGCAACGGGTCCAGACGGTTACGCAAAAGTCAGTTTCCTTGTGTCCCACGCATGCGAAACAAGAGCCCGCATCGAGGAAACTGTCTCCCACTGCATTGGCCTCGCACTGTGTCTTCCTCTCGAGGTCTCTCTCGCTGTATGCCATTTATGGTAATGCATCTAAATGCTGCTTTCGTAAGCGACTATTAACAGCTGTTATTTTGTACTAAGCGCTCGTTAGCGCTTACTCAACAAATGAGTCTGGGAGGCGCTCTTTTCTCGTCTTAGGCGTCCCGAAGCTTCCGCCGTCCATATGGTTGACGAGTGACGTGTGTTAAAAACCGCATGTCCAATACTGTTAAACCATAACTGTTTAACTGCCCCTGTATCTATGCGGACCTGGCCCATTGCCTCTTCTATTGCCCGGCTGCTCAGCAGTCGGGTTCCTACCCCCCACCTTCTCTATCCATCACCACCTGGCTCGACTGGCTTGGCGCTGAAGGGGAGGAAGAACAGCGACTTCTGGTCGCCCAGGCGGTCGACATGCTCGGCCTGTATATTAGGGCCGAATAAAGGTCTTCTACTACTACTACCATAATTTCGCTCTGTTTGGCATTAACTTCTGTTTCAACCCCCCTCCCCCCTCCCTCTCTCCGTTTTTATACTGCCAGTGCATGCATGCTAAATGACTCAAGATAGCCGAATTAACAACGGTGGTTCTTCCTCTCTCCCCCCTCTCCTCCGTCCCTTTCTCCGCGACTCGTTCATGTGACAGTCCACCGCGAGTGAGCCGTTCCTTTCCACGTAGCCACCCGACGACAACGACGACAACCCTCACTCGCCGACCGGCATATGCTGCCAGGCTAGCCTTCGGATCGCTTAAAAATCTTGCATGGCTCTTAGTGACGCCGCTGTGGATATTTTCAAGAGCTGCTCGCGGCCTCGCCACTTCGCTCCCGCAGAGTGGTGTGCGTTGCTTTTTTTATTCTCTTTTTTTATTTTCTTCTCCTCTTCCTCCAAGGAACGCGTGTGGCGAGCCGTGGCCACGTCACTTAGCGAAAGCACTGGCACCGCCGCCGTTGCGCTGACCGGAATGTCAATGCGCTCTCCGCCTCTCCTTGAAATCCAATCGGCCGGCAGAAAGGAAAACGGCGCCGAACGGGGTCGGACGGAAACCAGCCGCTCCTGTGCCACTTCGTGTGCGCGCGCCACTCTCTTTCTCTACCTCATCACCTCTTTCTTTTTCTATCCTCCTCCGTGCCAGGGGTCGTGTAGATTGGAGTTTATAGAACCGCGATTGCAAACAAATAAGGCGCATTCGAATTTCTCCTTTATTTCTTTTCTTTTTTTACCCCACAGAATTGCGTAGCCGTGATTAGCACCTTACAAGCTACTCCCCTCTTGACGACTTCTTGGTATAAGTGGTGCCTGTTGGATGATGCTTAAAACTGGAGTGATTCCCAAACCGGCTGGTTGCGTCGCTGCTGAGCGGGTAGAATGTCAATGAACGGAAATGGGGGAGGCCTATCGTTGCTCTTATAAGCGGCTGTGATGTACTGCTGCTTATATATATATATATATTTAAAAAGGAAAAACTAATAGGACGAGAAGAAAGAATTCGACTTTTTTTTTTTTTTTATCAGCGAGTTTCTTTGTCTTTGCTGTCCAGTGCGCTGGGACACTGCGCTCTGTGAGACAGGCATCTGCGGTTAATTCAATTGCGGGAGGCCTTTTTTTGTGTGTGTGTGTGCGAGTGCAGTTGATAAAGGCGATCACTGGACGTTTATTAGATTGTACACCCTTTCCAAAAACGGGACGTGCTGCCGAACGAAGTGCAGAGGGCGCTTCGAGAGGCTCGTGACTGCCTTGTATAGCAACCTTTACCTCCCGATTCCTGGCCGATCCCCCAGTGTGGGTATGTGCCATCTTTTCAAAACAACAACTTCGTCGCCTCAGACTCTGCGTAGCTCTGTTTGCACTTTCAGCTTTATGCGGGCACTTATGAGCACGCCGCGTTTTCGGCTACATTATTTTGCGTTACGCGCCCGATCAGTGCACGTCTCATAAGTGCAGGAGCCTTGAAACCGTCAGCACGCAGGATTCCGTTGTGGTTCCATTCCGTTCGAAGGTGTATACCACCTAGCTCTCAGATGCGGTCTTAGCAAGAGTTTCGCGTGATATATGAGAGCTCGCGCATTTCGCGGCAGTCGTTCGTTGTGCAAGTGTACCGACAGCGCAGTTCCGCCGTACTCTGTTGTGAGCCAAATAGAGTCAAAAGACTCATAACCGTAGAGCAAGACTGACAAGAGAAGCAGGCAGTATCTCAATGAGGTATACCAGGCCAACGACATTTAGAGCGTTTGCTTCTCGTGTTAGGTTTTTTTTTTTTTCGCTGCTTTTACGTTGGTGACTGCGCCTAATTCGAAAAAAAAAAGAAAGAAGAAAGTCCGGGGATGATTCAGCGTACCCTGCAGCCGAGGTATGGAGGTTGTTAACTAAAAGCACATTGGCGCGAAAGTGCGGAGAGGCCGTTGGCCCTGCCGAGAGTCGCCTGTCGACTATGCGAACTCGAAGGGGAACCGAAATATTTGTTCGAATCACGTTGAGCCCGAATTACATATAAGGGTAGTAGCTTTCTTTTACTGTTACACTCGACGTTGACGAGACAAAAGCGCCGTTTCGAATAAACCGGAATTTCGAATTAAACCAATTGTGTTCCATTGTACGTGCGCCCAACCGTTTTCTATTTATAATATGTGTGCCCTTTCTATCCTGAGAGGGAGGAACTTCTCTTGGGCTCGTGTATTGGTCGAATAAGTAGCGGCGAACAGATTTTTTTTTCTTATTTGTACGAGTCCTTGTTCGCGCCTTGAGCTCATTATGTTTGAAGGGATAGCCGCATACCATCGACTGCGCTTATTCGTCTATGCCGCGTTCCAACTTGCCATGCTCCTGACATCTAGAAATGAGCAACGGTTGTGCCCTTATAAACATGATCTATAGACTGTCAATAGACGTCTTATAGACTCTGTTGCCTTCCTATATATATATTTGCTTTTATCTATTCATAGTCAGCAGACGGTCTATAGACAAATCTACTAAAAGTGCATGGGCATAAAATCGATAGAGTGTCTATGAACTGTCTAGAGTTTGTATTGCCTGTAGACAGTTTGAGATTTGTCTATAGAAAGTCTATAGACGAAAATCTGTGGACAGTCTATGGACTGTCTAGAGAAATTTTTATAAGGGTGGTGCCTCGGTCCGACGTCAGCCTTTCGACTATTTTCTCCGTCAGGCGTCCTGGCGAACTCAGGTTCCCCTGGTCGCAGAACATTATCACTGGCTTCGGCTACTGACCTTGCCCAGCTTTTTGCTTTCATTTCCTACACGAGGCACTGCCTTTCTTTCGCGGTTCTTGTCTTACCAGAATTATTCCTTTTATCTTTCTCTGTCGTCGTCGCAGCTGCCTTGCCGCTCCTTGGCACCCCGGTCGGAAGCCGTTCGTCGTATACGCCATCCTCCGTCCCGCACAACGTAGGACGTTGGGGAAAAGTAGAGATGGAGGGGAAGGCGCGCTATATGAGGAACTCGTCCGTTGTTTCGCCGTAATTTCCCCCGCGCAGTAAACAGCCGGTCTTTCGGCCGATCAAGCTCGATTGGATCGCCGGAACCAAGCGCGCCCCAGCCCTCGCTTGTCTTCGTGGGAACGCTTCCCTTAGCCCTGTCTCTCTCTCTCTTTCTTTCCTTCCGTTCGTTAATTTGTTCTCCGCGTGTAGCTGCATTGTCCCATATTGCTCTGGCCACCCTGTTCGGCCCCGATGGGCGGCATGCAGCGGGGAGGAAGAGCTCGCCTTGGGGCGCTTCCGCGATTGCGGTCTCCGAGGAGCGCTATGCACCGGTCGCCCTTCTCTCTCGGTCCCCTCGTATGCCGCTGGCGCGAGCTTCGCCCATGCCGGACGCGGCTGCCGTTACGCAATTCGCTGTCTCCTAACGCCGGGCTCTGGCCTGGCGGTTGCGTGACTGCCTTCCGAGCAAAAACAGAGCGGGCACCGTTTCTTACTTCGGAATGCGCTAAGTTTTTGACGCAAAGTAACGACGCGTTCAAAGGACGAACTAATGTCGCTTCGTGTTTTTGGTTGAAAACTAACAGCTCGTTACGAAATATACTCAGTAATAACTGGCCCCTTTTCGTAACTTTGTCGCGGAACGAATGCTTGGGTACCTTTTCGATCACGGTGTGCATTATACCTTGTTTTCCTTTAAGTGAGCGACTGCAATGCCGACTGCAAGCTTATTTGCATCCAGCACAGTGTGGGTGGCCTCAAAGTATGGTGTACATACATCAGTGTGTGCGCTGTGTCGCGCCCCGCTCCAGCGTTTGGGTCACGTCTGAGGGTTGAGAGCGTTGAAATTGAGACGCGATGGGGCCTCTTTAAAGGTGCACTGAAGAGGAATCTGAACTCGTCTTTTTACCGCGGGAACTCGATCTACACGTTCCGAGCATTATTAGAAACCCCGAATTATTGTCCTGTGTGGCCGATTTCCCCAATTTAAATCGGATTAAACGTCCCGGCTACCGTCTTTTTTTTTTTTTTTAACTCGCCGCTGTCGGTAGGAGGAGTCAACTAACGCGTGGAGTGCCTTTTAGGCAGGCGCGTGGCGACTTCGTTTTCACTTTCGTTTTGTTTTTTAGGTTTCCGTAAATAAATGTATCCAGTCAGAAGCTACATAGCTGGAAATCAGACCCACAGAAATAAAAATACGCGTGCACTCTTTGCTTTCGCCGATCGCTACATATTACTTCTCCGATGGTATAGCGGCAAGTCACCACGGGACTGACTGAAAGGTTGGTTGAGTCCTCCTACCGTGAGCGGTGAGTTCAAAGAAAGGTAGGAGCCGGGACGTTTAATCCGATTTAAATTAGGGAAATCGGCCGCACAGGTCAGTAATTCGAAGTTCCTAAGAATGCTCGGAACGTGTATAGATCGAGTTCCCGGGTTAAAAAGACGAGTTCAGATTCCTCTTCAGTAGTGCACCGTGAAAACGGCGGTGTTTAATTTCAAGTCTACCGTGGAACTGCGTCGCTGCTGCTCCTAATCACGCGCTTACATGGCTTCATTTTGCCGTTGCGTCAGCGCGTACCGTCAGTGTCATAAGCGGCCTGTCCTTCTGTTCTGACGCTGCTCTCGCGGCTGACTGGCAGAGGATTGGCCGCGCTGTACAGCGCCCGTTGCGCGTTGTAGCAGGCGATGTGCTTGACTTGGGCGAATATGTAGACCTCGTTCACGCGTTCATCCTTGGCTGCCCCTGGTCTTTCTTTCTTTCTTTCTTTCTTTCTTTCTTTCTTTCTTTCTTTCTTTCTTTCTTTCTTTCTTTCTTTGTTTCTTTCTTTCTTTCCTTCTTTCTTTCTTTCTTTCTTTCTTTGCTTCCTTCCTTTCTTTCTTTCTTTCTTTCTTTCTTTGCTTCCTTCCTTCCTTTCTTTGTTTGTTTGTTTCTTTCTTCTGTGGAGTGTTTTGCCTGTTTATGGAGCGCTTCTCGTCTCCCCTCGTATACGATGGAACTGACCACGGTCGCGGAAGCAGCGGCGGCCACTCGTGACGGAACAGAAGCCACGAGCGATGGAGAGGGACCGAACGGAACACGGGAAAGGGCCGACGACCACGTTCCCAGGCCCGTTTTACAACTAAGGTGTCGTACGGCGTGTGATTTCCGGGCGTGACTAGCGTTCAGCACTGGTTGGAGAACCTTCTGCGAGCTGTCATCGAACTGCAATCGAACTGTCTTCGAAGCGTCACCGAACCTTAATCAAACTTTTATCCGTCAACGACTTTTAACGAACTTCAAACGACCTTTCGGTGACCTTTCAGCGTGCCTTTAGCGAAGCACTTGGCAGCGAACCTGCGTCGTTCTGATCCGCGTGCTTCCTTCCGGTCCCGAGACGCCCTTCGTGCGTCCCTGATGGGCGACCGTTTCCGGCTGCGCAGGCGGCGGGGGGAGGGAGGGAGGGGGGGGGTGGCTTGGAAAGACACGCTCCGCCTAATAAAACCGCGTGCATGCGGCTCCCCTCCCCCTCATCCTCAGTTTTTAGCCGTTTCGTCCGGCGCGCTGCCTGTGTGGCTGCATGCGTGCGATCCTCCTCTCCGCTGCACTGCTGCAGCAGCGCGCGCTGGCGCGGCGCAGATCTGGAACGGCGATTAATTTGGGTCCGCCCGCACGCGCGTCTTAAAACGCCGCTGCGGCGACAGAAAAACAGAAGTATACGACGGCGCCGAGGGGAAAGTGCATGCCGTCGTCCGCGGAATTTACGGCCGAGTGCTCGAAAAGGATTTCCGGGATTAGCCGGAGCGGTGACCCGCTCTAGGTCCTGTCCCGCGCTGCAGCCTCCGCAAGGCCCCTGGCGCGAGTCCTTCAGAGTCGCGTCCGCGAGAAAAGGGGGCACGGAAACTATAGGGTCGTTCTAAGCCGGAGCTCTGCTTGCAGCCACGTCAGAATCAGGGCCGCCTTGCGCCAACGGGACGTATATGGACAGTTTAACGGCTGAACCATCGATCAGGCTGTGCTTGGCGATGAACGAGGTCCTTTCTGCCCGTATAGCCTCGGCAGTTTTTCTTTCTTTTTTTTATTTACCACGCTCTCAGCGTGTTCATCACTCTTGACGCCTCACTTCTGCTGTCCGCAGGACGAACTGGGCGTAAATTGGACGCGTGCAGTCACGCATGACAGCCTGATGGACGTCTTGGGACGTCACAACGGGCTGGCCAAGTTCAGGCTCCTATAGTGTATCCCTCGACCTCCGTGGCGCGCCAGTTTTCGTGCGTACGCACACGCGCACACGTCGCGCGCGTTCTCGGTGTTTGTTTCTTTTCTTTCGACGGCGTACCAAGGGCGTGAAAACATAAGTTCTTACACTTCGGGGACTCCCAAGGCGAGGAGGGGCTTTAAGCACGCAGATTTGATACTGCCCAGGCGCCGATCCATTCATCGACGGCGCACTTGTTGTCAGTTCTGGTGTTCGTGCGGGTGGCGGAAGGACCGTGTTTCGCGGAAACCAGCAACCGGCCTGTTTACGGGATCTGTCCCCGGAGCTCTTCAAAAGCGTGTTTTGGCGGCCCCAGCGCTCTCAATAAACAGCCGTCATTTGTGCGTCTCCTTACGGGTCCGGGTGGGACAGACTATACGGGTATGTGGTGGGCGTGTGTGAGGCGTGATGACCGCGCTCTTCTTCTCACAAGGAGGCGCCACATTGTGCGACGGGACACGGAGGCAAGGAAACGAAGAGGCGTCTCGCGCTGCAGGCGTCCTCTGGATGCTCCGCGGGCGTCGTGTGCGGTCCTCGAGTCATGGGCCAGTCACGCCTCCACGTGCGCGGCGTGAGCATCACCGTACCACTCGTGTGCTTCGTATTTCTGTGCACAAGTGCGGCTTTATGCGGGTCTTAGCCGGGCACAAAGCCATCGCGGCCACCGCGGCTTGTAGTTCGCTTTGTCCTCCGCTAATGTGGGCGGCGCGGGGGAGGTTTCGCATTCATTTAAGTCATCGGATGCTGCGTTGAGTCTGTACATGGACCTCTCCCAGTGACCTACAGTTTGTTCCTATTTTTGCGCTGTTTGTACGAATCCATTGAGTGTACGCGTAGCTTTTTTTTTTTTTACACTTGGCTGTTCTGCCGTAAGAATATGTGAACACCTGTTCATCACCGCGACGGTGAGCGGTGCGAAGCACGGCGCGCAAGCCGGAGTTTTCTACCACAGAGGTGTGGTATTAGCGCGCTGTTGCGTAACGTGGCGCGCTGTTTCCGTGCTGTTACCGCGCTGTTTCCGTGGCGTCTGCGCCGTTGCATCCGCTCCACTTTGCTGTCCATTACGTAAGGGAAATGAGGACGCGGACCTATCGCGTTTCTTGGCGTTTTGGTCCCTCTGCAGGCCGTCTTGAGTGCGGTGCTTTGTGCGCGTCGGTGTGGGCCTGTAAGGGGGGGGGGGGGGGGGTTATGAGGAGAGGAAGTAGCTCCACAATTATTCAAATTCTTTTATTCGCGTTATTATGAACAAGCAGCGTAACGAATAAAACACCGGGCGATGACTGGGGCATCGCGCCGGATTGCACTGAAGCTTGTCTCAAGGGAAGGGGCTTCGTAAAACAGTTCTCGCCTGGCAAAGCATTGCTGGTCCAGGCATCATCCTCTCTCTTTCTTTTATGTTTTTTTTACATCTTTTTTGAGAGGACCAATAAAAGGGTAAAAGGGTGTGTTGCGTTGGGCTTTAGGGCCCCGAGGCTCCGCATTAGGGAGTTTGGGAATAGGGGGACCCTGTATATTTGGGGGTTAGGGGAATAGCGGGGTTCCACTGCACATGCGCAGGACAGTAACTTAGTGTACGAATTACTTTACGACTGTATGCTAATGAGTAGGCGAGTCGCTAGAAAGGACGCAATCTTCAGTGAACCTCGCCATATAACTCGCAACGAGACAGTGCTTTCGCATTCAAAGCACACAAGTGATCTTAAGTGCCTTCCGTAATTTTTTTTTCTTTTCTGCTGAATTTGGTAGCTGTGTTCGACAGCTTTTGTGCCAACTTCGCGCCCTAGAATTTACTCCAAAGAGAGGCGCTGCAAAATTCCTTGACGCGATACTGACGTCAGTGACGATGATGGAAAAGTACCCCCTTTGTCAAAAGTAACCGAGCAACAGGTTTTTGCTTCTCAGCTGTATAGTGGAGTCGTTACGGCACCCCTAAAGACCAGAAGGTGTCAAAACGTGAGAAAAAGAGCTCACCTTATTTTGCACAGATTCATAGCTTAAAGGTTGCCGTATGTGCTTCGCTACGCGGCTAAGAGACAAACCACCTGTGCCCGGTTACTTTTGACAAAGACTGTTGTACATCAACCGTGAGACCTCGCCTGAACTCACATGCGAGCATCACGCACCTAAATAGCTGAAATAGCGCGGAAAATAACGCTCAGTTGGTACACGCAGGAACGAAATCTGTTGCTATTACGGCACTGCAGTTGAAAATGTCGTGTGCCGTATTAATTATTCGCCCGAAGCGAAGCTATTTAGAACAAAAGTAGAAACGTGCTTTTCGTTCCTGTAACCAGTGGTTGAGTGCTCATAATGCGCTACCTTTCGTGTACCCGTACAACATAACGGGCGTAACGCATTTCCTCATCGAAGAGGGCCCTCGTGCAGCCCCCGCGTCGAGAGCGCATATGGCCGATGACTCATATGACGTCGCTGTACCGGCGCACAGCTCGCGCTATCTATATCCCGCTCGCTGGCCGCGCTCCGGCATTATATTGGCCAAGCAAACAGGCGGGGGGAGCTCTACATGGCTGAGCTGCACTAAGTGTCGAGCTTCTTTCGTTGGCCTGTTCCGGCCGCGGGCCAGCATAATGTTGGGATCAAAAGATGGCGGCTGGCCGAGATAGCCGGACTTCGGTGCGCGGTTGCTGCCTTGTGTTGCAAACAGCGTCTGGCTTGGCTTCTTCGTGTTCCGCTTTTGTCCCTCAGCGCCATGCGCCCACTGGGGCCAAGAAGTTTCTTCAAACACGCCGCTGCTATAGCTAACGGTGGTGCGGAGCGGTGAAGGTTTTAAAGCGGGCTTCGCCTCAGAGCACAGGAGCCGATATTTATTATTTATTTATTACTTATTATTTCAATAAGACACATACAGCGTACTTACGGACATTACTGTAGAAGGCGGGGGGGGGGGGGGGGGGGGCATGATTACATAAACGTAGATGACGTTCTCAGGTTTAGCTTCGCATCGACGTCAAGAAGATTAAAATAATACGATTGTTTACCCTTCAAACACGCATAAACCGAGACAAAAGCGTGAAGAAATTTAGAGCAAAGAGTTTGCTGAAATTACTGAAATTTTCATAATTCGCCTATAGGAACACCGTTGAAAAAACTTCATGGAGTGACGTAGACCAAGCCCCGAGCAGATCAGACCGGCGCCGTAACAGCAGTTGCGCAGTGGAATGTGTTTAGTGTACCAGCGCGCAATGAACTCATCCTGCTGCAAATAAATAAAAAGGGAGGGTTAAAAAAAAAGAAAGCGTGACAACCGCGTTTGTCCTCCGTGCGAATGATGAATTCGGTGTTGCGCAAGCGCAATGAGTCGGCCCTTCTGTGTTTTCTCTTCTGTGGGCGCGTGCTTCACCTGGATGCTGTCTGTCGCCGTCGCATGAGCATTGCTGTATCACTCTAACCACGGATACGGGAGTGCGAAAAAAGGAGTAAGCGCTGGTGCACAGCTGACTCCATTTTCACTCCTCACTGTTTGAGTGATAGCTCGCTCGGCGTTGTCCGTTGCTCGCGCTTGGGCTCCTCATGATGAAGCGTTGTTTGCGAGCCGTGCTGCTTTCCAAGGCCAGCGCGCCCGAGAGCACCGCTCGCGAATCGATCGTAAATCTACCGTGGTATACCCTCTGGATCGCTGGGGGCCGCGGATAAGTCTCGCTCTGCGAAAACAAGTCGTGTGCAACACACTCGACACCGGCGATTGGAAAACGGCCTAAGTTTTCTAGGCCCAACTTTGGCCCGCGTCGATTGGACTAGTAGTCTTCATTTTGTTTTACCTTTTTTTTTAATCTGCTTTTAGGCCTCGAAGTTGCACTGGAGGAGGGTGTGAGTGTAATCTTTATGGAGGTGGGCTCTAGATTAATTTCAACCACCTGCGGTTCTTCCCAACGTGCGCCGAAATCTTAATTCGCGAGAGTTTTTTCAATTTTTGCAATCAGCGCTCACCGAATCGCACGCCCCACGCCGGACCGGCATTTCTTGTCGACAGCGGAGATGTGGCGCTATACTTGAGCCAGTAGCATCAAGGGCGAAAAGAAATCCAAAGCGGACTAGAATTGGAATACGTAAAGATAAGTTCTTGAGATTTATCCGGTTGGGACGTGTTATTCGCCTAGAAATGCGAAAAAAAGATGGTCGCAGGCAAACGGAGAGAGACAAGCATATGTACGGTTAAGGAATAGTTTCTAGTTTATTGGGTTTAACGTCCCAAAGCGACTGGACTATGAGGGACGACGCAGTAGAGGGCTCCGGATGATTTCGACCACTCGGGGTTCTTTAACGTGCACTGACATTGCACAGAACACTGGCCTCTTGCATTTCAAAGCCTCCATCGGAATGCGACCGCCGCAGCCGGGAGCCGTATCATTTCAGAAGCTCGGATCTGCGCAAACGTGTGGTCTGGTGCTCCCTAGACGGACACCGTGGCAAGTCACCTCGGTAACTTTGTTTTGAATATATTTGTACCGTACCGCGCAGAGTTTTAATACAGATGTTCCGGGGTCGACGTGGATCCGTGCAGAGTGCTAACCGCACACACTCGAGCGTCGCGAATTCGGTAGCTTCTGCCGTTTCCTCCACCGATTGGTGCGCTTGGTTGGCGGTGCGACCGGCGGAAAACAGGCTCTTCGAAAACACCTCGCACGCGCGCGCACGCTCGGGGGCCTGCACGGGGGGCTGTGATGAATGAACGTGGCTCGCGCGCCGACCGACACCCGCTCGCGCGCGCAACCGAGCCCGCCAAGCGGGTGTTCGGGCACGCCGCGTGCCAAGCGCTGCGCTATGCTGTACGGCTTCTTGGCATGCGCGCTGCCGAGGCGCGCTCTTACTTTCGAAGCAAGGCCGCGCCTGCCAGCCTGCCGGAGGCGTAGAACGCCGCAAAAAGAATAGAACGTATTGAAATGACCTCAGCCGCTTTGGCAGCTGAGGTCGCCATGCTGTTCGCTCTGCGGCGCGCGTGGCCAGTCGGTCGTGAAGAGAGCGCGCGCCGTCCTATAACCGGCCATTTGATGACGCGTTGCTGTTGGAGTCCCGGATATTGTTAGTGCGCTTGCGGGGTGCGGACAACTGCCGGGCCGATATATCAGTCGCGGTCGCAGTTTACGCATTAATGAATTGCCATTTATTAACAACGTAAGGTTATGAGAAGGTTTCATAAAAAAAAAATCATGACAACGGCTTTGGCAAGTCATAACGTTATAACGTTAAGCCCGTTTGGAGGTAGGAGCAAAGTGGAATGACAAGACATGTGAGGGGGGGGGGGATAAAACATTGAAGAAAAAACAGTATAAAAGAGGAATGCAACGAGTATTAATTACAGCGTGCTAATTACGCGGCGTAACGTACCAATTAACCAGTGTATACGATAAAATGGCTCACAAAGCAGTTAAAAGAGAGGAGTACACTAATGGCAGTGGTCATACCAGAGATATGCAGCAACGAGTGCACAAATGGCAAGGTTGAGCAGCTGCAGAAATAATGAACGAATCTGGAACGAATCGTGATTGTGGAAAGTGACCGCTCTAAGTCGACTCTCACCTCAGTCCGCGCCGATTTGTTGTACGGAGCTGACTGTTGCGTCACATGACGCGTCACTCCCGTTAAGTCAGCTCAGCCGAAAGTGCACTTGGAGCTGGAGCTGCGTCAATAGCTGCGCTAGAAAAAAGCGGATATTAAAAAAAAAAAAAACTTGTGCTAGATGAGAATTCGCGTAGTTTAAATTACGTTTACTTACGCTCGCCCACTTAGTGGATGTGATTTCAGAATACGGGCCTTGGATGGCCTTGAGATATTTACCGAGGCTGCTCTCATTTCTGAGCTGTGCGTTCGGGCCTGTATCGAACTTATCGTTTACCACTGTCGCGCGGTTGCGGTCGCCACGTTTAAACGAACTCCTATGGCTCTGCGAGACTTAATTGCAGCTGGCCATGTTAGAGCCGTAATTGTTATTATTCGTGTTCACATAGTTTAACGCTAGCTTTGTTAGTGACTTGGCTATAATTTTAGTTTCAAGACGAGCTCCTGTGGAAACAACTTCGAGCGCTGGTGCATGGTGCATCAAGGTATATACAGTTGAACCTCGTTGTAACGAATTTCAAGGGGTCCGGTGATTACTTCGTTATAGCCGTAGCTTCGTTATAGCTCGTGGTGACCGAGCTTCTAAGGCGAATCATCATTCCTTCGTTATATCCATTATTTCGTTATAAACCGTTTCGTTGTAACGAGGTTCGGCTATTAGCATACACGGGCTACCTTTGTCGGCGTATTCTCTGCGCCACAATCCGGGTTATAAACTTCGTTATTTCTTCATCAACTTCTTTACCTCTGATGACAGCGTTGTCTCCCCGCCGCCGTTCGATGCTGCGTTGCTCCAGTGCCTGGTCGACATTAGCCACGGGCGGCTCAGGTGAAGCTTCGCTTTTTTCTTTTCTCATCGTCGAGTGTCCCGGTTTTTCTTGGGCACGCATGACGAGACCCGGAGCTGGCTTGTCACGCCAGTGGCAGATTAGCCGTTCATTGCGCTTGTGCGGAAGCGAGACTGTCACGAGAGGGAGCCTGCGCTTTCTGCCCTTGAGGTCAGCGCAGGCTTGAGGTCGAAATTGATCTCATAATGGGCAGGTATACGAGCTTTTATTGAGTGCTAACCAGTTTGCCTCCAATGAGCACGTTTCTGTACCCTTTATCTTCTTTTTTTTCTGCGGTCTCTCTATCCGCGTGTGGATCCCTCTTTCATATTTTTCACTCAATCGCATCCGGGCTGGCGGTTTTGTCCTCCTTTTATTCAGTTCAACCACTGGGGATTTGGGGTGCGAGTCGTGGGAAAAAACCCGCCCTGCTGAAAGAATAAAAGGACGCTCGGCTATCGTGCTGCGGTGACCCGTTGGCTTGCACGCGTACTGGTCCGTGGGAAATCCCGTAGACGTGGCGAATCTGTCTCGAAGAACGGACGGGGCGCCGGTAGCCTTTGGCCGCAAGGAGTTGAGAAGAGAAAATTGCGACGGTTCGTGACAACTCGCGGTGCTGACCAGATTCAGCGCCACGGCGCTGCACGCAGTCTGCACGTCCGGCGGTGTGCCTACGTCAGCGGCAACAAGGATATGTGTCTCATGAATTCCAGATCGTGCCGCTGGTTGGTCTCAATCATCGCTCCTGCTTGCGCCTCCTTCCGCAGCGCCTGTGTGTCGCGTCGGTCGTTTTCCGGTGGCGTCTTCGCGTGCACTTTCTGACTTTCTGCATGCATTGCGCCGGAGCGCAATGGACAGTTACTACACAGGCAACCTCTGCCACTGCCTCGGCGAAACTGGACTTCACTCCTTCTTTTAACTCTCTAGCTCCTGCATTACATTCCCCCTTCCTCAACTTATGTCTCGTGGCACACTTATCGAATAATAAAAAAAGTCATTTGGTAGCGTCTTAATTGGCTCAAAACGTAGCACCTCCCTTTTTGTCAGCTGGTCGCTGCGTCAAAAAACCGGGATTCTCGTCAGCACACTTTTCGCTTGTATAACAAAAACCGGAGCCAATCGAATGCATCAGTATGTATGCATGCCAGACGACGTACGCGAGACGTCGTCTGAAATTATGCTTTCTTAGGTGTGCAGACATGTTTCATGTCCTGTATAAATTATAACGTTTGGTTTGGTTTGGTTTGGTCTTATGGGGTTTAACGTCCCAAAGCGACTAAGGCTATGAGAGACGCCGTAGTGGAGGGCTCCGGAAATTTCGACCACCTGGGGTTCTTTAACGTGCACTGACATCGCACAGTACACGGGCCTCTAGAATTTCTCCTCCAAAGAAATTCTAGCTGCCGCGGCCGGGATCGAACCCGCGTCTTTTGGGTCAGCAGCCGAGCAACATAACCGCTGAGCCACTGCGGCCAAACCGCACCATTGTTCTGTCATACAATCTACGCAAAACAGCCGTAATTATTTCTACAACACTCGTGCGCGCCAGCGGATTCGACTTGCATGAATCCTGTGCATCATTAATAACAGGCTGTGAGGCTTTATTAAGTAACATAGTATATTCAGCATATACATCCGCGCAGTCGTTGCGTCAAAGACGCGTCAGTGGCTCCGTCCTTGCCCTCCAGCCGAGCTGCTCGTTGTAACAGCAGCGTCGTGCATAGTTTCTCTGCCCGCGAGGTGATCGCTTGGTTTACTGCTCCATAGTGTTTCGAATGGAGAGGCGGCCGTTTTTTATTTCTTCTCCAGGAGCCATTGTGCATAGAGCGATGAAGATCACAGCAGCCTTTATTGTTCAGCGAAGCGCTCAATGCTTGCCTTCTCTGCTCTCGAAGGTCGACGAAACGTGCTCCCTGCCAGAGACGGCTTCTTCCTCCGTCGAACCCGCCTCATAGCCTTGACCAGTATCAGGATCGGAAGACGCGCTGATTGCGCCCTGCGTTTAGTTTAGCTGGCGGATCGGCGGTGGTGCGCATAGAGTTATAGCACCCCCTCCCCTCTTTTCCAGCCCGTAAAGACGCAAAATGGGGGGGGGGGGGGGGGGGGGGGGTTGTAGCTTCGTATACGAGGAATGCCTGCGCACGCGAGAGGGCGGGCGGTAGCATCAAAGGGCTGCGGACTCCTGCAGCTTTACGCCGAAACCGGCGATTTGGGGCCGGTGCGTCCTTGATCCCTTCTCGTGGGACGCTCACGTGACCGCCACGCTGCCCGTGTCGGCCTGGGCAGCGTCTTCGGCTCAAGGTTACCCTGCTTTCTCGCGGTCTCGTCCCGCTCGGACGGGGTCGCCGCCGTCTCAAGGTCGGCCCGCATTTATATACGCCGGAGATCGCCGCAAGTCGCTACGGTGACGATGGGAACCCGGAGCGCCGCCGGGTGGGTCATTTGCCAGCAGATTTCTCCGGGGGCATTTCTCGAGACCGCGTCGTGCAGCCCCCTTGGCGTGGCCGAGCTAATGGTATGCCGCGCACTGAAGGGAGTGCCCCAAAGAGTAAAAGTCCCCCGTCGTCGTTCGTCGTCGTGTCTAACCGAGGTCGTCTCGTGCCTCCTTCGGTCCGATTGGCGCTCGCGGGCCACTTTCTTTTTGCCGGCCTACTTAGGCAGCGGGTATTGCACCTTGCTCGGTTTGTGTACCAAGGTCGCGGTGGCGTTAACGCCTGGCGCAGCGGCACGTGGACGTGCCTGACGAAACGCTGAAATGCGGCGCGCTTGGTTCTCGTGCGCTGCTACCTCACTGGGGAGTTTGCGTAATGCGAATGTCGTCGAACTGACTGCACTCCCGGTTATTTATTTAGAAAACGCTCCGTTGCTAAATGCCGACCCGGATTCCGCGCCAACGGCAACGTCTTTGCGAAAAAGCGACTGATGTGCCGCATTCGCGGAATATTTTTTTTTCTGGAAACCGTATCACTGTCTGTCGTAAGAAGCTATAGTGCTTTCGTCGGCGTACAACGGTACTTCATCCTTTCAGCTTTTGTCTTGACGCGTCCCTCTCTATCTTTGTTATCTCTTTCACTTCGCCGCAAGTTTCGCTCGTGTAAATGTCGAAGTCTTGCTGATGACTGTCACTTTCGACATAACCGAGGTCTCGTCGGCTGATAGGCACATCTGTGCTCGTCGCCGCCCGGACGTCTGCCACGCGGGTTCACTGAAGTATATGTGTGTGGGTGTACGCGCAGTTATTTGCAGCTTTGTGACACGCTCGTCCACGCGTCTTATATTGTACGGCGCGCGTGTGGCGGAAAGTCACTCTCGCGTACGCGAGAGAAGCGGAGGCCCGTTCCGACTCGGTCGTGACCGGTGTTGACACTTCCCGCAGCGTCTCCTAGTCGCTTCTCCATTGGCGCGCGCCCTGTGAGGGAAGCTGGCAGCGAGAGCGAGACACCCGTCTCCTCGGCGATGCTAGTTCCGTGCAGTGCCGTGGAAGCTTCACCCGGCTCGTTTGCGAAGTGGCTGTGCAGCGAGCACGCCCGCCTGACACATATCTGCCATTGCTCGTGGGTTGTTGCTGGGATGTTGCTGTATACGTCGCGCTGTGAAGGCTGGTTCAGCCTGCGATATTTCATGTTTGGTGGCTTCCCTGCGTCTTGCCGCCAGGAGCCACTGTGCCTGAGCTTGGGGTTACCGACGCCTGGGGCCCTTTTGGGTCCGTAGACTTGTCCTCGGCGGGTGAACCTGCAGGTCTGTGCCGTACTGACGGGCCCGTGGACTTGTCCCGGATAGGTGCACTATTGCGGAGGCGGTTTGTGTGTTCGAGCGAGTCCCAGCGCTGTGTAGCGATTTGGAGAGCGCAGGTATATTGCAGTCCGAACTGTCGTGTGTGCTTCATAAACCTTGCACAACAGTGTCCGTTCAGACGCTCCCATGCGGCAGCCATGTTTCTTCGGAAAACTGGCAGTATGTAGTCTGTATTGCTGAGTTTATATAGTCTAGCTTTAGAGAGAAAAAAAAAAACATGAATTCCACCTGTTCCTTAGCTAAAACAGGCCCTATGCCTGGCCTCTGCCTTTTTCTTTGCGTGCGTAGCAGACGGTGTACGTGTTTACGTTTCGCTTGGGAAAACAGTCTGGTCTCAGCCATGTCAATAACCGCGAACGGTGTTCGGTTGCGTCCCGCGCAGCGGTTGCGCGCGCCATGCGTATACGCGGCGCTGCACGCAACTGAGCGCTGCCCGCTCTGCCAGGTGTTGGCTCTACCCGCTCTGCCGGCCAAGCAGAGAACCTCGTTGTCCGCGCGCGCGCGCTCGACTCCGCCCAGCGCTCGGCGATGCGTGGGTCTTTCGCGATGCACCGTCTTCCAAGGGTGCTCTCCTAGAGTCCGACCGCGAGCTTCTCGCTTTTGCCTCCGTTCGTGTTCCAGGGTATTAAAAAGCGGTAAAATCGCAGCGCTGCTTTTATTTGCGTTGTAAACTTGTTTTACAGTTGAACCTAGTTATAACGAAGTTGAACGGGCCCGGCGGTTACTTCGTAATATCCGTAGCTTCGTTATAGCCCGTGTTGACCGAGCTTTCAAGGAGAGTAGTCATTCCTTCGTTATATCCATTATTTCGTTATAAACCGTTTCTGTGTTTTGTCTGTCTTCGTGACAGTGTCCTCTTTCGAAAGTGCTGAGCAATTTTTTTCTGATTGCCATACAGAGTGCGCTCCAGTCTCGGGTCCGCTGTTTTGTTTATTGGCACACCGATTTTTTTTTTTTACTCGTCTCGCGCCTGACCTCTTGCAACCTTTCGCTACATGTAAATCCGCGTTCCTGTAGGCAGGGTGGCTTCGCAAAAAACTGGGCCTTTCCTCGATCGAACTAGAGCGCCACTAAAGGGTGGCGGCCGCACGCTATCCTCCGAAGTGCTCGCCTCTCTCTTGCTTCTCTTGCTGGCGCTTTCTTTTTCCTCCTCTCCATCTGCTCCGTGCACTCCTCGGACGCACGCACTGCCGTATCGAAGAGCGGAAATTAAATTTCCGCGCCGAAAGTAATAATGCGCAATTTCCAGTCGCTGTTATCTCACTTGCCGCCTATTTGTCCCCTTTCATTCGGTTGCAAACGGATATATACATTGTTCTGGCGAAACGCTGTTAGCCGACTCTTTGTCCACTCTAACGGCCACAATGGAAACCTGCCAATCTATCGCTGCGAGGTTTATCGCGAGCGCCTGGCGAAATTTCCGCGAACTTTGCCGAATTCCCGCCTTCGAATGAGTTCTCGCGCGAACTAATGACATCCTTGGCCGAACGAGGAACCAAAGCGGTATTTGCGATAGCGATTGCAGTGCGCACGCTCGAGGATAAGCTGGAAGCCGCCGCTACCGGCCCGCCCTCGGCCTTGGGACTGTCCGGCTCCTCTGATATCACTCGGTCGTACGGCTATGTGGCTTGTTTGCGGTGCTTTCGACTCGCTCAATCAATTGTTTAGGACCAGATGAGTGACCCCACCCCTTTCCATTGCCTGTGACTCGGATCACTTTCGATTGGCAGCGCGAAATACCTCCGCCCACGTACCGCGCTCTCCGCTGTATGGTCGCTTTATATGAGTCCGTATATTTGCTCGCGTCTTTCACTCGTTCCCGACAACTCTTGATCATTTCCCCAGAAAGGGGACGACATTTAGGCGCTCGTTTTCCTTATCATGACGCGCTGTTGGCAGCGGCGACGGTTGGGTATTGCGGCGACGGAAGGACACCGCTGGCGCTTCAGCTGTTCGGTCACTTTCTTTCTTTCTTTCTTTCTTTCTTTCTTTCTTTCTTTCTTTCTTTCTTTCTTTCTTTCTTTCTTTCTTTCTTTCTTTCTTTCTTTCTTTCTTTCTTTCTTTCTTCCCCGCAGGGAGGCGTCTGCAGCATGCAGACGTTGGTGAGTGGCGACACCACGGGGTTAACCCGAGCATCCGCAGGGACATCCCCGCAGGGGGATGATGGTGAACAATGCGTCACCACGGACCCGAGCATCCGCGCTTAGCCGTGCGTGGCATCGCCGTGTCCGGGGAAAAGGGGATCCTGGTGGTTGAGCCGATGCCGAGCGTTTGGACCCTTAAGGCCCCTCGGCGGAGGCAACACACCACTTTGGCCCCAGCTTCCTGTAGACGGCACCTCCGGCCTGACCCGACCGGAGGAAATCGGCAGTCGCCTTTTCCTATCCTCCCCTCTATCTTTCACTTTACTATCTCTTTCTTACAACTCTCCTGTCTCCTCCTCTCTTCTTCGTTTTTTCCTCTTTTTCCTGGCGGCGAGGGTTAACCGTGTGTGACCAACTACCCTGAGTTGAGTCATATTAGGTTATAGTTAAGGTGTACAGCTGGCGTGGGCAGGACTTGCTTTCAAGTTCCTGTCGCGTCCCCCTGTTGGGCTCCATGGTGGGTGGCTGGCACCATGACCGAAAAACCTCAATTTTTTATGGCTCCCCCCCTTTCAAAACTTGATCGCTCTCTCAAGAGAGGGCGGACCGAAGCAGACGACTTTTTTCAAAAAAGAAAAGTATCATTTCCAAAATTTCACGTCATCCATAGCAAAGCAGAAGAAACGCAAGCAAGGATAATATCCCCATTCCAAGTCTCAAAACGCTTGACAGATGCCTTAGGCCTTGGCTACAAGGTGTCAAAAATGGCCAGTGGCGACTTACTTCTTGAACTGCGTGACAGCACACAACACTCAAAAGTTGCAACAATTGTATCCATTGGGGACATCCCTGTCTCTGTGACCCCACATCGGTCTCTGAATACTGTACGAGGCGTCATTTCTGAAATAGATTTTGTCCACCTTTCTGAAAAGGAAATGCTCGAAGGACTTACTGACCAAGAAGTTATAGATGTCCACCGGATCAAAATCCGGAAGGATGGCAAAGAAGTGGACACCAAACACCTGATCTTGACATTCAACATGAGCACATTACCCGAATCCATTGAAGTAGGCTACCTGAAAATCAATGTAAGACCGTATATTCCCAACCCACGCAGATGTTTCAACTGCCAGAGATTTGGCCACGGCTCGCAGAGTTGTCGCGGCCGCAAAACTTGCGCAAAATGCTCGTCAAAAGAACACCAATCTGAAGAATGTATTGCTAACCCACGGTGTGCAAATTGTGAAGGCGACCATGCTGCCTACT
The DNA here is from genome assembly GCF_055824585.1 of Amblyomma mixtum. NCBI lineage: Eukaryota > Metazoa > Arthropoda > Arachnida > Ixodida > Ixodidae > Amblyomma > Amblyomma mixtum. The sequence continues at coordinate 310,347,862 of NC_143012.1, read as the reverse complement.
CCAGGGCTTGTCCGTCCTGGAAGAAAGAAAAAGAAATCATTACTCTCAAGACTACGCAAAACATTTCTTTCAAAGAAGCAAGAAGGCAATACTCTCAAACAAACAAATTCTCCTTCACTGCAAAAACAAACTTCGCCGATGTGGTGCGTGGGCGCGGCGCACCACACCAGGCTTCGGCACCTGTCCAGGTCACACGTAGTGAGCCTGGGGCGGGGCCATCCGCGCCGTCTGGTGGAGTAGCTCACGCTACTCCGCCTACCCCAAAGGAGGGGACGCAGACCCCCGGGTCGGCGGGCCCAAAGACCTCTTCCCACAGGTCGAGGTCTAACTCAAAAATCAATGTGCCTCCTGCACGGTCGTCCAGTGCCTCTGCAGAGGCGATGGACACGACCCCGGGCAGCCCCTCACCGTCCACGTCGGATGGTCGGCGGAGCTCCCTGGATCGGTCAAAAAGAGACAGGCCCCGAGTCACGGGGCCATAAACAACTTGATCTAGCTTTTCAATCAGTACAAACACAAAACTAAGATGGCTTTCATAATACAATGGAACTGTAGAGGAATGTTGAGGAACTACAGTGATATAACTCATATTCTAGGGTCAGTGATGCCTCTAGCCCTATGTCTCCAGGAGACCAATCTTGGTCCACAACATTCAAATATCTTAAAACATTATACAACTTTTAGGCGTGATCGCGAACATGCAAATAGACTCTCGGGAGGCGTCGCAATCATCATCCAAAGCGGCGTCCCGACTCAAGAAATCAAACTGAAAACGAAACTTGAGGCGGTTGCGGTTAGCGTCATCAGCTACAAAACCATTACAATATGTTCCGTATATCTTCCCCCACACATCACATTAACATGCCAAGATCTAGAAGCCCTGATCGATGAACTGCCGGAGCCATTTCTGGTAGTTGGCGATTTTAACGCTCACTCTCCGTTTTGGGGAAGCGAACGCTGTGACTCTAGAGGCCAAACAATCGAAGATTTTATACTTTCTAATAATGTCTGTCTTTTAAATACGGGAAAAGCCACATATTGCTGTCCAAGCTCAGCAAAAATGAGCTCTCTCGATTTAGCTTTCGCATCACCATTACTTTTTAACGATTTTAAATGGGATGTTTTAAATGACCCCATGGGCAGCGATCACTTACCTACCATCATCAGGCTCTCATCGTCCACTCCAATCATCCCCACAAGGCCACGGCGCTGGAAAATTCAGCTCGCCGACTGGTCACTTTTTACAAAAAGTGCCACTCTGGAAAAAGAATTTTGTGACGACCTTAGCACAGATAAAATTAATGAGAAGTTTACAGAATGCATAATATCAGCCGCAACACTCGCTATACCACAAACAACAGGACTTGCACAAAAGAAACACAAAGTGTGGTGGACAAAAGAATGCACATTAGCAAAAAAACAACAAAAGAAAGCCTGGAGCGCTCTGCGTCGATATCCCACTGCAGAGAACCTACTCACCTTTAAGAAGGCAAAAGCCAGAGCGCGGTATGTGCGAAGAAATGCAGAGAAAACCTCTTGGCAGAAATATGTCTCCTCAATAAATAGTTCAATAACATCAAAGAAAATGTGGGAAAAAGTGCGTAAATTTACTGGTGACCATACCCCTTTCACACTTCCTCTCTTGACAGCACCCGGGACACAAACATCTTTAGAAGAACAGGCCAACATACTGGGCGAGCATTTTGCTGAGATCTCAAGCTCATCCAACTACACAAACACATTTCAAAAACACAAAGCAATAGCTGAGAAACAAAGATTCCCATCTGGAGCAGGTGTTCATGAGGATTATAACCAGCCTCTCACACTAGAAGAATTAAATAAGGTACTATCTTCTGGCAAAAAGACAGCACCGGGACCAGACAACGTGCATTACGCTATGCTTGCACATCTCTCCGAGGCTGCTGTAGAGGCACTGTTAAAATTCTTTAATAAAATCTGGATAACTGGCAATATACCTGACGAGTGGAAAAAAGCAGTCATAATACCTTTTCTCAAACCCGGAAAACCACCAACAAGTCCTAGCAGTTACAGACCAATAGCCCTCACCAGCTGCATTGCTAAATCTTTCGAAAGTGTAATAAACATTAGACTAACCTTCGTACTTGAATCTCGGCAACTACTAGATAAACACCAATGTGGGTTTAAGAAAACATGCTCCACCACAGATCATCTTGTCCGCCTAGAAAACACCATCCGGGAGGCGTTCATCCACAAGCAGCACTGTATTGGGGTCTTCTTCGACTTGGAGAAGGCCTACGATACTACGTGGAAGTTCGGCATCCTCCGTGACCTAGCAGAGCTAGGCATCCGCGGCAGGATGTTGAACTGCTTGAACGACTTCCTGGCTAACCGCACATTCCGAGTCCGCCTAGGAGCAACTCTCTCCATGACTTTCACCCAAGAGAACGGCGTACCCCAGGGGTGCATTCTAAGCACGACACTCTTCATAGTAAAAATGAATTCCTTAGCTAAAGTAATACCCAAGTCCATAATGTATTCAGTCTATGTAGATGACCTACAAATAGCATGCACGTCCTCTAGCATATCAACCTGTGAGAGACAAATACAAATCACACTAAATAAACTAGGTGCTTGGGCAGACATAAATGGGTTTAAATTTTCTCCTCAAAAAACAGTAGCTGTTCTTTTTTCATTGCGACGAGGCCTACAGGTCGATCCCAGTCTATACTTGAATCACACTGCGCTACCAATTAAACAAGAACACAAATTTTTAGGCCTAACTTTCGACAAGAAACTCACATTTCTACCACACATTAACAACCTTAAAAAGAAAGCTTCTCAAGCCCTCAATGTCTTAAAAGTGCTCTCACGGAAGCGGTGGGGGTCCGATAGAGCAAGCCTTTTACAAATATATCGCTCTCTGGTGCGCTCCAAGCTGGACTACGGGTGCATAGTATATGGCTCGGCAAGAGCATCCTACTTGAAAAGATTAGACCCCATTCATAATCTTGGTCTCCGCCTATCATCTGGAGCATACAGAACATCACCAGTAGCCAGCCTATACGTTGAAACTAATGAGCCCGCTCTTGAGGACCGAAGAATCGCCCTTACATGCTCATATGTCTTAAAAATCCGTTCTCTTCCGAAACATCTCTGCCATCCAGTTGTCACCAAGTGCCCATCTAAAAGATTATTCATCAACAAACCACATTCTATCAGACCATTACTATTGCGCTTTGAAGACAAATGTGAAGAGCTAACAGTACTAGATGCCCTACCGAATATTGCACAAAGGAATGAATATTTACCACCATGGTACAGCCTGCCTTCAGTATGTGACCTCACAATGACACATTTAGATAAAAAGCAAACGCCAAATGAGTACATATTACAGGAATTCTTTGCACTACAAGAAAAGTATGACACTTACATTGAATTTTATACCGATGGCTCAAAAACAGAAAATCACGTTGGAAGTGCAGTAATCCAAGGAAAAAACAAACAGATAATGCGACTACCGGAATGCGCATCGGTTTTTACTGCTGAGTGTTATGCCATCTTTGTAGCTGTGGAAAAAATAGTAAGAGAGAATATCAAAAATAGCATCATTTACACCGATTCCCTGAGTATGCTCAAAGCACTGCACTCCAGAAATGCTGCTGAACCCATAATAGGTAACATCATACATAACATTGTTAAAATCACAAAACAAAAACGTAACATTAAATTCTGCTGGGTTCCTAGCCATGTTGGAATCGTAGGTAATGAAAAAGCAGATGTATGCGCTGCACAAGCCCGGAATGGCCAAATAAAACAAGTGAGCATACCGCACAGGGATTGCTTAAAGTTTATCAACAGTAAACTCAGAAATAAGTGGCAGGCCGCATGGCAAGATCACGTAAACAACAAATTACATTCTGTGAAACCAATTTTAGGGGAATGGCAATCATGTAGGCATCAAGAACGTTTTACCGAAGTTATTTTATGTCGGCTCCGCATTGGACACACCCACCTCACGCACAACTTTCTGCTAGCCAAACAAAACAAACCTCTCTGTGAAATGTGTGGTGCTGAACTCACAGTGAACCACATTTTAATTTCATGCATAAAATTAGAAGAACTAAGAAAGAAATATTTCACAACATTTTACAGGGAAAGCATCCCATTACACCCCATGCTACTCTTAGGTGATCGAGCACTGGTTGACATTTCATGTATTTTTAGGTTTCTCAAGGAAGCCAACGTTTTAAACAAACTCTAAGTATTTTTAAAAAGCTTCACCATTAACAAAAACTCTAACCTTGAGGTTGGCGCAGCATAGCCTCAGTTGCTTTTGCGCCATAAAAATCAATATAACTAACTAACTTTCTTTCTTTCTTTCTTTCTTTCTTTCTTTCTTTCTTTCTTTCTTTCTTTCTTTCTTTCTTTCTTTCTTTCTTTCTTTCTTTCTTTCTTTCTTTCTTTCTTTCTTTCTTTCTTTCTTTCTTTCTTTCTTTCCTTTTACTAATCCAACATCTCGGAAGCAATCAGCGGTCTTGTCCACTTGGCACGGTTCTCAGCCTGTGCGAATAATTGATATTCCATTGGGGCGATGGTGCGGTCGACATTCATTCGAGGGGGAAGCGCCTCTGCTGGCTTCGCGCGCGCCCTTCTATCGGTGAAACGCGCGATGTGTCGAAGAGGCACTCTGCGCGTTCGACGACAGGCGCTGCTGCTGCGCTACGGGGAAGAAATTCGTATAGCATCGATCTGAAGAGGAAACGAAAGGGTCTCAGACTGACTGTAGCTCGGAATGACGAGATCAACGTCCTGGATTGAAAGGGGGGAAAAAAACGCGCAAACTCTCGGACGCTGACACTCTGGCAGTGTCTGCTCTGAGACCTGTGTGTAACCACCTATAGGAATGAAGAGTTCTGCAGCTGCAGTCGGGCCCCGTTAATATGACCCCGACACGAATTATGGGCGATTTTTCTTCGGATCAAACTTTTTCGATGTATGTAGGCTTCGTTAAAATGGAAACTCGCTCTCCGGACAGCGGACAGGGTGAAAATTCACGGATCCCATCGAGGCCCATGTATTTCTGCCGCGTTTGCGTGGACAGCATCGAGAACAAAATCTGTACTGCCCCATTCAGGTGTTTCCTTTCCCGTGTTATAAGTGCATGACACCACCGAAAGGCAGCGCGAAAGTTCAAATGCAATAAATTATGGACCTTTTTTGTTGTTTCATACTGTATACATTGCCAAGGTGCCCCATCCACAAGCCGTATACCGTTTGCCGTATTGCATGAATTGCTGTGCAGAAAACTCTATGCAGTTCGTGCTGTGCTGATAGTCGCAGTCCGCGACTATCAGCCGCGACTAAGTACGTATACTCGCATGCACGTACTAGCGGTTCGGGTGTTGTGAACAGTCGTAATAAGCCGTTATGTCATTAGACGCCATCACTCGTCTCATGAACTAGGTGCTTCAAGCTGCACCGCAAAATTAAAAAAAATACCGGCTACCAGGATAGTGGGCTTTTGCCAACCGCATTGCACGAAAGTAGACCTTGATGAAAGCGTTTTTTATTTCTTCTGAATAATGTTTTTCTTTCTGGTTCGTTATTACGGACGACTCGCTCTGTGGACAGTCTTGCTCGGCAACCAGAGTGCCCATATGATGGTTTGGTTTATGGTTGTTTAACGCCCCAAAGCGACTCAGGCCATGAGGGACGCCGCAGTGAAGGGCTCCGGATATTTGACCACCTGTGGTTCTTTAACGAGCACTGACGTCGCACAGTACACAGTACACGAGCCTCTAGAATTTCGCCTCCATCGAAGTTCGACCGCCGCGGCCGGGATCGAACCCTCGTCGTCTTTCGGATCAGCAGCCGAGCGTCGTAACCACTGAGCCACTGCGGCGGCCAGAGTGTCCATATGAACGGGAACGACTATATCTATAGCACGACCGGCTTTATCTATAGTAATGCGTTAGACATGTAGCTTTGGATGTCTTATGTGCACCGTTGTTGTATGCTGTTTATTGAAGTATATGCACAGTCCATGAACTGTCGAAATTTCTGCGACTGCACTCACCTGACCGCGCTTGGCGCCATTAGAGAGATTTAGCATAGCGGAGTACTGGATGCCTACTGCGCATGCGCGAACGCGGTGGCAAAGGTGGCGCTGCAGGTAGGGCCACTGCGCGCGCGCAGCCGGAGTCCGCTAAACGCGCCTTAAATCTCTCTATCGGCACTGTTAGCGTGCTACAAAGTATAGAAGCAGGCCCTGTGTGGGTTCGGTAATTTCCAGCATGCTGGTCACACCTGGGTTCTGAGCTGCTCCGATAAGGCTCATTCGGAATGCAACCGCCGCTTGAAAACCTGCTGCACAGCGCAGACCCGATACGGTTAGTATGCGAGAGCAGGTCTTGTTTCTCCTGCAAGTGGTCTTGAGGGATTTCGGTGGCTGCGTCAAACGGCTTGGTTTGCAACTTGGAGCCAAGACTGGAGTGGTCGCATTTCGAATGCCAGTTGCACGTTATATACCTCTCGCGTTGGGCGGTATATTATCCAGCCCGTTGACCAGTGCGACCGATGGTGCCGCGAGCGAAAGAGCGCATGTAGTTGCGAGGCGACGTGTTCGGCGTACTTAATAAAGCGCTGCTGAAGGGGGAAGAAATAAGAAAGGAAAAAAAAAAAACAAAGGCAACTGCTATACAACGCGTTTGTCGAGCCATGCAAGCAGAAACGCTAGTTTATTTGTAACTCTCTGTGTATATCACAACGCTAGGTGCTGTGACACCTTGCGTTGTGATGTAGGCTCAGTTCACTCGGTAAGTGGGAAGACTTTATCCAGCAGTAAACAAGGGCTGAGTAAGTAAGTGCGTGTCAGCGCTGGTGCTGTTTTTTTTTTCTTCGTCTCACGTCGTTTCCAGTAAAATGCCTGCTGTGCAGACTGAGCAAGCCTCTCTCGAGCGCGCGGCTGCAGAGATTGCATCGCACCGCCGGGGACAGGAGCCACTGATCCCTGTTATCGTAAATCATCCCGAAAAGAGGAGTGTAGGTAAATCTGAAATGCCCCGCGCGTCACGTTTTGCTGCAGACTGTGAATTTCTGTAGTTTTTGTTTTAGTTCGCAAAAAAAAAAAAAATAGACAGTCCCGCCACTATCGTACATTTCTCAAAGCAACGTCAAAAAGCCACCTGCCAGGTATGCCGAAGGCATACTGTAAGAATAACAACTTTACGAATTAAGCCTCTGATCTCATCGAAGCAACACAAAATTTCAGCTTGCTAATAGCGACACCAGCTGCCGATGAAATGGCTTTGAATTTTGCTTTTATTTGCTTTGATGTACGAGATTGAATTTGTGTGGCGATTTCTCGTTTTTCGCACATTCGGAGATTATCTCAGTTTGGTAATTTTATTTAAGCAGTAACAATTGCTCCTTAAACAAGGTACGTTTTTGTTTTGTTTTTAAAGTTCTGTAACGTAGGCGCCAGTAACAGCGGAATACTGAGTCTTCGGAATTTTGACCCCACGTTTTGACTGCCTGGGCACTGCAGATTCAAATCACACCCAGACATTTGGAGCTGGGTGTTCGCAGTGCGGTGGACCGCGCGCCGTACTTCTCGTACACTCTACCAGCCGTACAAGGAAATGCAAGACCTTCTTCCTACGCTTCACTTGCAACACTTCATTGTTGTTGAGCCGCCGCGGTGGCTCAGTGGTTGTGGCGCTCGTCTGCTGACCCGATGGAGGCGAAATTCTAGAGGTCCGTGTACTGTGCGATGTAAGTGCACGATAAAGAACCCCAGGCTGTCGAAATTTCCGGATCCCTTCACTATGGCGTCCCCCATATCCTGGCTTGCTTTGGGAAACTAAACCCCCATAAGCCACAAACCACTTCATTGTTGGGAAACGGCGCGCTACACAGGCGGACGCGGACACGTGCCAGCAGCTACTGCGTAGGCACACGGGATGAATCGCTTCGCCCCCCCCCCCCCCCCCCCCCCCTTCCTGTCAGTGACCGCGTAGCGCTGCTGCTTTCCGACCGTGAACGTTTGCGTGTCAGTTGTCTTAAACACTTTAAGCCTTGTTAGAACACTGCGCAGGCTCCTTCCTTTGCTTCGATGGCAGTCCGCCCGCTCAGTGTATACTGCGTGTAGGTGTATTGTCGGTGTTCCTCATTTTTGTCTCTAGCTGCCGAACCGAGCTCCCTTCCTTCTCTTCAGCGCGGCGATTTTCGCTCTCCGCCTCCTCGAAAACGCGGTCCGATTCCGCTGTCTTTGCGAACGAGAAAGCACGGCGGCAAGATCCCCCCCCCCCCCTCCCCGTGGGTGTATCGTAATGGACGTCGCATTCAAACTCATGAGCAGCGAGCCGGCAGCTCCAACGCGCATCTCCTCCGCCACTTCCGCGTGAAAGAACGCACGCGAGAGTGAATCGTCGCTGGCCGCGGTTCCGCTGCGCTTTAGCCGCGCGCGCGTGTTTGTGTGTGCGTGCGTGTGCGCGCGACTGCGTGTGCGTGCGTGTGCGCGCGACTGCGTGTGCTCCCGGCGCGCGCAGCCGCTGCCGATGCGGCGCGTGCCTACACTTCCGGCTGGCGACAGACCGAGCGACGCGCAGCCGCGGACCGAGTGATCCAGCTGTTTTTGTGGGACGCGTGCGCACGGGGCGATCATCGCGTGTGCGCTACGCGCTGCCTGCACGCGCCTTGGCGGTTCGCTAGAGGCTGGAAGCGTTGCGGTGTTTCTTATCTGCACTGCCGCCGCGTCTCTGTAGTTCTTCCCGCGGTATTCATCCTCACTGTAAGGAAAGTTGCTATGCGCATTTTAGATGGTAACGCTTTCGATGTGAGCTATTTGGTTGAACTGCATAGTTTTAACGGCTCTGAGACGCCGGACGGACGGAAATAGACAAGCCAAGCGAATGCTGTTCTATTTTTGACCGTCCATCCGTCGTCTTAGTGCTGTTGAAACTGCGGCGGCCTAGGCGGTTGGGTTGATGCGCTGGGGAAGATTGCCCGGGGGAAGGGCCGGAGCCTGGAAACAATGCCCGATGAGATGCGGGTACGTTGAGCTGGCGCGGCAGTGGGGGCGACCGACATTGTCCTGCGTGTCGCGCAGCGAGAACGGGCACAGTGCGGGCGACCAAAGTGGAAACCTACGTTGCGCTGCGAAACGAGTAAATGACAATGCCACGTGCCCACTTCTCGCGCCCTTTTCTCCTACCCCTCGTTTCTTTTCCCGTCTCCCCTTTCTCTACTGTGTGTTTTAAAGCGAGCTCAACTTGTTGGCTTCGGTGGCTTCGAGGCATCATTCCAGCGCACGCGCGCCCGTAAAAGCATCGCGGCTTGCGTTTCCCCCGTCCCACAGCCCGCTTCGTGACGCAGCCATTTTACGCTCCGCAGCTTTCACTGACGCCTTTTTCATCCTTACGCCTGCTCTCTTCTGTCGCTACTGCGTAATCAAACCGAAGAAACAGGTAGTCTCGCTGGGGGCTTGTGCCAAACCAGAGTCTCGAAAGACTCTGGCCGAACGAATACCTTTAGGGTGCGCGTGACTCTACGGTGGCGCCGCCCTTGCGGCCGCTACTGGAATTACCGAGCGTGAGCTGGCCTGAGCGAAACTGTCATTACGCTCCACCAGCATATGATTTTTGATGAACGACGCCTAACCCTGTGTCAGTCTGCACCGCGTGTCGAGGCACACGGCTGGCTGTTTACGAGTCTCCCGAAGCTTAGTTGAACCGCGCCGCGTGCCTGTGCAGCCCACGGAACGACGACCCCGTCCCGGGCTGTTCGGCCTCGTATCGTGCGCCGCACGTGCGTCGACAGCCGCCGTGACGCAATCTTCATTGCGCCAAGGTCGTGTTCTGGGAACCTCTGGTGCTGCCAGGGCTTCCTGTGGGACGGCGCAATTGCTCTTCTGCCTGCATGCACATGTTTTCATCGCGCGTCTATTTTATTTTCGGGCCGTGTTTACGAACGCGCTGAATTCGTCCCTGGCGTCGCCACATGGCAGTGCGAATGGGTTGACGCCGGTGCGTTGGTTATTAAAAGAGCAGATGTGGTCATGACGTCCGCGGAGTGAGTGAAGAGAGCGAGAGAACGTACTGCGTGGGGCCTAAAGTTATATGTGAGATGTATGTGAGGTAGTTACTGCGCCATTTCCTTTCCTCAAAAACCTAGTTTACCAGTTTTCAAGGGTCCTGTTCTGTCTTTCTTCTTCTTGTCGCTGTCTTTGTTATCCCTGTACGCGCGCGAACAGCAAAATCTGGAGAATGGAAACGGCGAATTTAACCGGGAACATCTGTACCCGTCAGTTTTCGTGCAGGGAACGCCGCGCATCCGTGGTTTGTGGTGCAGATTATATTTCAAGCGTTGCAAGAGGTACAGATGGTGCAGGATGGAAATCGGCTGCGATACGAATCTGACGGACCGAACTCGTGGATGAACTCATGGGACGTGCACAAACCGTGAACTAGTCTGGCAGCCGCCCTCTCCCGGCTTCATTTCTTCGGTTTCTCGTTTTGTTAGCTGTCTGCCCTATCGCCTAGACTACACTCTAAACACAAGTACGACTAGGGAGTGCGCTAGAAAACAGCTTACTTCTTTTACACTCTTTTCTGTTTAGAATATGTAAAGTAGCACAATCAAGCTGCATCAACGCGTGGTTGGAGGCAAGTACATGTGCTGAGCAACAACTCTATTTCACGCTGGGAAAGGAAAAGGCGACTGAAACGAAGAAAACGGGACAGAAAGGGAAGCAATACATTCCGCAAACGACAAAGAAAGTAAATGCGTTCAGCTGAGCGGTGTAAGTTGGCCGCGAGTCGGTACGTGTGCGTTTCGTGGTCGTCTGCATGTAACACGAGTGAGAGCAGTGCGGACAATGGAGAATGACGGAGTGGTTGCAGGATGGGCACCTGTCTCGTCCTTTCTTTCTCCAATTTCGGGCCACCGTCGTTTCGCGTTAGTCCCATCGACCGTGAATAAACGTCGGTGGGCTGCGCAACGACCCGTGTCTACCAAACTGCGTGTAGAGCGAACAATATTTGGGCTTCATACTTAAACAGCGCGAAGGATGGAGGCAAAGGACGAGGCAAGAGAAACACGGCGCTGACTACCAACTGAATGCTTTATACAGAAAAAACAGTCGAGAAAAATCAATGAACACTTCCATAAGTTAAAGAAGGGCAGCAAAAGGTGTCAACCGATGCCAGCGTCCAACTCAAAGTCAAAGTCAAAGTGTTTATTTAGACAGCTCAATGGTACAGTTGCCTAGGGCGCAGACTAAAAGGCAAATGGATGCCTGACAAAGGGTCCACGCCCTTCTTGCTCCCATTCGAGAGCACAAGACATTCAGCGCATAAAATAGACACAAAAACGAAATGTAAATACAGAAAGGATTGGTTAACAGTGAACTGTAGTAATTTCATCTTGAACATTTATCTACAGTTGGAGAAATACTATGAGAGACAACAGAATAAAAATAAAAACGAAAAGAGTGGTTATGCCTGGAGTGACAACAGATACATGGTGATGCAATTTTGAAAGTGTTGTGTCCCCATATTGCTTTTGTGTGTGTGCGCCCCCGCGTCCTCCTCCTAACGACCACTCGATCCTCCTCCTAACGACCACTCGCATCCTCCTCCTAACGACCACGACAGTTGCCCCTCGTCGCACGCTGTCGCCAGATGCCCCCCCCCCCCCCCCCACGGTGCGCCCCCGCACCCTCCTCCTGTTCTGGGAAGCCACTCCCTCCCGTGGACGCTTCTCCGTTCCCTCCTTTCTTCGGGCGGCCAGTTCGGCTCCTGCCTCGGTCGACGCTGGTCGCACCCTCATCGGCTTTAAATAAACGAAGTCTTAAAGTACCGTGTGCGTCTTTCGCTGCATTCAACACAGCCACCGGACACGACAGTGGCGACGAGAAAGTGGATTCGACCCGCGCTACGCAACGCTATTGACAAGCCATGGCTACGCGAGGGTTTCCCAATCAGATACCGGAATTCAACGGCTCATCGTGGTCATCGTGGGTTGGACGCCTTCAGTTCGCTGCATTCAACACAGCGACCGGACACGACAGAAAGCTTTCAATGATTTGCTTTCTTGAATAATGTTTACAGCAGAATGGTGATCCTTTAAAAAACTAGAAATTCTGTAGCTAAGTTTCTGGGCGCCGTAGTTCGTACGTATTTTTGCCTTATTATAACTTATGTGCCGTATGTTGTTGCTGTGTGGTTTCGTGAGATACCTATGACAAAAGGCGGCAGGATCAGAATGCATTTGTTGGTAAGTGGCTAACGCTATCTTTTTGTTTATAACATTCCACAGTGTAAGCAATTGGTGTTTCCTAAACAATGGGGCAGTGTGGTTAAGGTATGGTGCATTATCCATTAGTCGCAGAAATTTCTTTTGTAATAAGTATATGTTTTCTATGCTTGTTTTAGGTGCTATGCCCCAAACAAGAAGACAATAGTGGAAACGCGAATGTACCAGTGTGTAGTATAGCTGCGTGTGCGTGTGCCCCAGCCCTTCAAACAAAAACACAAGCTAACAATGGCGCAATGCACAGTCGTAGTCAGTCATGCCTTGCAAGCACAGCTTGCATGAACGCAATCTCATTTTTATGTAGGTTCACTGAACCCTTTGCCACACACGCTTCGTCGTCTTCAAGGATAGAAAGCATTTTCTATAGAAAATGCTAGAAGCAGTTTCTCGCCCCACCGTCCCAACTTTTTATCCTCAGAACGTTTGGGCGCTGGCTATAGCTGGTCCGTCGTGTTAAACTTGATCTGGCAATATATGATAAACGCAGATAGCAGGTGACGTACACATAGCAGCAACAGGGAAGTGCAAACAGATGAACTCAATTGACTACTGTATAATCACCAAAGAATCGCTCGTCTGTTCGCGCTTTGCTATTTCTCTGATGTCTGCGTCCCGCACTCTCTGCGTTTAGTATTTAGAGCGAGAACTAAGCTTCAAGCGAAGATCTCACGCCTTTTCCTCTTCTTTCAAGGGCATCCCGCTTGTAGCTCACACTGTTCGAAGAGTGACCGGATTGCGACACATCGTGCAAGGGCTATGTAAGCGCAAACGGCGGAAGCGACACGCTTCCCGAATGGCTACCGCTTCTCGCATGCCTAACGGATATAGATATGCGCGGGAAGCCGTAGACATGCGAGAAGCGGTAATCATTCGGGAAGCGTGTCGCTTCCGCCGTTTGCGCTTGCATGGGCCTTGCACGATATGTCTCAATCCAGTCTCTGCCCGAACAGTGTGAGTTACAAGCAGGATGCCCTTGAAAGAAGAGGAAAGGCGTGAGGTCTTCGCTTGAAGCTTAGGTCTCGCTCTATATACTAAACGCAGAGAGTGCGGGACGCAGACATCAGAGAAACAGCGAAGCGCGAACACACGAGCAATTATTTAGCGGTTACTATACAGACACGCTTCCCGAATGATTACCGCTTCTTGCATGTCTGCTGCTTCCCGCGCATATCTCTATCCGTAGCCGCGCCCAGCCGGCCGTCGCGCGCATTGTCCTTGGCTGGTGGTACCCATACAAAACGCGTCGGCCTCAGCCCACGCTCCATTACGTGTTGGTCGTGCCGCCGTGCCCCGTCGCTGGCGCTGTGGGCGCGAGCCCTAATGTTTATTTAGGCTCGCGCGCCTGTGCATGTCGTTTGCGCGTGTAGCACTGGACGGAACGCCATACGAGAGGAGAGCGTCTTGGCTCTCTCCAGATTGGTATGCTGCCTGTCGCCGCCCGCGTGCTCGTGTCTGTTCTTTCGCCGGGACCTCTGGCAACATCCGCTTGTTAGAGCTAGATCTGACGGGTCAGTGAATTGGAAGCCGAATAAGGGAAACTGCTTACATACCAAAAAGAACCTAGTAGCTTTTATAGCGCTGCACAGAATTTTGATGCTCGTTTTTATTGCAGATCTTAGACAGATTCACCCTCGTAACATGTACTGAGACATTTGGCGACAGCTGACCTTGTACCTTAAAAATTCATAGACGAGACATGGTGCTCCGAGCGTCCGTTTGTCTGAGAGCAGGGACGGGGCGCTTACGCGCATCGTCAAGCATCAAAGGGCCACGCGTTTACATGCATTCGTATACTGCTGCTGCCTGCCACCTGTTAAATGCGAGGCCGGGACTCCCTGCTCGTTTATTCCGTGCGCTGAGCTCTGGTGTGACGGGATGTGATATGATGCACGTGTGCACATATTTTGAGCAACACATGCGCGCCCAACGTATGCCGCACTGTGCAAAAAGGAAAAAAAGAAGCCACGAGTAAATCGTGCGCGCCGTGAGTCGAAGCGCACGTGGGTGTTCTCTGGCGCGCGCTGTGCCATCGTGGCGAGGCCCAGCTTTGAGCATAGAATGCACGACGGGCTCGATGCAGCGCTTGCGCGATCTTCCCGGGTCCGCGCCTGTTCGCGTAAAGGTCGGCTGCTCTTGGCGCCGTGCGTGTGCCTGTGGCCTTATCTCGGCGTGCACTCAAAGTCCCACTGCTGTGGAGGAGAAGGGCCAGGGACCCGGAAAATAAGAGAAATGCGCAGTAAACACACTCGACCGTGGTCTTTCGCGCCTCTTCGTACAGCTATACAGAGAGCTGTCACCGCAAGAGCCGTTTAAGAGGAGTGGGATACGGCATGCCCTATAGTGTCTTCCCTCATCCCCTTCCTTTGTAAATAAACGCGCCTCGCTCGCTGTCGTCGACGTTCTCGATAGTTTATATCTCTCTCTGTGTAATGTGTCAGTGCTGTCCGGAACGGTCGCTATCGAAACGACCCGTGTTCAGTTATGGACGCGATAGGCGCGCGGGTTATCGCGTGCCGCTTGCGCGCTGATTGCCGTGAGTGCGTGCACGCGCTCGCATGGTTCCGGTTTCTTCCGGAGTTGACGCGGCTTGTTGCTACCTGCCCGGCCTGCAGTGTCCGTTAATGTCGAGTCTAAATGCTGCGAATAACGCCACGCAGGGTTCGCGCCTGGGCAGTGCTCGGTGTTCATACTTATCCCTTGAGAGATGTATACTTGGGTATATGTTTAGATAGCCCGGTTGGCGAGTCAGGCGTCTACGAAAGCAGTTTCAAACAAGCCAAGCGCACTGTATGCACACCGTGTCGTCCTTGCTACGGAACGCTTCATAGCTAAGTACGACAGAAAAAAAAAAAAGGACAAGAAACGGGTAAGAGGGTTGGGTTGAGGGGAGGTGCAAGTAGCTCTGATCAAGTTCAGTACTGCAGTTCCCTGTAACAGCACAAATAGGCTTGTGTTCAGTGCAGTCTTTGACCTCTGGTCGAACCAAGATATTGTAGCGAAATGAATGTTCCGGGCGTAGTTTTGGCTCCGCCGTGATCGAAGAAGGGAATCCGTATTGGCGTCGTTGAGTATATTGGGTTAACTTGGTTTATTACCGTAGGGTTGCACGAAACATTGTCTACACTAGGTCAGCAGATACAAAGTAAACAACAAAACGAGTTTTCATAAGTGGCGCGCAACATCTCCGGAACAGCGCTCACTGGCAGCAACGGAACAGTCGCTGACCTTCTGTGGCTCGCGAAATCCTCGGGATTCGGCGACACTTTCCTTCACCGATCAAAAAGCGGATTCTCTGGGCGAGTCGGGTGGATTCGTGCACGGCAGTATTGTAAAGAGGAGTGGGTTACATTCAAACGGCACAGAGCGTAGACCAAAATGATTCAGTAGATTATGCATTATGAGCGACGATCGTCTTGAAAACGTGAGGTGCTCCCGTCTGAGCCCCCAAAGCCCGTGCTGAAGGCGCGACCATGGACAGGACTTGGTGCGCCGCCGTCGTTCCCTGGCACGTCTGTGTCCGTGGCGCGTGTTTTCTCTGTGCGGGCGGGCGCAGTGGGGAGGAGACTTGGTCGCCAAGTCTTCACTCGGGGCGGCGAGGTCGGGCCGGCAGGAAGTGAACGCCGCCGCTTTGTGTCTACGTGCCGTGAAAAAAAGGGGGCAATTATCCCGGCTGTGAGCGCGGTTTGTTTTTGCCTCGTCGTCTTCTGGCCCGGCCGTACACGTATACCGCGGTCGGCGCCATGCGTGTCTTTTTTGCATGGGGGAGGGGCTCCAAGGAAGCTGTGCTTTCGGAGTCTGACGCGTCCTTGGCGAGCCCGCGGAATGTCCGTGATTTTCTTTGACGAGGCAGGTCGCGTCCATTGGGCCCGCACACTTTGCTGCGCCATTCCCGCTCATTAAGGACGTCTGGTTACGTGTGCACGGTATAGCGTCCTGGAATATGTGCATACTAGTTTGTTTATTTTTTTCCCCTGGTCTTGAGCGGGATTTGAGATCTCTTGCGATTTCCAAATTGGCATACGAAGAATAGGTCTTTTCTATTGCTCTCCTTGGAGAATCCTAAGAGGCTATCTGGAACGTTGTTAAACTGCTGCGAGTTCCGGGAGGGAGCTAGAGCATTCTGATTGTTTAAAAGCCCAGGCCTACACTGTTGCAGGAGAGAGAGTGGAATGAGTTTACGAGTGTCTTGTGCGCGTTGATAACAGTTTAGGCTAGCTGGCCTAAAGACATCATCAATAGCGTATGTGAAGAAAAAAAAAAAACATCACAAAGTAGGACACAGTCCTCGGCTTCGGTGCACTCGGAGAACCGGGGGTCGTCGAAATTGTTAAATTACGGCATCCGCCTGAGTGAAGCGCTGCGTCTACAAAGGACAACTGCAGAGGTTTCTCTGAATTTTCGCTGCCGGGAAAAAAAAAAAAAATCGTCTCGGGGACGAATTTTCTCGGCGTACAGCATTCTACGGATCTGTCTCCTGTGCGAAATGGGGGCGTGCCTAGCACCATACACGCATACACATGCACGTGTATACACAACCTGAGCGCAGCTGCTTGGCGCAGGCAGCCACGCGGGGCGTCCTTGGCGTTTTGCAGCTGCAAGCGGAGTGGGCTGCCTTGCATCGCTTTCGTGGTCGGGAAGCCCGGAGCCCTAGCAGGCGCGTTTTCTTTTTTTGCTTCCAGAGCAGTCCCATCTGTTCGTTAGCTTTCTCGCAGTCTTTTCTGCGAAGCGATAAGCTGGGTGTCGCGCGCGAAGAAACGAAATCGCTTGAAAAAAAAAAAAGAATAGTTACACAAGACTACCAGAAAGATAAGTAAAACAAAAGCAGGTCGGGCCGAGATTACGGTGACCGCTCCTGCTATATCGACCTTCAGAGTTCGGGCCGTGCTGTTCGTTAAAATGAGAGCGAAGTTTGAAGCTTATTTTTCAAGGCCCCGATGAAGTCATTAGCACGTTCGGCAGCTTGTCTTCTAGCTCCCCTGTCGCCGATCACGTACAGGCGCGGGCGTCCAGGAGACAAGAATGGCCTAATTTGCTCTGCCGACATCGCGGCGCCTTGGAGACCTTCCGTCCCGCCAATGAGCGCTCGCGACCCCGGCTTTGGCGGCGGCCTTGTTTTTTTTTCCCCGGCAAGCATCGCTGCCCCCTTCTGCCGCGCATCGGAGGCTGACCGACCCTCGCCGCGCGGCTTCTTCATCCGTCCATTGTTCTCGAGGCCGCCGGCTGCGCTCCGCATCACGATCAACAGGCCTCCGTGCACTCTCTCCCATCCGCCTTGATGCGACGATTCACTGCCGTCAGCTCCGCGAGGATCTGCTGACGTCGCTCCTGCGAGTGTTGGCACGTGACCGCATGCAGACTGAATCAAGGCCTGTTGCACCGAATGGGCCTCTCGTGTCCTCGGATTGCGGTGGCCAACAACCCGCGCTCGTCTCGCATCTTTCCCAGGGATATATGTTCTTGCCTAGCTCCTGCGTAACATTAGCGGGTGATAGGCGCACCTTTTTTTACGACCCGTGGTGCAACCGGTGTTTATGCGTCTTCGGGCCCGCCGACCTTCCTCCGCCGCGCGATTGCATCATCGCTCCGCAACCGCGGATACCTCGTGTCCTCCTCGTTCAATCGGGCGGCGCCTTCACTCGCGCGCGGCAACGGCTTTCCCGTTATGAGCGCGCCGTGTGTGTCGTAGCGCATATGCCCGGTGACGTGGAACGTTGTCAGCTTCGTCGACAGCTTCCCCCTCAGCGGGAACTGCCGCACCCTTCTCGGTGTCGGCAGCGATAGACGCTATCGGTGGAGGCGCGGGCCCCTACGCCTGTCTGGGCTCGTCTTTGTCGCCAGACCAGGCGCGTGTCTCTCCGGTGATTGTCCTTGTTCCGTCGCGAAACTCCCCGTAATGAATGAATGAAAAACATTATTGTCACAAGGGTTCTCTCAGCGTAGGTGGAGCTCAGTCCAGGGCCCCAATGGCCTTTGCAGTCTTGCGAGCCCTATCGATCAGTTTGAGCTGCTCTTCGTTTCCGTGCTTGAAAATCCGTCACGCTATTTGGACCCATGATAAGAAGAATACAGATTGTCGTGACCCCCTGTGGTAATAAAATGTACTGCTCAAGGCTGTTCCACTGATGGGTGAGGCCTGGGCACATGCAGCGCTGTAGCCTCCGGACTCCCTGTGAGCCACAGGACGCGTCTGGTCTTGGAAGGAGCAATTTCGTGACTGTGTGACAACAGGACTCTTGCCGCGCTCCACCTTGTCGGTGCTTCGGCGGTGATAGGCGCTATCGGCGGAGGCACGGGCCCCCGGGTGTACAGCGTATCGCTGCTCGCATCGCAAGCTGCTGTCGGCACGCGTCTGCGGGTGCTGCTGCTCGTCGTGCATCTCTGCCTTCCTGCACCAGCCAGCCGGCCCGCGTGTTGCGTGCCGCGTGCGAAGGTCGCGCCCGCTGTGAAACGGACGGGTACGGGCTGCCGTGTAGTGTGCGTTTGCTTCGCCCGCAACCTCGGCGAAACAGTTTTCTCTTTTTGTGGGGGAAACCCGCACCCTGCTGTAGCCACGTGCGCTTGCTGTTTTCTGCGACATATCCTGGGAACGGCCGCGGAAGCCCGGACTTTGTTTCTGCTTTGGTCCCGGATTGCTTGGCTCCCGTATCCGGCCGCTGGAAAGAAATAGAGAAAGGAACGCATGCTCGATCGTCTCTATTTCGACCTTTTGTGGCGAACAAAGCAGTGGGCGAGGTCGCGGCCGTGGACCAGCGCAACTACCGCACGCTTCGGCGCAGACTTGTGTGTGCCTTACTGGAGGTTCGCGTCCTTAAAAAATTGGGGCCTGTACTAGTACAGGCACGCGAACCAGTTGCACGGTCTGTTGGTTTGTTTTCGCTCGACCGGTCGCGCGCACTGCAGGAAGTGCGCAGCGTAAACGCCTGACATTTACGGGGGAATTACTGGGGTTTGCCGCGAATTATGCAACAGGGACGCTATTCTTTCTCATGCGGTCCCATGCCCGCGCGGTCGCGTCTTCCGTTCTGCAATGAGTCCAACATTGTATGCCCCGCCTCCTTTGTCAACATTGTAAGTTGTTGTCATTCGTTTCAGTTATGCAGGTGCAGCTGTACAACTCGCGCACTGACGCTTTGTAAGAGGCGAGTCAGTTATACGTCCCATTCACCGGTTCCGCTGCCAAATCCAGAGTGAGACAGCTACCGCGTCTTCCCTTTTTTCATGACTTCCCTTTCACCCTTTCTCCCTATACTTGTCTTCAAGCGTAACATACCTGCCGCGGTGGCTCAGTGGTTAGTCCACTCGGCTACTGAGCCGGAGTACCCGGGTTCGAACCCCACCGCGGCGGCCATGTTGTTTCGATGTAGGCGAAACTCGAAAGGCGCCCGTGAGCTGTGTGATCCGGAGCCCTCCACTATGGCGCCTCTTTCTTCTTTAACTTCCACCTTCTTCCCTTCCCTCACCCTCACGGCGCGGTTGAGGTGTCCATCTAGAAACTAGAGTCATCCAGTGACTGCTAGAAGCGAGACATTTACTGCGCCATTTCCTTTCCTCAGAAGCCACTAACCACACACGCCGGGACAATCAAGCGGCCGTCCGGTTCGCGCCGCCCCGTGGATTTCGACGTTTTCTCCTCTAACCATGCGATCATTGTAGCGTAACTGGCTATTCCTCCTGGCCTTGGCGTCGTGAATGCACCGCCCCCGACGCGTGCTGCCCATTTCCGGCCGTTTCGCCAAGTCCTCCCTCCGCAGGTCCTGCTGCGACTCTTCATTCGGTAGTGGCGTGCGGTCCCTCGGGTCGGCCTTCACGTCCAACGCTCTGTCGGCCCTTCCAACAACAGCACTCACGGCACAATGCGAAACTCTGAATCAAAATTCGGGCCTGACCATTAGCTAGTTTTTGGTACATTGGCTCGGTGATGGGTTCCGCAGCCGGTCAACCGTGTGCTAACCGCCGGCACGGGCACGCCGCTGTCTGCGGCAGACTCGTATGCTCCGGTGCCTTGCGTACAGCGGTCTCGTCGTGCATGCGATCCTGCGGGCCGACCGTCGTCGTCGCCGTCTGTGTGTCGCAACGGACCGCGCCTTTGCCGCCAAGGTCTCCCTCCCCTCGAACCGGACGCTGTGTCTCGCGGACCCCCTTTCTCCGCCTCTTTGCCTTCCTTCCTCTCCGCTTTAAAGCTCGACCTCATGTGCGTCTCTCTCCCTGGCGCCGACTTTGTTTTCATTTGTTATTCGCGGCCTGTATGCTGCGAGGGGGCGAGGCGCAGTCTGCTCTGGCGTGGTTAGGCTTCGTTCTGATAACGTCTTGGCCGTCAGTTGTAGACGCGCTGCTCTGCAAAAGCGTCCACATTTTTTTTTTTTTTCAAGAGATGTTTTCTGGCCACTCTCGCTCTGGGCGTTTCAGTAATAACCGTGTTTCTGACGACGTGCTTTATTGTAATTGGCGCTGGCGGCCTCTGCGTACGAGTGACGTCAAGTAAAGGAAGCGCGGGTCTGACGGCAATGCAAACTGACGTTTTGACCGTAGTTTTGACCTCGCGGAACCTAGCGGGCATATTCCTGCTTCTTTCAACATTTTTTTTTTCCGTTGCTTTCTACATTAGGCATGCAAAGTACCTTGGCGTGTCCGCATGCCCCCGCATACACGCACTCCAACGGTAGTAAACTTGCGCACAAACGGAGAGGTCGTGCCTTGCCATTCCAGGCCAGGGCTCCCGCGGATGTTTACGGGGTAAACATTCCTGTCCTAGCTGCTTCGCTGCACTGTAGTGTTTGGGCATACAACCCAGGCGAAAGAGGAATGTATAAAAGGCAGATACAGGGCTGCATACGCGCAGGGAAGAAGCGCTCGACCCCGGCGCATTGTGCTTTTTGTCCCCCCCCCCCCCCCCCCCTCTCCGTCCTATTTCAGCTGTACAAGAGACTCGTCGCGTTAAAAGAAAGAGGTTGGCGCTGATAGCCCCACAAGAATGCGTTGACAGCGGGCCGGCAATCTTTGGCGTCACGTCCTTCGCTCCTCCAGGAATTCCCTGGCCCGGTTTCCCAGGCTTTTCCATTGGACGGAACTTCTCTTTCCTTTCTTTTTTGTTTTTTACGATTTTGGTTGGTGAGCGACAGCTTCAGCACTGTCGGTAGATTTGCGAAGCTTGCAGTACTTCGTCTAGCTTATTTTGGCTTATACACCAGTGCCCTGGCTTAGATCTAGCTTATGGCCGTGTACTGAGCGTGTGCCGTTGGATACTTTCATTCTTACGAGATTTACTGAATTAGACCTTGAGTTTTTTTGTTTCTTTTAAGCCATGTTATTAATGCTGCTTTTACGACACTCCGTGCATATAAATTGATAACAGTCGCATCGACTAGGATATGAGCGCATCTCATTTCGTGGTCTTTTCTCCCTTTCTTTTTTTGCGCTTGTTTACTGCGTGTCAAGTCCAAAGAGAGACAGGATTTTAACTGCCAGCTTTACGAACCATCGCAGATCAATGCTCAGTCTTTACGATCGCCGCGTGCACGAGTGACGCTCGGGCAGTCTGCGCGCAAACATCTACAAACGCGGACAAACTTCCAACCCTTGACCTCGCATATATGTTCAAAAATGGAGCAATGTCGTGCAGGTCAAAGCCTCTGGGCGCTGGCGGGATTGTTTATGTACTCGCGACAGCTGCGGGGTCCTCTCTCTAGCCCGAGCAGGCTCAGCGCTGCTTCTCCGTATTGCACACTGACACTGATACGCGCTTGGGGCTCCGAGTGCCGTGCATTGCACAGAGAAGGTCTCGACACTTTTGGCGCGGATGACTGATCCGCAAACAGAAAACCATCGAAGAGCGCCCAAGGCTTTCTTGCGCGCAGCAGTGTTGTGTGTATAGTATTCGTCGCGAATTGAATACGCGCATGCCGCAGTATCCCCGCCCCCGCTGAGTTGCGTTTGTTTGCTTGTTTGTTCGTTCGTTGCTTTCTTTATTTGCGTTCTTTCCTAATTGTTTGTTTGCTTTGGGACTCGCTCATAAGAACCCCAGGTGGTCGAAATTATCCGGAGCCCTCCACTACGGCGTCTCTCATAGCCTTAGTCGCTTTGGGACGTTAAACCCCATAAACCAACCAATCATTTGATTTGTTTGTTGCGATGCCGTCGACTGGCGCGCCCGCGAAGTGTCGGCGAAAGCGGAAACCGCTCCCCCCCCCCCCCCCCCCCCCCCCTACCCCTTCGAAGCGCGGGAACTCGTTTTGGGGTCCGCTTATCCACTTATCTGCGGAAATTGCACCTCGGTCGTGCTGCTGTTCACGGAGAGCAGGTGGTCCAGAGCCAACTGTGGAGGAAAAGAAACAAAAAAAAAAGGTCAGAAGACAGAGACGAAATGCGGGCAGATAAACTTACCCCGGCGGGTACACACACAGGCTGTGTAGCTTTCACGAATGACCCCGTGAAGTCAAAACAGCGTGAGGGGGGGTCCGTTCTTGGCGCGCTCATAGTAAACAGACCCTGCAGGTGCTTGGCAGAGTTGACCACTTTAGCGTGGCCAGGTCCGCTTCCGTCCGAATTTCACTGCATTCATTTTCCCCTCATCTCCATTCCGTTGGCTGGCTTGTTTCCTCCCCGTGGTTCTTTTATCTTCACTTTCGATTTTGCGCCGCTAAATTTCGTAACGGATTGAAAACCGCCACACGCAGTCCACTATCCGAGGCTGCACATTTCATACTGCAGACGTGCGCTGCAGCGTATCTGATATGGACAGCGATATGGACTTTATCAGTTGTACAGATACGACTCTTCTCGTGGCAAACGTCGAAGAAATGCTGTGAAAGTTTCCATACCAGCGTAACACCGAACTTCCACTTGTGTTGAGTCAATTGAAGAAGTGAGATTGAAATGAGCCATACCGCTTATACGGTAACGCGTTAGGAAAGCGGTGCTGTAGCACGGCCGCTAGATACAAAGCGCAAATGCGCTTTGCATCTAGCGGCCGTGGCTGTAGTCATTCGAACGTGAAGTGGCATAGCACGGCACACGGACGCCTGGCTGAGTGCGACGGAAACTTGAAGGTTGTGTTTTCCATGGCCGACAAAGCGTCGTGCTCAGAGCCGGGGTTGCCGCAGCAGTTTCCAATGCAAAGGTCATGTTTGCTTGCATGAGCTGATGGCGAGCGTTGGGATGACATTTTGGAGCGGTCGTGTAGAAATCTCGTCGTCTCGCCGCTTGGCAATGCTGCTTCGGGTGAAGTGCTTCGTAGAGGGCCCGTGTTTTGTTTTCTTAACTCCGACTTTGCTTTGTGCTAGTGTGTTTCAGTGAACGACTACGCGAACACGCGAAAGATATTGAAAACCAGACACGCCGAAATAACATTGTCATTCAGTCCGCAGATTGCGAAGACTGTGAGGCGTTTCTGCACCGAACCACTATCATCGCCAAGTATAGCGATCACACCTCGCGCCTGATATCGAAGGCTTTCCACATTCACGAATTAGGTAACTCATGTGTAAGCCAACCATCGGTGGTTCTATTCCGACAGGAGCTCGCCTTTCTTAATCAGCGATGATTTGATGGCTCCTGTATGTATGTGATGTCATGTTCGTCCCGCATTTGCGTCCCTTCTTTGTTTTGGCTTGCCCTGCTGCTTTATATTGCCCCCCCCCCCCCCTCTTTCGCAATAAACCATTTGGTTGTTAGTTCAGCGCATCTTCTTCTTCACCTCTTTATAATGGCACATACCCACGTGGGGGGATTGGCCAAGGTATAGTGGTATACATAAGGAAATTTTCATAAGATTACGAGAAAATATCGGAGCCAAACGTGAATTTTGAAAAATGTATTCATGAAAAACGACAGAAGAATATTTGAAGTGAAATAACAAAGAACATTTTGGCGAGAATAATAATTAAAAAAAAAACAAAAAACTCCGAGACTTTTAAAGGAGTTAGCAAATCAACCTACCAGTTGCAATTACGTAATCATGGAGATTCCCACAAATTGAACTCAATGCAAAACCTTTGGCGCACGCTCCGAACGATAACAACACTGGCAGAGATAACGGGAGCCCTAACCTGGAGAGAGGGACCTCCAGGTAATTCTTTCTCTGAAGTGTGTCTGTCTCTTCTTCTTCCCTCCTGTTCGTCAGCGCTGTTTCGTCGTACCATTCAACATGAACCAACCAGCCTGACTCAGCCCTCTCCTTAGGCATGCCGTCTTCTTTTTCTCAGCATTATTCTTTGTTTTTAAGTGCACTATCGAACGGTGCCCTATACCATTAAAGCAGAGGTTGGGTCGTGTGACGGCGGAATAGGCCAAGGAATGTCACAGATGTGTCGGACTACGCACGCTCGCGCCCTTGACACTGAGCGCATTTTTTTTTCTTTTTCGTTCACTTTCAAGTGCATGCGCCCTGTTGTGGCCGAACGTTCTTGGGCCTTGCGACCGTCGGCGCGCGGTCGCCGGTGTTGACTTCGGCGGAGCTGTTTGTACGACGTCATCGGCTCGCGAACATCGCTCCTCGCCCGTCCTCGCACATAGCGCCCGCAAGGTGTCGCCGATGGTTTTGCGGGGCTGTTTTGGAGGCTTCGCTTCGTGTGCACGCTCTACCATGTTGTATCCGTTACACTCTAAAACAGAAAGGAGTTAAAAGGGAGTTGTCCTTTACTGCACTCCCCTTTTAGACCGCACTTCAGCGTCGGCCTTCGCAGGTCCGGCGTGCACGTTTACAATGCGTACAGGCCCCTGCGACCTCGGTGACAGTGGCAAGGGGTACAGGTGTTGCACCTGCACACCCTTTATTCTCGATACGCATGGCCGGGCGTGGCCCCGTCGTCGCCGTTTGCACCCTTTCCGTTTCGTCCTTGTGACGCAACTTCGTGAGGCGTGTTTGCAGTGGAACGTTATTAGTCGCCAGCCCACTGTGGTTGTCGTAGAAATAGCTGGTGGCGAACGCGCGATGACGCGCGAACAGTCGCCCCCTTTATTTTCTGCGTTTACTTCCCGGGTGTCGAAGTATCGAACCACGGATGTGTGTATATTGCTTGCGTACCGTTTGCGACCGGAACTTCCATATGCGGCCAGATTCGCGGAGTGCTGACGCATGCTCTGCTGTGCTTTTACCGCATTTGTTTGCCTTTGCTGCCCCCCCCCCCCCCCTCCCCCGGAATAAAGAAAGAAAGCAACAGTAGCAACGAAATAGTGGAATGTAGAGGAGGAAAGAGTAGGTTGCCTATCGCACAGTCTGGGGCAGGGGCGTCAGCGCAATTTGATCCAGCCAGTGGCGCGCCGTCGCGTTGCGGTATCCTTCCGTGCTTAGTCGACTGCGCAAACTCTCCCATTCGTGGAATAGTTGGATTACTCATTCGGGAATGGCTGCACTTGCTCAATTAGTCATTGCTAATTTGTATAGTTCGAGCTGATCGATGCTGTCGGAATTCACGCGCACTGAAAGGCAGTGCAAAAGTGTCAGCATGTACGACAAGCCGATCCCCCGTCCCTTCGTTCCGGACATCTACTGTTGGTTGTCCCCATTGTTTTCACGAACTGTTAACCACAGCGACATGGAGCATTGTTCGTAAAACAACATCGCGCACACACGTTCGTGATCTTTTCCCGCCCTTTCCCCTTTTAACGTCACGCCCGGCACCGTGGCGGCCTTTGTATCGCGGTTGTCATCTCGGCCAGCTGTGTAGCGCGACAGCCAATTTGTTTTTTTTTTCCATGGTTCACTGACTGCGCGCACGTAACAAAAAAAGAAGCGGGGGAGTTTGTTATGAAATGTCGAGAGGCGGTTGAATGTTTTCAATGTCAGCGCTGGTTGCTAGAGTAATAGTACTGCGCATTAGGCGATGTCGGAAACACGGGCTAGAAGTTGTTTAGAGCCTTGTTCTAAATTTAGGAGTTTGTTATGAAATGTCGAGAGGCGGTTGAATGTTTTCAATGTCAGCGCTGGTTGCTAGAGTAATAGTACTGCGCATTAGGCGATGTCGGAAACACGGGCTAGAAGTTGTTTAGAGCCTTGTTCTAAATTTAGGAGTTTGTTATGAAATGTCGCGGGGAGGTTGTGTGTTTTTTATGTAAGCGCTGCTTTTAGAGCCTTGTCCTAAATTTAACGTCTAAATAACGTTATGTATGAGTTGGTATGCGTAATGTTCATTGACATCACCTCTCTGCTAAATCATCTCGTTGATGATGCTTGCGGCGAATGCTACAGTTCGCCGGGCCTAAATAGAAGTATCGGTTACCATGCCCGACGAAGACTCTTGCAGACTGCAGTGACTGGAAACATCCGAGTCGGTGTCCTCGCGGAGTGGCTCTGCGGTAGTATGTCGGTCACAGAGCCCGTATTCAGCGTTGTAGACCTGCTAGTAGAAGGTACCCTGTTGAACATGTGTGCGATTGTCCTATTCTTGGTCGTGTTTTTCGTGCCACTCCGTCCAATGAGGGCTGAACCTTTGGAACGCGTGGATCGAACCTATTTTTTTTTTTTTTTTTGCTGATGTCGATGTCGATTTGGCTTGTCTTCTTTCTCCATACGCGCTGTGCGGAGCCTGAGGGGCTTCGTCCCGCGGGAGCTGTTGCTATAAGGAGCAACGTATTCGTCTCTGTTATGCTTCGCCGCATTAGATGGCTGCGTACACAGGCGCTGCCGCTCACGTAAACAACGCGAGTGCGGGAGGCTTGTCCTCGGAAAATGCGGTGGCTGCTCTAGGCGCCCGGAATAGACCGCGTCCTCCTCGCCCGCATGTGGGCATTGGGAAGGCGCGGGCCTTCGCGCTACAAAATGCGCGCTTTCCGCGTAGCAAGTGGTTATGCAAGTCAGTTGCGCACGCTTGTTTATTCTAGTCGGGTGAAGTGGTAGTGATTACCGTCGTCATCATCATCATGAGCCAGGTGTAGTCCACTGCTGGAAGTTTACCTCCAATTAGCCCTGTCCTTGCCCAGCCGCGGCCGCCATACAATCCCAGCAAATTATGGAGGAAGGAAAGAACTCGGGAAAGGTGGTTACGTCACATTTTTTGAAGCCGGCGTCTCCCTGCTACCCCCCTACTTGGCCGCCGTCTCAGCACGCTTGCCCATGCGCAGCAGACATTGCAGCAGACGACGCCGCTCTGCGCCGTCGGCCAGAGTCCCAATAATCCTTGCGAAAGGGCGTGACTTCCCAGCTCACTTTTTGGCGTGCAGCTCGCATAGGGAGGGCCTCTCCTTAGTTTTCCTTTCCCCATGCAGCAAATTTACCGATTCTCGGTGACTTATGCGTCTCCCTACGCTTAGAGTTCATTCTTTAGCCCACACGGGCCATTGGTTGGCTATCTGTTCTCCATATTATTGTCCCTTTTCTTGGATTTCGAAGTGGATATCCAGTGACTTTGCCGCCATCACGTCCACGTCCACCGAATCTCTTGCCAGTCACCTCTGGTTGTGTTAGCATTTGGCAGCCATGATTTTTTGCGCCCACCTTGTATATAACACTCCTCTCCCTCCGGGAGTTTGGCTCAACAATGTGAAATTAAATTCAATTTGTTGTTTAAATACTACGCTGCTCTCTTTCTGTTGACGTTATACCCCTATTATTAGCCTTTGCAAAGCCTGCTGCGCTAGCCGTGCTCTAATTGCAAGCTTTCTTTTATAAAATGCCGCGGCCAAATTGGTGTATGTAAGCGCAGGACCTCGCGTATTACACCATGCGCCGGGCGGATGCCGCCTCAGCTACGGCGGCGCTCAAGAAAACAGCTTCGTGCGAGCTTAGCTGGCGTGCCTCCTCCAAGCCAGTCAAGAAGGCTCTTCAGTCAGTTTCGATTACCTTCACTTGTTGAGGCTGCCAAATTCGATCGCGCGTTGGGGATCTTACCTGTCACGTGGTATGACTGAGCGACGTGGTGCCTTTCTTTCTGTTTCTCCCCGTTTTTGTTTTTTGTTTGTGTGCCTACCTTCGCCTTCGGTGAAGCGCAAGTGTTTGCGCATGCATAGCATATGGAGGCCGCGTTTCGTTGCGCGCCCTTTGTAAACAGCTTTGTCTGCTGCGGGTCCGACGAAGAGGGGCCACTCTTGACGCCTGCAGCAACGAGCTGGGCTGTGCAATTTTATCCTCCGGGGCGATTTTGTTTTCTAAAACTGGCGCCGTCTGGACGGGCCGACTGTAGACGTAAACATTTCTTCGCTCACTCTACACCCCCCCCCCCCCCCCTCCCCCGCCCCCTTTTCCCAAACCTTTTCTTTTTTAATTTTCTTTTTTTCACTCGCTCATGGGGTTCAGCAGTGTGGTCTCGCGGTTGTTGAGAGGAGCCCGTTTCTTGTATCCAGCGGTTGTTCTGTGTGAACATTGAAAAGAAAATGAAGAAACGACTGTAGAAGAGTTTACTGCTTAACTTTTCTTTTTTCTTCGCGGTTGTTTTATATCTCCATGTCTTGTTAGTAACGCTTGCGCAATATCCACCTGTAGCTTTGTACGTGCCAGTTCCGTTGAGATAGCAACGACAGCGTAACGGATGTGTATGGTGGGTCGGGGTTTTGAAGAGAAAGATAGAGCAGTGCACTGGTTAATTAAGCATGGGCGCGAGGTTAACGTGCGCGCGTTTGGCCCGCGGCTTCACAGGGCGCGCCCCATCTTTTGCTCTTATTTTTATGGCTCATTCACCCGCCGACAGCAGTCGCCGTGCCTTCGTGAGGATTGCGCAGGTCCCTCCAATATGATCGGGACTCAATTAATGATTACCCCATAATTCTGTGTGATAAGCACAACCAAACCACTTTTCCTTTTTTCTAACTAGGTTTCCTCTTAGCGCATAATATCAAAAAGTATATCAAAATATCAAAGTAATATCAAAAACTTTAGTAGAGAAATAACTGAAAAAAATCATCGTTTTGTTCAAGCTGGTTGTTCTCTTTGATATTAGAGGGACCTACCTGCACGTACAAGGTCTGAGAGTATCCTAAGTGGTTCGAATGAATCTTGGTTGTCTCCAACGGAGTGACGTTTACACCGTGCAAACTATAGCGTTGTGGTTGCTGAAAGCGGTGGGCAGGTTGTACCGTGAGAGGAGACAGCTGTAGTGAACCCATTTCGCTGGTTGCGAAGCTGCTGTAACCGGATGACCATTGCTATGGGCTGTGGCCGCTGCTTATCAACGAAACCTTGCCGGAGAAACTACCGGCTGGTAACGGATCGTTATGCATTCTACCTGGCGAAGAATGGAAACGAGGATAGAAGTTCTGGCGAACGGACCTTCTGTTACTCCGAGGTGCGCCGGTTGATTGTCGCGTTGACTGATGGCATAGGCACGCACACTCTTTGGGACTGAAGCTGCGATCCTTCTTTCTATCCAGTTCTACCTGCTCATGGCAACGGAAGGCCGTCTGTGCAAACATGGAAACGGCAGACGTTAAGCCCCACCTCGATGGACACTTCCGAGGCGTACGGGCGGAGCGCCTAGGCGCACGGGCGTAGGCTGGAGCCTGTCTGCGCATGCGCGACGCGCGAGCAGGCGCGAGCGGGGCGCAGATATCTGTGCATGTCAGATATCGGCGCCTGCGCACGGGCGCTAGCGCGCGCGTCGGAAGCGGGGTCCGGTTGACAATAATCGGAGGACCGCGGGGCTCTCGAGGACTCTTTTCTTCATAGCTTCGTGTTCCCCGAACTTTTCTTCGCGGTTTAATTCGTCCTTTCAGCGCCCCCCAACCATCTTTTGTTCACGGCTTGACATTCTTTCAGTCGGCTCGGGAGGGGGAGCGAGCCAGCACCAGGAGCATGGAGGTGAATGCCACTTTTCGACGCCCGTCGCGGCGCGTGCTGGGCGCGCAGGCGCTTCGCGTGTGCGCCTGGGAAGTGTCCATCGAGGTGGGGCTTACAGTCTGCTGGACGGTCCGGCTTTCGCGCTTCTCGCTGTCGATTGAACGGAACTGTGGGTGTGAGGGAACACCGGTTGCCCACTGCGGTACCGATACGAAGGTCGTTGGTTCTATTCCAAGGGCAGCTGCCGCCTAGCCGTAGTGAAGACTTCTTATGTGTAGTGGACGTGCGCGTGCTTAACGTTTTGTCTTAATCTCCGGGACATTTTTCTGAACGTCGTACAGTAGTACAGACAGATGCGATCAATGGGGCACTGGCTGACAGTTAAGGTGCGCTACTCTGATGCGCTCTTCGCCTTTAGTTTGTAAATGTGTGGAGTGACCGGGAAGGATCGTGTGCGGAATGGCCGCATGCGGTTAAGACCGCAAACGTGGGAACGAAGCTTTGGGAGTTAAGGCGCTTTGTCATGTTATCAGGAGGTGGGAAGACACTCGAGTGTGTCGGGAGAAAGGTGTTTGAGAAGGGAAGAGGGCAAGGAGGCGACCAAAGTGGAGATGTAGAGAACCGGCAGAGGTGATCTTCGGGAGAATAATCTGCCCGTGCGAACAGCTCAGGACAGGAAGAAACGGAGGACACTGTCCAGAAGCAACAACTCCACGTGGATGAGTGGGGTTGCTGAAGGTCGGAAGCGAAGATCCTCATGTCCGAAGCAGTGCGCTCGGGGGGGACAGGTTTCACTTGAGCGTGCTGTCGGCCGAGCAGCGATCGCTCCTGCTTCCGGAAGAAGCCCCCTTCGCAACCCTTGTCGTGGTGACGCGCCTCTGGAGAGGCGGCCGACCCATTCCGACGCCCCCCGAGTAGATTGGGATTCCCGATGCGCGCTGGCGGGCGCACGAAATGCGGCCGTGCCGGTCGCAGGTCACCGGGCCTTGCGAGCCTCTTCGCCGCCCGCCTCTGCCGCCGCCGAACGAACGGACGGAGGATTGTGGTGGCCGAGTCTTGCGCGCGCATACCTCGCGCGGCGGCGGGATTTCTTGGATGTCGTCGTTTCTTTTAGGATACTGCGCGCCTCGGCTTGTTGTTGTCATTCACGTCGTGAATTCAGTCGTGCGTGGCGAGTCCTACATACTGGGACGTAATTGTTTGAAAAGGCCGCGCCGTTTGCTTCGTCACCCCATCGGGTGAAGTAAACAAACCGCGCTGTGTGGTCTACACATACGGGAGGAAGTTTAGTTAGCAGGCTCCACGCCTTTTCCTTTTTTATTTCTTTTTTGACAAGGGGAGTGAGGACGGGCTGCAGATGTGAAAACAGGATGAAGTCGCTGCGGAGCGGATGTGGGTTTCGTGCGAGTGCGGGAGTCGGCTCCGTGTAGCGGTGTCACGGATGTCTGCCAATCGTATACGCACTCAAAAAAAAAAAAAAGTAAGTCTCTCACAAAATACCAACGCTCGGCTATTGAGCCGGAGTACCCGGGATCGAACCCGGCCGCTGCAGCCGCGTTTCGATGGAGGCGAAACGCGAGAGGCGACCGTGTGCTGTACGATGTCAGTGCACGTTAAATATCCCCAGGTGGTGGAAATTATTACGGCACATCTAACTTTCTTCTTCCACTACTTCCTTCATTCCTTCCTTCATGGCGTGGTTGAGGTGCCCACCGAGAAGTTACTGTGCGTTTCATTTCATCAAAAAACCAATTCTACCGGCTTTAGTGCGGGGGAAACAGATCGACGGTCATGTTCTCTTCTCGCTCAACGACTATACGAATTGGCACAAATCGAATTGCATGTGCGTCCAAAAGTCGCGCGAGTCGGACGTGTGCAGCCTGTCTTCTTTTCGTCAGCATATATTCGGTATTTGCTGCGTTCGCCTTCCGACATACCTCGCGAGTCTGTGAGCGTCTTTTGCGTCGTTACTAATGCGACAAAATCAACACCCAGCTCCGCTGCTTTCAACGCGCGCTCGCGTCCTCTCTAATTTCCAGCCCCGCGTGAGGGTTCCTAAGCTCCGTTCGTTCCGACGGAATGACCAAGTCGTGGATTACGCTTTGGCACTGCATGGTCAGCATGTACTCGTACGAGGCGAAATGTGTGTGCAGTTCGCTACGGTGGTTGGCGACAAGTGCGCCATTTTGTTTCAAGGTCTAAAATTTGCGCCGCCACGGCATTACTCCAAAAGGCCACATTTCCTGGTGTCTGGGCCGCGAAATCGGGCAATACAACTCGTCAGGCATAACTTCAGGTTCGTGCAAATAGGGTCCAGGGAAAAGAAAGGCGCAGTAACTGTCACTTCTCGGTGGACACCTCAACCGCGCCGTGAGGGGAGGAAGGATGGAGTGAACGAAGAAAGAGAGAAAGAGGTACCGTAGTAGAGGGCTCAGGAATAATTTCGGCCACATGCACGAATCCTTCACGTCACTGACATCGCACAGCACACGGGCGCGTTTTGCGTTCCGTCTCCATCGAAACACGGCCGCCGCGGCCGGGTTCGAACGCGGGCACTCCGACTCAACAGCCGAGCGCCCTAAGCACTGTGTTGAAGGATGCAGTGCAAGAAGACAGAAAGAGGCAAGAGCGTCATGTCCACGCTAGAGATGTAAGCTGTCCTTATGAAACAAAATGGCCTTTCCTGGCCGGGTAGTTGGTGCCGCCACCCAAGACGGAAATGCGGGCATGAAATCACTTTGCAAGCAGTTAACTGCGACCTCTCGCGGTTCAACGGAAAGAATTGCCTGCATATGTCTGAGTCCTATCGTCGGACTGTTTGCTGGCGTCCCATCGCGGGCTGGACGACGCTTTCGTCGCAGCTCCGGCCAACAAGCGCGCTCCTTTTCTTCCTGGGTTTCTTCGCCTTTGCGACAAGCGCGGACATCGCTGCAAGCGACGGGCTTTCCACCCCGGCGATCACGCAAACCACTGCCTGTCCCGCCCTGCTTTCGACGACGATAAGCGGGGCTCGGAAGTCTGCGTGAACGCTCTTCCTTCTGCATTGCGTCCTCGGCGCGCAAGGAGCCAGCGCTGACGACGCATTGGCTGTGGCTGTCCGCTCCCGCAGCGTGCGTAAATAAAGCTCGAAGGGGGACCGAGATTCGTTTTGAGGACAGTTCTGTTTACGGGGAGCCTGTTTAATGCACTTGGCGCTGGCGGAACCAAACCGCAAGTTCGTATAAACTGGAAGTTCGAATTAAGCGAGTTAACGCATTTCGTCATATACTGTACGCTCGAAGCGGCGGCGGACTTTAGTTCTTGCTCTTGCGCGCCCAAGGCGTCGCTAAGCGAGTGAATTTTGCTCCTCCGTCTTAGTTGAACCCTTGTTCGAGCCTCGCTTTTCTCTTGAAGCCCCGCATTTGTTTTCTCGACGCAGCGGGCGAAACGCGAGTACGACGGCTGCGCCGTGTACCGTACCCGCTATGTAGCGTCCACTTCCTGATCACGCCGAGCAGCCTTCCCTCGCCTCTAGAAAGCTGGGTGCTGTAGCTGTGCTCGTCGCTGGTGAAAGTGCCGCATTCGCGGCGGCAGACCCTACAAATTGGTGCCAGCCGCTCCGTCGGATACTGCCGGTCGGATAACGCCCTCGTATAACGAAAGGTCACCGGAATCCGACCTTTCCGCGAGGGAAGTCAGGTGCGAGTAGGGAGTTCTTTACATGCCACCTGTGGACCGATGTTACCGCGTCGTCGCTCGGAAATAGAAAGCAGGCTGCTCTACACAGCCAGTAGTCCTCCGCCAGCGCTGTATAAGATTGGAACGATGCTTCAAAGCCGCGGGTTTACCAATCTGTAGCTTGAGCTTTTCATTCATTCACTTCATTTTTTTTTTGTTTTACTTTTGTAGTGGTGAAGATTCTGTTCCTGGCCCAGCCATGGGACCAGGAACAGACTGTGCTGTCGATGCTTTGAAAATTTTGTGACTCGTTTGGAGAGCAACCGGCGCTTGTATGCCGGTCCCGTAGGAGGGCTTAGAGAGGCTCGTTGAATCTCGTTAAATCTCGTACGGTGCCCGGATGTTCTCGTTTCAGTGCCCGGATGTTGGCTCTCGGTCTCGGCGTGACGTCACCACACTGCCGACAACGGGAGCTAAAAGCATTTCATGCTTAAAAAACATCCGACGCTATGTCGCGATGTTGTGGTGAGGCGGTCAAGGGGTTACATCAGCGCCTGATCAGGACTGTCCAATGAGATATCTAATAGTAGTAATAATAAAGCCGCTTAACTTCGGTTCTGCGTCCGCGTGCAGCCGTGCATCCGGTACCTGACAACCTGTGTACCGCAGCGCCGCGCACCAGTCTAGATGCTAATCTTGTTTGCGCGTCGGCGCCTATAAATAGGCGCAGGTCTCTCGTTACGCTGCGTGCATGCAGTAGCGGTGCACGGGGCCGGGAGATCACGTCTTGTCTCGCCACGCGGCGCCCGCGCAAATAAAAAGAAAAGGGTCCCCTCCCCCAGTCCGCAGTTCAACGCCACCCCGCTCCTTACGGAATGTGCGGCATGGACAACTGTTATGCTGCGCAGCAACACTGATGCAGAGCTGTGCGCTAAACATACTGGGTCTGTCTGTTGGTGTGGATAGAACGGCGTCATGCTTAATTACAGCGGCTTTAACTGAACGCGTATTCGGAACAAAGCACTAGCCCGACAGGAATGTCCATTTCGCCGCATTGAAGAGCGCGGGTCATTATCTCGTCTCTGGTTTGAGAGGGCGCGATTACATGAGAACGAATTTCGTATACTATATATGGATGTGACGACCCTCTGCACTTTTGCATAGCTGTTGATTTAATCTTGTGTTTAGCCCCGTGGCTACAACAACGGCAACACTTGCTGCCCTTAGCCGGGGATTGTGAGGCTGGTTCTTCTCGTATATACCGAGATGCCATTTATATAGAGGGCGTCGTACCTACGGTTGCACAGTTGTCAACTAATATAGGAAATTCATTGTGCCGCCCCCTGTCTTCCATTAGCGGGCCTCTCTTGTTGCCCGATACCCTGCAACACCGTGAGGCCTGTACTGCGCTCATTCTTACACCTGGTAAACAGGCGGCTACAGAGCAGACGCTGACCAGGTATGTGTGTGTGTGTTATACATACAAACGCACGCACGGATCTCGCTGCGGCGCCTCATTCGTACAAATTGTCCAGCTGCCCCCGCGGTGGCGTGCCGCCCACGGCCACGGGTTAACGCCCACCAGCGGCGATCAATAGCGACACGGCATGGGACCTTGGGTCAGGCCGCCGGTGCTCTGTGTAATAGCGGTCGCCGCCGACATGGGCGCGTGGCACGAGCGTTTGTGCGTCCGTTTATATGGCCTGCCGCGTCCTATGTATACTCGTCTGAATTATTGCTTTCCGCGCCGTCTGCTGCGAGGGTTGTGCAGGGATGGTGGCGCGTCGGTATCGAGACACGCCATGTTGTACACAATGGGCTGTTTACTACGGGGGTCTTTGCGCGCGTAATGGAGTGCCGGATCGGTGAAATACCTAGAGGCGCTGAACTATACTTGTATACGTCATGTAAGGTTGTTCACAGTGTCGGTATGTGTAAGTTGTGCTTCTTGAATTCCGGCGCCGTCGGTTGACCGCAACCTTGGCGGGCGCCGCTTAACTCAGTCGGGGTCGTCGTGAAGAGAACTAAGCTTTATGGTGATGGCTTTCGAGCCTATGTACGTGTACATGTCCAGCGCATACAATCTATACGATGGACCACGCTGATTGGTCACCTCGTCGCGAGGCACCTCTGCTAGGCACCCATGCGCTTATAATTAATCCAAGCACCTCTGCGCATGGTACCTTTCTGTTTTAGGCACCTTTCCGCCTAGCACCTTGGCGCAAAGCATCTCTCCGCTAGACATTCATGCGTTAGGCACCTCTGCGCGAGACACCCATGCGTGAAGCACCTCTGCTCTCACGGAGAGGTACGTGTCAGAAAAAAAAAGGAAAATCGTCATGGCGCAGTTAAATCGTCCCCGTCTCGCACGCCGCAGGCCCGGGTTCGATTCCCGCCTAGACCCAAAGCTGTCAGAGATGTACAGTCCTAGCGCTTCTAAGCTGTGCAGTGAGGTTCTCTAGCGCACTTCGAAGTCCTAAGTGAGCGAGGGTTTCGCTCACCTTTGAGAAATTTGGAAGGCTGACAGCGCCGAACGAGGCCTGCTTAGAGATGGGAAGGCCTGAAAAAAACACGGCAATTTTTTTGGGGAAAAAAAAAACGCTTTTTTGTTTTTTTTTGTTTTTTCAGACGAGAAAAAATTGAAAGAAGCATCGAAAATTTCACAATGCAGTTTGAAGGTTTTATGATTGCTTGCTTTCAGTTTAGATTTTTGCTTGGAAAACCATTACAGCGTTCATCGTTCAACTATTGGAGAGCAGTCGTCATCGCCGGTGCCAAACAGTGCTTTTAAAACGTTCGTGCTGCGGGTACGCGGGTTGAAGGCCGGGTCACATATAAGATCCAGGCTTGACTTAAAAACACAAATTCTTGAACTCACGGCTGAAGGAGTACAAAATGGCTGCAAATCTACAGCGCTACACACACGGCATAAATAACATAGGCTGCTGTGTATATAAGCGGTTTTAGCCAAATTTTACAAGCCTAGCTTCTTGATTTCCAACGTAGCCGAGTACAGGACATCCGCAGGAATTCGGTCCAGGACAGGAGTCTTCAGCGAAGCACGTGGCCCCATCTACCTGGTGGCAAAGGTCTCGCTTGGCGACTGCTGCAGATACCACCATCATCCGCCAGCTGCGAACGAAACTGGTGACGTTTCGGAAACGTCCATACAAGGATTCGAAACAGGCTTTCAGGGGAACGCGTTCGAAGGCTTGTGTATGTGCGGTCGAACCTAGCTGTGAACACAGCTTCAATCCATGCTGCTGCGCGTAGTGCCGCACCCAGCGACAGTGACTCTGAGTCCGATATGGAGTGGCTTATAGATCAGTTTTCATGTTCCGTTTCTCGGTGCAATAGAACAAGAAGTTCGTTCCACAAATATGATATTTATATCTCCATATTCGCCTGAAGTGCAAATCATTATTTATCTTCTCGGTGCAATAGAACAAGAAGTTCGTTTCACAATATGACATCTATAACTGCATATTCGACTGAATTTCGGTGCATTATTATTGATCGTTGTGTTGTTGCAAATAAATCTGTTATTGTCACGTTTTGCAAAATTTCCAATTTTTCATGAAAAAACCCTGAAAAGAACGGTTTTTTTCATGCCATTCAAATTTTTTTTGAAATTTTGCATCTCTAGGCCTGCTGTATGGGCCAGACTAAAGGGTGGTGGGCTGTATATATGGACAAAGACTACCTCCCGGCGCATTTTACTTTCGCTACCACCTGAGAGTTGAGCAGTATTGTAGCGTTCAGAGATTTTTGAGGCTCGTAAGAAGTCACATCTGCTGCTCGGAAGATTCCGATTGGCTCCTGTGGCAAACGACTTGTGCCTTGCAGCAGTGATTGCCGCTACTAGACGAGAGCTTGTGTTTGCTGTCCTCGACGCGCAAACCTTCTCATCTGTGCTTCCGTCCGACATCAGAGCCGATGCTCTGGCCCCCTCGCGTGACCTCCCAATAGGCATTGAAACTCCTTTGGACGTCCTATAGACGTCCTAAACGTCCAGAGGACGTTAATGGAAGTTTTAGTGCCTGTTGGACTGTGTGGGAGAGGTGTGCGAGGTTGGATGCGAAGGCCCGAACTGCGAGCTCGACAGGGCTTCGTGGCCATCCCGTCGCAGCTGCCCTGCACTGCTCCCCGGAACGCCTACCCCAGCCGCGGGATCCACAATGCACGATCACAACCCGATAAGCAGAATTCTACCCTCTTACGTCTTCGTGATGTCGCTGCCTCCGCCGGCATAAAGTTCTTTTTCTGCCGGCGCACGACACGCATTGACGCCGCTTGTGATTGTGGGGCCCGCACGAGACCTATCCGCCCCTCGCGGCGGACAACGAAGTCATGCCGCGCTGGATTTCGCGTGCATGTGTCCGCGCTGCTCCCGACCGCGGCCGCCCGAGAAGAGCGAGTGGCCGGCCGCCCGCGGACCGCGGACCGCGGGTCCGAAAATAGCGTCGCACTCCCGTACGCCCCCGCGCGCAGCGCGCTGGAAATACACGACGCCACCATCGCCGCGCCGCTGTAACCCTTCCTTGTCGGCCGCGCTAAGGAGCCAATTCTGCGTGACTTGCAGCTGTCCGACGCAGAACAGTGGTTTCGCGGTGCGTGTGCGTGCGTGTGTGTGGGTCGACACCTTATCTGCGCCGTGAGCGAAGGGCGCGCAAGGTGGGAGCGAAAGAGGTGCCGTAGTGGAGGGCTCCGGAATATTTCCACCTCCTAGGGATATTTTACGCGCACTGACATCGCCTCCATCGAAACGCGGCCGCCGCTGGCATGGAGGTGTCACACACACCGTATGCGGTCAGAAGCGCGTGAGCCGTCTACTTGAGTGGAGCACACGTGTTCAATGACAGCGCATGCCCAGCACTGAAGTTGACATTTGCTGATCCGCTTATGCATGCACGACGCCACATCAGAAAGCATGGCTACATGCCAAGGGAAGTGCGTGTCACACAGAGTGTCGTTGGTTGCCAGCGAGTAACTTGCAGTTGACAGTCAGGCAGTCTAAAGGGACCTTGGAACCCATATAGTTCCCCCAGCAGTCCGCGGCGGTGTACCACATATGACCCTTGAGATTGGCGATGATTTTGCTCTTGTAGTGCGCATTGGTCTTCGCGACCTTCGTGGAACTCTGATCTCTCTCCACCAAGGTCTTATTTTTATTATTCTCGCTGGAAATCATTTGTTTCCTCTTTAGTTTCGGTGGCGCTCGCTTAGCTGACCCGTAACGGCATTCGCTCTTCGGCGAACGCCAGGAGCGCTGAAGTTCACGCGCTTTATTTACGCCAATTGCTTTCCCGTTCTGGGAATTTCCGTGCATAGCGGATCTTGCCGGTCATTTGAAATTTATCCTAACAGAGAGCTGTCGGTTCCACTTTTCGTTCCGATGGACTGTTAGCAAGACAACACGTCTGTGAAAGAAACGCACCAGCGAAGTAAGGCTGGGGAGTTTTCTCGGAACAGGGGTGGTTTCTGTGATTCCTACCTCACTCTGCTGGGCGTGTTTCGCCTGTCACGAGTATCCTAATTATTCTCAGTTGTAACAATGGCCGTCTCCGGGTTCGTAACGCTTTTGTCACGATGTCGTCTCTTTCGTCTTGACGGCGCAACTAGCTGCGAGACGAGTTGTCCCACATCTCCGACGTCGCCGAACGCCGCCTGTATCCTTGACCTTCGCTTGTCATCGTGCAGTCGGCCCCGATGCACTGGAGGTTCAACAGTCAGACCGTCTCGAAGCCATGACGGATGTGTTTCGCGTGTCTGATCGGCGGGCGGCCGCCGCCGCCTCAGCCGCGTGTGATGAACCTTGCAGTGGGCCTCTTTGGCAGCCAAGGTCACGCTTGTTTAGTATTCATTCATGTGCCTCATTTATAGTATGCCGTCTTAAGAAATTTGTTATTACGTAAATTCCTCACAGCGCGCCCTTCATTTATTCTATTGACGCTTCTAGCAGACGTCGACCGACTTTATCGCTTTAGCTAAAACTTATGTGGAATCTCTTGCGCTTGATGTTCAAAAACGCCGCGGAAGTTTTGCATTCAGCACGTTTTTTCTCATCGCAGAAAACACTCAGCATAAGCTTTGTTGGTCAGCTTCCTAATTTAAGCTTTCGATGTATCTCATATGCTCTAAAAGTTACGTAGTTTTTATTTACTAATTAGATTAGTATAATGTAGTGTCAAAGGACCGCACCCACTAAGAATACTTCTCCAGCTACATATTTCTAATCATGGAACAGCCATTGTATGCTCTCTTCTGTACCTTTATTGTGCAGAGCCTAACCTGTGTTAGCCATTTGAAATCAACCTTTTAACAATGAACAATGTAAGCTGCTGTGCTGAATGAGAAGAGTTTGTATGCATTACAGTGCCCTGTACTGTGCTTGAAGTGGCATATTTGAATGCTTAACACATTACTGCACTGCACACGAATGCTCTCTCTGAACTGTTACTTATTTTTCATTGTGACAAAGAAAACTATTGTTTGCATGTTTAATCTCGCTGTCCTTTAACAATGCAGTATCATACTACTGCTTTTTCACTTGCTGTTAGACATAAATGGAGACAAATAGCTTGCCGTAAAATTAATATTGTTGCCGACTACAGATCATTCAAAGTAGTCTGAGGCCATTGTCAGAGTGTGCTTCATTGTTTATATGTTGGTTGGGGACATGAGGCATACAGTTAATGTTATTTGAGTTCAAGAAGGGAGATAATATGGAAACTAAAGGAAAGTTATGGAAAGCTGCTGTGCTTATGCAAGGCATTGATGGGATTGTTATATGGTGGCAATTATGATGTGCATAAAAATTTTTGTCATATGGCATTTAGATGCCCCTCATGCGAGCTATGCTCTGGTATAAATTTGGTTTCTTTTCGTCACCGTTTCTTGTTGCATATACAGTGCACTGCAACTGCAGTTGTGTCTGCTTCTGCAATACAGTATGGCAGTTACATTCAACTAGTTTAGTTGGGTGTGTTGACAAGTGCTTGCACACGTTTTTGTTTAGTGCAACTCATACTTTGCTTTCTTTTTTCATGCTTGCTCCTATAAGCAGCAGCCAAGGGCATATTTTGAGCACCATCCTTGTTATTTATAATAGTTAATAAGTCCTTGCTTATTTCTCTTATGTGCAGGCAATCTGGCCGCTATGTGAAGACACTCTGGAAGCATGTTCGAGTCGGGGACATCGTTCACTTATCATGCAATGAGGTCATCCCAGCCGACATCTTACTTTTGCGATCAAGTGACGATCAGGGTCTGTGTTACATTGAAACAGCCAACCTGGATGGTGAGACAAACCTGAAGCAGAGGCAGGTGGTGCGTGGATATGCCCAACATGTAAGTGTGTGTTCAAGTGTCACCTCTTGCGTCTCAAACAAGACTCTCTTGTTTCCATGGGAAATAAATGGTACCGCAGTTTTATGCTCCTCTTTTTTTGTCTCAAGCATTTGTTTACGAGTGTCTTAGTCTTGCATGTCATTGTCTGCATGGTATGTATAAAGAGCAAGACCTGTCTGAGCTTGGATTAATGTCCACTTTTATTTAAATAACAAAACATTTTTTTTGCGTACAAAGGGGATGTCTCATGCAGCTTCAGTTTTTTTTGTGTGTATGTGTGAACTTCAGTGCCCTGAAAGCCGAATCTGTGGCTGGCATCATAGGCTTTGTATGTTTCTGTGCAGTGAATGGGTTATTTGTATAGCAAGAGCCATCTTGTTCATGTAGACGAGGTAGCTTAATTGTGGAACCAGCAACATACTGCACTGTAATGGGCTACCACCTCAAAATATTTGTCTTGAATTCAGTTCTTCACTTCTTCTAGAAAGTGTTCAGGTCAAGGTGTACTGCTGAGCTAATATGTTGCAACACAGGATAGTGTAAACTGCTTTTAGGGGCAAAGATAAAGCTAAGAAAAGGACACACAGTTGTGTTGTTCTTTCTTTTGTCTCGTCTTTTTCCATAAATGCAGTTTATGCCATGTTGCCTGAAGGTCACTCATAAGCTTTACGTTGGTTGCTCTTGAAGCAAATAATATTCCTGCTCTGTGAAGGAGGCCTATTCCTATTGCCTCATCAGCTAGTGGAGTTGCAACTGTCAAATATGCCAGCATGCAGTACAGGTCCACCTGAATTTGCAACACCAACACCAGCCAGCTAAGGTATTTCTGTAGCTTTAGTTTTTCTACTGTGTGTGGAGGCCTCACTAGTTTGCATGGGGCAGTGTATGTGATCACAAATCTTGTTTATGCTCTAATGCTTCATGTACTTCTTTTGATGCTCTGGCAAAACAACAGACTTTATTCCTCTCTCTTTCTTCATTTGCCTGTGTATTTTTTTTTTCTATTTGATGCAGAGTGATACCTTTCATCCGCTGTCATTCACAAGTACAGTGGAGTGTGACCCACCAAACTGTAAAATCTACAGGTTTCATGGATTCATGTAAGTTGCAATGTGTGCATATGTATGTCTATTCATTATGTGCAAAGGCGTATGCAGGCCTGAGCTGGTTAGTACCTTGCTTGTGAATAATGAATGCAGTAAAATAAAACATTGCCTAAAAGCTGATATTAATATCAATACACTTGTCTGCAATGGAGGGAACTAAGTTGTAACAAGTGTCGGTGCACAGTTTCTGTTTATGTTCAGCATTTTAAGAACCAAATGTTGATGCCCTTTATCCACACAGCAACATAGTATACATCTTCATTAAGGTTTTTCTTTACCAGTGTAAAAAAAAAAAAGATGATTGTGCAAAGTTTGTTTTCAAGAGCCTTAATAATTAAGATCAGGCAGGGTCTTAGTTTTGAAGGAGATTCACATGAATTTTGTGCCTTTTTCTTCAGATGTCATCCTAATGGTGAAAAGGTGCCTA
The DNA here is from genome assembly GCF_055824585.1 of Amblyomma mixtum. NCBI lineage: Eukaryota > Metazoa > Arthropoda > Arachnida > Ixodida > Ixodidae > Amblyomma > Amblyomma mixtum. Next base: position 310,305,321 of record NC_143012.1, on the reverse strand, counting down.
TTACTTCTGACAACCTACTTCTTCGAGACTGCGTACTCAAGAATGCAGACTTTGTGGAAGGCATCGTTGTATATGCTGGTATGTCTGCTGCAGCAGTCTCAAGTTTCTCTTAACAGACTACCCTGAAACAATCTCTGTACTGTTCACATTTAATTAGATCTTAGTTGATACTGTTTTCCGTTTTCTTAAGAAACTTAGGGTTTAAAAATATTTTTTGCAGGATTCGAGACTAAAGCTATGCTCAACAACAATGGCCCACGATACAAACGCAGCAAGCTGGAGCGCTTCATGAACAGAGATATTGTCTGGTGCATTGTGATTCTTCTCGTCTTGTGCTCTGTTGGTGCAATCGGTAAGTGAGCTCGTCACACATTTTGCAAACATGTCTTTTTAGTTTCTTCAGTACTAATATGGGAGAGTAATTGCCATTTCGAAAGAAAGGTAAACCTTTAGCATCGCTGCTGCTGAGCTAAGCAGTAAATTGAATCATTGAGTGAGGCGCCAGGGAAGAGTAGCTCTAAGAGTGGTGGCTATTGTGCTGCATTGTCGACAATGTCTTCAGAACTTTTTGTTTCTTCTATACTGCTTTGATGCTGGCTACATGTAATATACAGTGTAGTAATATCTAGGTAGGAATATATTTGCTGTGAGAACGTTTGAATGCCTCCTTTGAGTGCCAGTTATTGCATATCAGAATGTGCCCTCCGCACTCCATCTTAGGGCACATAAATATTTATTCATCACTGCTCAGTTTTCATGCTCTGCGTACACTAGTCACGAAAGGAGATTCCCAAGTGTGAGCAATCTAGAACACGAGGCGTTCTAACGCCTGGATACATGTGCGAAATAACCATTGATGTTCAGGAGATTAGCTCCTTCCAGAAATAACCCCCCCCCCCCCCCTCCTTCCTTCCTCCCCCCAATTCGGGTGGTGACAGAAAGCTACAGCGAAGGAGTGGGTGACAGGATGGTCCAGAAAGGGCAGCCCCAAGCTGCCCTAACAGTAAAACAACGTACTGCCTTGTTCAAGACGGCTACCTTGAGACCCTTAGCTAAATGGCCTGCCTGATCCTTTTTTTTTTCTTTCTTCAGATATTCATGTACTGTCACAACGCTGAGAGGTGCATGCCTGAAACAGTGTATTATTATGTTAGACCATTATTATGACAAGTAAACTTAGCTTCTTAATGTCTCGTTGCTGCTTTGCACTGTCTATATTTTTTTGGTTTTGGACCATTAGTTTTGCAGTTGCTAGGGAGCTCCTTTGTTCAGCCTTTATTCTTCATTTTATAAACTTGCTTTCCTTTGACAGGTTGTGCGATGTGGCTGAGGTCGTATGAGAATCGGAGAGAAGTCATATTTATTCCTTATGAGCAAGAGAACAGATATATACCCGCTGTTGAAGGCTTCATTGCATTTTGGACCTACATAATTATTCTTCAGGTGAGTGTGTGCAGTGTGTGTTGCACTGTATGTCATGGTCAAAGCCTCCTGCTTTTGTTTTGACCCTGATTAGAGACAAACTATCTTCTCTTGTGCAGTGAAAGTGCAGAAAGTGTTTATGTGCATTTGGACACTATTTTTGTATTGTCGGAACATGAGAAAGGGCCGGCTTCTTTCCTATTTTCTTTCATTTGTCCATGCTGACATGCTGGTGCTATTTCCCCCCTTTTCGTTTTTCTCTACTGATACAGTTTGTTTAAAGACATTGTTAAGAAAATTGGTTAGGTTGGTGAAGATATTGAGCAGTGTTTAAGTGTGACTCACTACAGTGGTCCTATTGTGAAGCTGTGAGGTCCTCTTTGATTGTATTGCACATTCTTGAGTGCAGTTGCACACAGTGTTGACTTCTTTGTCCATTATGCGCTTTTTTTTTTATGCACTGCTTGACCTACACTGTTTATACATACAAATTAACACAGAAACATTAGTGTTGAGAAAGAGTGGTGAATTCTTGTAAAATTCTTTCCTATTATTGAGACACTGTATGGCCACATTTAGTTTCTTTGCAGTCATTGGTGGCTGTTCTCTTTTTATGAATTTTGTTTGTTTTACTTGTTCCCTTTTCTTTTGGTGCTCACAACTTGTTGCATAGTATTTCCTTAGAATTATTTATGCACTACCATCCAGAGCTTGTTGCTAGGTGCATTAAGTTTTGCTGCTTGGTGCACTTAATGAAAGTCAATTTATTACCATTATTATTCTTACCATCATTAATTCAGTTATTAATGAGTCGCAGCTGCTGCTTTGGTTTGGTCCTGCCCTGCTAGAGGTAATGTTTTCGTTGCTTTCCCTCTTGGTAGAGTCCAGAACATCTGCCCAGCTGTCATGCGTCTCTTGCTTGGTCTTGTCGTCTGTGTTATTATCGCGGGTTTGTTTTGGTACTTAGATTTGTGGTTTGTAGATAGTGGTCTGCAGCTTTTTTTGTACCCCATAATTAATGCGTGATTGCTAGGCCTAATTTATAACTCATGGTTCTCATAGTTGATTGTAATTGCAGCAGTGTGAGTATGTGTACTAGTCGTACCTGATCGTTTTGTTGATGGGACAACACTTCTAAAACTGAAAGAAACCATCACTAGTGCAGTGCTGTTTGAATCCACAAGGATGCTGAACTGAGCAAGTTGGAGAGGATGCATGTTTGGAAAAAACTAGCGCGAAAGAAGAACGGGACGGAATGCAGCTAGCATGGTAGAAAATTTAGCTTTTGTTATTGGGCTTGTTACAAGCAGCATCTTAGTTGGTTTGTGTTAGGTGAAGCAGCATCTGAGTTTCTTGAGTGCCTACGCTTTGCCTTTCAGCAGGTGCACTTACTGTAATTACTGCCCTGTCCCTGATTTCAGGTAATGATACCGCTGTCGCTGTATGTCTCAATTGAGATCATCAAGCTTGGCCAGGTGTTCCATATCCACGAAGACATCGAGCTCTTTGATGAGCGATCAAACCGACGCCTCGAGTGCCGCGCTTTGAACATTCCCGAAGAGTTGGGCCAAGTGGAGTACATATTTTCGGACAAGACAGGCACTCTCACTGAGAACCACATGGTGTTTCGACGCTGTACCATTGGCGGCAGAGACTACAACCACCACCACCCAAGCGTCTCTGAAGGTACTTACTGCTAACGGCTGGTTTCCGGTTGCAGAGCAGCTGATGCAAACATTGCTATGGAGTCTTTGAAGCAGTTTTTCAACACCGCGGTCAGATGTTGGGCGCATCTCGCAAGCTTGCTGTTACTGCCATTCGTGACAATAATTGTGATGATGGAAATTCATTGGTATTAATTTATTTCATTTCTTTTTTTTCACCTTTGCACATAACACTGAAGGTTATCTATTTATTTGTGTTTGGCAGCCTTATGTGCTCTTCCGAGAGACACCTTGTTAGGGTTGCTACTGTTTTTCACTGTGGTTTCAAGCTACCAGGGAACAAATTTCATGTCTTCAAGCAATGAACATGATACTTATGTTTGTCACCTGCTGTGCCCGCTACAGCTAGCATCTCAAAGGGATAGAGATGATATCTTCATCCAACATTTTTTTTTCTAGAAACTGGAGTTTGAAGTCTCAGGACTATATTTCTAATTTTCAGTGCACATTCAAGTGTAAAATACTTATAGTCCCAAAGGTCATAACAGAGCTGATAAAAGAAATATTTATTTACTAGAAAAGTGCCATTATTGAATCTGAATGACTGGTTATTGGTTATTGAATGGCTGGTAATATTATTTAAGGTATTGTTTTAACATTGATTAATGAGTTTCCATCGTAATTGGAGCCTGGCTGAACCTTGTCCTTCACTCAGCTTGGTTACTTTGGTCTGATAGATGTATTGTCTGCTGGCTAATAACCTGTCGCCAGTTTGACATGACCAGAGGCAACAGCTGATAAAGTCGCCAGTGTTTTCACTGTTGATCTGTTTTGTAAAATAAAAATAAATGAAGGTTCTGATACATAGCTGAAAAGTGAAGTAGTATCTTAGGATGCTTTATCACAACATGTAGCTTTAAGTGATATTTAGCAAGCTTTGGTGTTCTTTTAGGTAGCAAACTAGAAATTTTAATGACACTTGTGGTGCTTTCCAAGGCTAGGCCCACCTTAAATGTCACAGTCTACTACAACTACTCACCTCATGTATCCTAAAATCCGGTTATTGTTATCATCAGGACTCCCTACTAAAAAAGTGGTAGTAAAAAATGATGCAAGAAGGCTTTGGTATTCTCCTAATTTTTTTCTTCTTTTACTCTTGCACACTTTGTTTCGTATTTGTAATTGTGTATTCATACTTTTTCTTTTGTATATACTTGAAGAAAATGTGCTGTATGGTGACAGTAATATGTTGTATTTGAAAAATTTACTTTATTGCTCATTGTTGTGAAAAGTTGCCGCACAAGCATGTCAAAAACTGGTCGTCAAAAAAAAAAAAAATGAGGAAAACAACAAATGTCGAGAGTTATGTAATCTGCGGCCTTCTCTCTTTATGTTCCTTTGCAGCAGAAGAAAATGACATCAAGATACGGAGTTATGGTTTTGGTGCAAAGCCATCTAAGGTGTGTAGTCCTTCAATCTTGTTTTGTCATTTCATTGTCAGTGGAACTCAACTGAACAGGGTGTTTCAAGAGGTTGGGAGATTTCAGACTTGTGGGAGCCAAGTTTCGGGCATCAGAATTGCGCTACAAGTTATTTGTTGTTTTTTTCCTTAGTCGTATATTTTTTCAATTGCATTTTATGACAGCATTCTACAAATCGCCTTTCCTGTAGGACGACACGGTGTTCACGCTGAACCCTCAGCTGCAAAGGGAGCTGTCCAACATGGAGTACCAGCTGCGCATGGACGGGGGTGGCCAGCAGCTGTTTTTGAGCCCCGAGAGCCAGCGGGTGCAGGAGTTCTTTCTCCTGATGGCCACTTGCAACACAGTCATTGTCTCAAAGTACCCACACAAGGATCTGGTGAGTCGCAATGTTTTCCAGCACTAGTCTGACAAGGGTTGCGAGCTGATTTCACTTTTGGCTTTTTATTTACTTTGATATCACAAAGTTGTGCGAACTGATTTTTGTCATGAAGTTCTGAGTTCACTTGGAGTATTATGCTGGGTAGGACTCAGTGGCCACATATGAACAAACTCATGTGCCACAGTTTAGGTGTTTTTTATATATATCTCTTTTGCTCAAGATTTTAACATTTTCAACACATGGCGAGGTAGATTAAGTTGTGAGGTATTGTTAGCACAGTTTATATAGCTTCATAGCTGGAAGCTTTCACATGAAGAGTGCAAGTGAAATATTTGGCTGAAACTGATGGTGTAAGTTTACTGAGGATATTGTTACATTACCAGTTCGATACGCTTTGCAGCCCATTCACGCATCAACAGGCATTTTTCCTTATTTTTTGTGTCCTTTCACCCACCGTGGTGGCTTAGTGGCTGTGGCATTTGCTGCCGATTCCATGTACATGGGATGGAATCCTGGGTGTAGCGGCCATAATTTGACAAAGGCAAAATGCATCAGCACCCGTGTACTGTGCAACGGCAGTGCATATTAAACAACACCAGGTGGTCGAGATTAATCCAGAGCGCTCGACTACGACATCTCTCATAGCCCATGTGTATCTTTGGGACATTAAATCTTACATACCACTTTCATGTTCTTTGGGCTATATGTGGACAAGAATGTGTTGTTTTCCCATGCTGAGGCTCTGGTCATCTGTGTTTCAAAGAAGCTAGTATTCCTTGACACCAGGGAAGATCTGGGAGTATACTTTAAAAACTGGTTTGATCACAGTAATGAATGAATATTTTTGACTATGAAGACTGTGGGCAAATTGGCAAAAAGTATTAGGAAAGAATCCCTACTGGTGGTGGTAAGGTTTGAAACTTGGGCGAGCCAGTATTGGTGATTTGGTGATCCAACATTTTATTCACCTGTTGTTTTCTTTCACACTTTTTTTCTGGCACATTTCTGGCACATTGGTGGTCTGGGATCCTTTCATTCAGAAGTTAGCGCCTGTGGTGTGGGTATCTGTTCTTTGTCCGTCGTCTTGGTTTGCATTACCCACTGTGCCGTAGTGGTGGTAGATTGTCTTCTATCATTATATGAGAACCTAAATAACGAACGAACTTGATTCCCTTTTATAATTACCAGCAACACAAAATGAATGTGCCCTTCTATTATACCTTCCTGGATTTGGACACCTGATGGCTGGTTTGTACCGTGGAATCTTGTTTATCTGAACTCACTTAATTTAACTTCCAGTTTATTCAAACTGAAGCTGTGGTCCCACCAAAATCAACTGCATTATAAAGGCTCCACTTAATCCGAACATCGCATAATTGCTACAAATTTTTATCTCCCCCAAGTTCAGATTATCAAGAGTCAACTGTCTTTACATTTAATGTGCCCCCTTATCACCTGTTATTGTTTGCACTGTCTTTGATGTACTCCACTGAGGCTTGTCTAACCTGCACGCCTCGTTTTGCAGATGAACAGCAGTGGCCTGTACCTGAACAACGGTGGCACCCATCCCATGTCCCCAGATGGCTACAGGTCCCCTCCTCCTCGCCCACCAGCCTCTCTGCCTTCCTCGCTGCCATCTCCTGTGGCTCGTAGCCCAGCCGTGGCCTCAACTCCTTCCGAGTCTCGTGCCTCAACGCCGACACGGCCGCACAAACTGGCCCTGCCATTCTTGAACTTCGTCTCCAGCCCATCGAGGCGGACTCTGACACCGTCTCCCACTCCGAGCCCACAGCTGCAGCCAATCTATGAGGCCGAGAGCCCAGACGAGATCGCACTGGTTGATGCAGCCTCTCGGTACGGCTGCAGACTGCTTCGTCGCACACCAGACTCTGTCACTCTGATGTTGCCTGGTGAGTATGCCCAAGGTGGATGGAAACAGATAGTCTTAGAGACCTAGCCTTTGGAAAATCTTTTAAACTTGGTTTAGATGAAATTTATGCCCAGTAGGTGTTTCACCCCATCCTTGACAAATTACAAAAAAAAAAAACAGCTTGGGCCTATTTTTGTGCATGTTCATTGTGATGCATTCACATTACTTGTAATGGCTTTAGTTGAAAGGCCTGAAATATTCATCAGTAAAAGGAGCCTCAGTGTAGCTCAAAGGTGGACGCAAGTTAAAGTTGAACACCACAGTCCCTTGTGATATTTGTCTTCTACTTTTTCCAATTCTGTTGACAGCAAGCTTTTCTGGTGTAATTTTGATTGTCTGATATTTCCACCGTGCAGGCGAGGGGCTGATCGAGTACCGAGTCCTTCACCTGCTGCCATTTGACTCATTTCGCAAGCGCATGTCCATCATCCTACAGCATCCCATCACCAAGGCAAAAGTGCTGTACTGTAAAGGAGCCGACTCCGCCATCTTGCCGCTGCTTGCACCTACCAAAGATCAAGGTGTGACAAAAGTTTCAAAGGCTGGGGGGGTTCAGACCAGGGCATACCTGTATTCTGTCCCTCCAGCCACTTGTATGTAGCCATCATTTTTGAATGATCATTGTTCATATTAGAAAGGAAATTGTTTGTACTTCTTCATAACATGCGAAAGGAGTAGTGACAGCGCAGTGGAGAAACACTGACCGATTTAACGCTACAAAAATAAGTATCTGCGGCTTTTACTGAAATATGCATTTAAAACATACTAGTTTGAAACCAAGTGGTGCTTTGCAGTTTTGGTTCACCATTAGCGGTTTGCTGTGACTGATTGCTCTGAAGGACAGCCCTGGCTCACTCTTTGCATATAACAGTGCCTTTGGTTTAACTTGCTAACTACATGCACAAGGTAGAACAGATGTAGTGGACGCATGCAAGTACGTGGTTCTTTGCTCCTCACAGCGCCATCTGCAGGCGCATTGTGCACCTGACTTTGTTTCGTGCTGCGTGGAGTGCAGAGCCACATGCTCACTTATTCGCTCTAAATGTGGTAGCCTTTAGGTGGTATTCACATGGGACCTTGACATGAAGGGGTGTGCAGACTTCTGTTGCCTTCCAATGGCACTCCCTCCCACTGCACCGCATTCACATAGGTAGCCGGAAGCCAAGGGGGACATCATTGTTATCATGCTAACCACTGCCTAAAACAGGGAACACCGCCATGGACACCCCATAGAACATTGGATGCAAACATGCCAGACGCAAAAGGATACGACCGCTCAGGCTGCGCCTGTATATATAAGAAAAAAAACATGCAAGTTCTCATCTCTGCCACTGGAGCAAAACCAGAGGCCACATCACCACACCACCTCACAAAGACATGTCGTGTGCACAGTCACCCTCGCTTAACAAGGGATTCCAACCCTGTCGTTTGCCTGTTGCGGCCACCGTATCACTGCAAGCTGTGGTCAAAGTGACCATTTGCTGCTTATATTTAATAAGCGACTCACATCTCCCTTCCTTTGAAGACAGTTGTGTCTTCTTGTTGTATCCTGTTCTGCTCTGTGAACAAGCTTAGGCCTTGTGCCTTAGTGAAAGGCATTTTAAAGTTTAGAGCTAATGTCACTATAAATTCCTCTATCTTTTTATTTTTTCCTGCTGTTCATATTCATTGCATGCCTTGTATTTATATATATATACTTTGTTGTCTGCACATCAGAGCATCGGATCAGTTCATGCACTCTTGTAAGACAGCCATGCTTTGTACTACCTCTTTTCTTTTTCTTCAGCTATGCGCCAAGTGATAATGCGTACCCAGCAGCACCTGAACCAGTATAGCAAGAAGGGTCTTCGTGTTCTGTGCATGGCTAAAAAGGTGGGTGAGCTGCTCATCCTTTCGGATGATCTGGCCTTTTTTTTTTTGCTCCATATTTGTTTTTGTTTGTTTGTCCCCCCCCCCCCCCCCCCTTGTGTTGCTTGTTTAATGTGTGCATTGCGTTTCAAGGATGGACCATTAGGGATGGCAGTTTTGTTTATTTGCAGTCTTGTTTCCGAGTTCATAAATTGTACACTCTGAGGAAGCAACAAAGGTGTGTGCAGTAATGTTTTCAATAGAGTGTGCCGTTACACTGCGGTAGGATGGTTAGGAACTGACAGCACAAAAAATTTATTGCAGCTCCCCTGATATAGGTGCGTGTGTGGCTGTAAGGTGCATGTCTCCAGTGAATTATTAGCTACCATTTAGAATAGTTGTAGCATGATGTCATTGTAACTTCCAGCTACTCAACCATATACAGATCTGTCCTTGACTTTGTACAAAACTGAATGCTTGAAAGTTGCATTCCAGTAACTGGATAGTTGTTGCCTTTTGAACTCGCTTATCTTGTCTTCATCAAATCAGGTGCTGGAAGATGAAGAGTACGAAGAGTGGCTCGAACAGCACAAGGCCTCTGAACTGAGCGTGGGGGACGCTGAGGACAGGCTGGTGAGCTCAGCTCGGCTGATGGAGACCAACCTGGAGCTGCTAGGTGCTACTGGCATTGAGGACAGGCTTCAGGAAGGGGTTCCCGAGACCATCGCGGCATTGCGAGCAGCCGGCATTGTCATATGGGTCTTGACGGGGGACAAGCAGGCAAGCTCCTTTTTTTTTTTCATTTATTTTGAGTCGAGGAAGAATGGAGCAACTTGTTCGGTTACAGATTGTGATGGCCACTTTCTTTCTGCCATGCATGTCCAGCCTTTGTGACTAATTGTTGTTTCAGAATGTTTTGTTGAGAAAACAACATGCTGTGAAATGAAATTACATGTTAACAGAATAAAGCTTGACTATCGGCTGGTTGAAACAATAATTGGTATGAAGTACCTACTAGCCACCTTCATTCCTTTTCTAAATGTAATTGACTGCAAGGCAGCACACTGTTACCTTGGGATGCCACAAGAGTGTGCAAGAAGGCGGTGAAATTCCTGTCATTTGGGTGTATAGTGGCATCATCTCTGCATTACAATTGCATGTGACCTAACTTGCACATTGCAGCAATGGTGCATCATTGTCACCCTGAATTTGTATGTTAGATATGATTACCGTGAACCCACAAGATTGGTATCATCAGGTGCAGCGATGATTTGTGCAACTGTGTAGGTCCCGAGTGGTGTGCCATCTGCAAGCTCTTCTTATCAGAATCAAGAACTGTGCTTTCTTTTCAAATTGCCCATCATTGCGCAAGTTGCCGAGTGAAATCTGCTGCTCTGATGAATTATTCTGGTTCTCAACCCAAGTGGTTGCAAAGCCCTAGTCTGAGCCTGAGTCTAGCTTCGGGACTCAAATTACAGTAATTTCTCGTGATGCATTGAATAGAGTTGTGCATCTGCTGAGAGCTTGCATGTCCACAACAGAAAGAAAAAAAGCATGCATCTGGGATTTTATAGTAGTATTAGGGCATTGCAGCATATAATTGTGGCTACACTGCCACTGTAACAATGTGGAATCTACGCATGTACCCTGTTAAATTTATAACAGCCCAGGCACAAGTAGAATCCAATAAGGGTGTTGTAAAGTGGCATTTGTGCTCATGTGTGAGTGTTAGTGTGTTACATGTGAGAGAGAGAATATTCTTTTGTTCGTTAATATTGTTTTGTAGGCACAGACCTCTTAGACCTTTCACTTTGTTAGCAGTATGACTGCTGGTTTCTCGTAATCTATTGTATTTTATTTTTTATTTTTATTTAGAACATACTGCAGGCCTACAGTAGGCCCAAGCAGGAGGGGCAAAATACATAATATATGCAAAAAAGAACAGTTTTAGCAAAATTGAAAAATGTTAAATACAAGTTGTAACACAAAATACAGCAATAAATACAAGGCTCAGATGCAAAATACAAAAAGTAAACATAGAAATAAATGGCTCTCAAATTAAATGCTGTGAAGAAAACATTGAGTCAAAAGAATCAGCTCTGGTTAAGAGATCTGGCGGACACCTGTTCCACTCCTCAATGGTGCGCGGAAAAAATGAGTATTTAAAGGCGTTAATCCTAGCACTGTAAGGGGTTAATTATTGTGTATGATGATTTCGTGTTTTTCGCGTAGTGTTAGGTTTAAGGAAGGGGTCTGCATTCATAGACAGTTTATGGTTTTTTAGTAAGAAAAGTAGTTTCAGTCTTTGAATTTTCCGGCGCAGCTGTAATGTTTCAATACCGTGAGTTCGCATGAGGGTCGTTGGTGAGTCAGTTACACGATACTTATTTTTATTTAGAATAAGTTGCATAGGCATTGTGACCAGAGGGTTGTGTGGGCAAAGCAGAGGGGTGCGAGAGGGAAAGGCAGGAAGGAGAGGGAGAAGTGGAGAGGTTGCGTGCTGCAATAACGCCCCTACGGGGAGTGAGAGGAACTAGCGAGGGAAGGAGTGTGAAAAGGAAAGGGAGAAGTGGAGGCGCACAGCAGTACCTCCCCCGGCGGGAGTGCAAAGAACTATAGTCTGATACAACTCAAGAACCAAGTGGCTTTTCACATCAAAGAGGCCTCTTCCAGCCAATGGCTTTGGCCGATTCTCATGTGCCTGCTAGTGTGACAATGCAAGGAGTGGTGTGAGAGGAGTGACAATGCAGTAAGGGCTATCCCTGACTATGGAAGAGCTATCCCCTTTCATTGGCCACTCCCTGCATTGTCAGGCTAGAATGTTCATGAGAATCGACCGATGCCATCGGCTGGAAGAGAGTCCTTCATCCTTTAACAGGAAAAAGCTGCTTCGTTCTTGAGTTGTATCCGATTACAGTGCATGCATCGGAGGCGCCACCATAAGAGTGATTGGAGGAGTGCAAAAGGGAGAGGAAGTGGAGGTGCTGTGCATTTAAAAGGTCAATATTAAAAACAAATTTGAAAAGGCAAAAATAAAATCGCACTGTTGACGCAAAAATACCACGTGCACTTGCCCTGAACACAGTGTTATGCTGAGAGTGCTTTGAATAGCATAAGTGAAAAGTTTTGGCTAAGCTACACTCATCTTTAAGATATCATCAGTCTTTGACAGATATGGATGATGAAGTTTGGATGTTTTCATTTAAGCATTCTGAAGTGCAATGGATGTGGTTGGTCTTGTTTTACAGGAGACTGCTGTAAATATTGCCTACTCATGCCGACTGTTCTCAGCAGACATGGAGGTGATCACGCTCAATGCTCGCTCACAGGTAAGCTTATGGCACTTTTTATAACAGCATTATTACGGTTCTTTAAATAAGTCTAGTGCGCATGATAATGGCTGCTGTGGCTGCGCAAATTTTTTGCTCATAATAGTCAATTTTGCCTGAAATGCAACATGTTTATTGTTTGCATAATTATAGCTTGCAGTTGGCCTCAGTTTTGTGGTAATACTATATGTGATGAAAGACATAGTGTGAACGTAAGCTCAACATATATGTACTTGAAGTACTGTACAACAGTATTCTATTTTTTTGTGTGCTACTAGTAAAAAAAACGCCAAGAAGAATTTTTTGTTTGTGCCAGTGCACATATTGATTCATATGGGAAGAAAACAGTCAGTTTAATGGTGAAATAGACAGGATACAAATCTTGAAAATTACTATTGTCAAGCTCTGCAGAATTTCCAGTTTTTTAGCAGGGCTTGCCACTACCTTAAACCTGCCAGCCTTATGAGAGTGAGCATTTACCCACATTGCTTAATCTTATCACACTGATGATGGGCACATTGTCAAAAGACATGCACTTGAATGACTGACTGCTGCTAAGAATTGGTGTTTCGTGGATAGGTCACTGCATGGTATAGATGCTTTTTAAAGTGGTACTATGATAAAGCTTTCAATAAAATACCTTGGTATTTTGCAACAATACTGCATCAGCTAACTGAGCTCACCCATTACGTGGCTGTCTGCGCAATGCTCTCTTCCATAATGCCCTGTGAGCATGCGTCTTGTCCATATTTGGTGTGGTTGAAAAAGCAGCTGCACTTCCAAACCCTGGAAGCATGCTTGTTCACTTCTGGCCCTTTGCCTGGCACTTGCAGGAGGCTACCGAAGAGACCATCCGTTTCTACCTGGAACAGGTCGACCGGTGCCTGACATGCTTCAGTGTGGACATTGACGATACGCAGAGGCGGCGCTCTTTTTCCACCCTCCTGTCACGACTGGGCAACTTCCTTTTTGGGAGGCGTGGCCCAGCGAGAAGCGATGAAGTGGGCGACGATGCACAGCCGCGGTTCGGCGCTTCACTCAGGCATCGAAAGAAGAGGGCACTCGTCATCGACGGACGCACCCTGAGCTACATCTTGGAGCGCTCTGCGGATCAGCTGTTCCTGCGTTTGGCGCAGCAGTGCAGTGTGGTGCTGTGCTGTCGAGCCACACCACTGCAAAAGGTGATCATAGTGTTGAGAAGTCGATTGGAGTAATTCTAGTCATATCTTGTGCGCTGTCTTTCTCTGAGTTAAATTTCTAGGCACAATTTGAAGGCGAAAGGCTGAAGTTTGCTGTTTCAGTGAAATGGATAACAAACGAGTACCTGTGTGTGCTTGCTTAGCAGTGCAATAGGGGTATGATGCTGTGTTGCATTGATGTGCTCTTTACAAATAGTTCTCTGTTTGAAAGTCAGCTGCTAATTTGCCCTTGCTAAAGGGAATGGAAGAGTGCAGTTAAAATGAGGTTACCAGGATCAGAGAACCTTGATGTACGCACATTTGCAACTAGACACTGTGTTGCAAGCCATGCCAAATTAGCTAATCCAGCACTGAGGTGCTCTAAAAGACTATCTTGCTGTTTGCAAACCGGCTGTAAGCTCCGAGTTTAGCAGTGCAACAAGAATGTTTTCGCGATAACGTTCTATTTCTGAATGTGGTGCCATCCAAGAAGCCGCTTATAAATTTATAAATCTCTCTGCATGAGAAAGTTGGTAGTACATCCTTCATCTGCAAGGGCAAGGAATTTTTTATGTCCCCACATTAGTGACTGGAAAGGTAAAAGTGTTCGCTGCTTGTCTTGACATGGTTCCAGGTTCTGATTTAAGCTCTCTCACCCCCCCCCCCCCCCCCCCCCCCTTTTTTTTTTTTCAGGCATGTGTGGTGAATCTCATTAAAGACAGACTGAATGTGCTGACTCTTGCCATAGGTGAGTCCTGCTCTGTTTCTGCATAGCCTATATTTGTGGCACATGCTTGTCAATTGTTTCCTCATTGTCTCTACTAGAAAAGAAGGCAACTCACACTGTCCTGTCCGTCCTGTCATGTCCTCTGTGTATTCGTCCTAAAAGTTAGCGCTGCTTAAATTTTAACGAAAGAAATGCATAACCAACTAGCCCCGCAACGTGTTTTACTAAATCACACTGTAAACATTGAAAGTTTAGAAGAATGGCAGGTGCTCACTAGCTTAAATTGCTGAAGCATAATGTTGGAACCATAGGGGGAACAGTTCTGCTCTAAAATGGCAACAGTGCACAAATTTTCAAATAATCCTGGTAAAAGAACTTAATGTAGCAAAAGGAAAAACTGCACGAGTTTGAAGGCGGCATACATGTTTATATCTACCTCTTGTCTTATGTGTGTGTGCGTGGACCATGTAGTTTCTTTAGCGTTATAAATTCAGCACCATGAGCAGATATCTACCGGATGTCCCAGCTAAATGTGCCCAAAAATTCAAGTAGTTGGAGTGTTCTAGGCAAGTGAAGCCAATTGAGTGCTGTTCAAAGTCGCACGCACTAGACAGCAGTGTTTTTTTCGTTCTGAAAACTTAATTGCTGAAGACCACTTAGCTAACTTTTTAAATAGTCTCTTGAATAAAGTATCAATGTTAAGTTGTCAATCGCCTTGAGAAACTATTGGTTAAGTGTTTGCACCAAGGTGCCATTTACATAGCTTTTTTTTTTACCAACATTAAAAGAAGGTCCCCATGATACGAAAGCTTGCATGAGGGATTCATGCTACCTCGGAGTCCCAAGAAGTATCTCAAGGAACAAAATCCACTTTTTTTTTCTGGAGCACTGTCCCTAATGAGGCTTTGTATGTGCACTGGACGAGAGATGAGATATGCACCAGCAGCTGTCACTTGGTAACTTTTGTATTCTGCAGGTTTCTTATAATGCCGGTAAATAAAGCTGCGTAAACGGTATGTTGCTGCAGACATATCTCCCAGCTATTCTATTCTTCACTCTCAATAGCTCTCAATTGGTTTCAGTGGGCTTGGACACTCCATCTTTTTTAAAAGCGTGGTTACTTTTAGCTGGAACACCTCGTAGTATATGCAGCAGCACTCATGAAGAATTACACAAGACTATTCTCACCTTGCATGTCATAATAGCTTTTGATCAGTCCCTTGATGTATAAGAGAATGCTTTCAGACTAAAAGTACTGTGTTCGAAGGTTTGAGAGAATTTCTTTTTTGTTAAAATTTTGTTGTATTAGGACTCCTAATCGCTAAGTCATCTTGATATATGTTTCCAGCGAGAAAGCTAATGGTTTACAGCCATAAAAGTAGACAGTGAACGTACACAAGTAATCACAGATCTAAAATATTCTGCAGATTTGTAAAGTAGTTTGTAAGAGTGCTTTAGTAGTGACGAAAAGGAAAGTACTGGGCTGCTGCTTTTTTTAGAGGCAGAAATGTGCTAGGCTTTTTGCTATACTTCAAGACAGTGGAATCATTCGATTACAGTATTTTCCGGTGTATAAGACGCGGTTTTTTTTTCAAAAATCTTGCTGGTGCGTCCTATACAAGGGTGCGTCTTATATGCGAAGTTTTCGTTTTTTTTTTGCAAGTTCAGAAATTACTCAGGTTCATGTTCAAGCTTTTTCACCGAAAAAATATTACTACCAATAACGCAGTAGTAACATGGTTAATACTTCAATACGGGGACCGCCGTGCGCAACTTTTTTAGGTGAACTTTATCATGAAACGGCGGAGTTGACCACTTCCGGGATCTTTAACACGTGGCTGTTTCGGAGGCCCCAAGCAAAGGTAATATGAAATTCCAAAAGATGGCGACAGTCGCGCTTCTCGCCATTGTCAAGACAAGCCAAGAGAAGCCGACGTTTTTTTTTAGTCACCCTTTGCAAGTACGTAGTGCGAAGAGAATGCTTCAGCCGCGTTGCCTTTTCGATAGTGCATCCGAAGATGAAGGCTTTGAAGGTTTTATGTAAAAATAAATTGTTATGGACATAAAGAGAGTTCTTTCACTTTTTTTCTTTTGTGCTAAAACATGGGCGGGTATGGCGTGAGTGTTGCCTTTTTCAGTCACTTAGCGTTGCTTAAGAACTTCTCACACGTACGGTGCATTTTGCGATGGTCGCATAAGCATGTTTAATTAAGCCTCACTAGCCTAACTGGGTAAATTGGGGTGCGTCTTATACACGGGTGCGTCTTATATACCGATTTTTTCAATGACAGCCTGCATATATGGCGGGTGCGCCTTATACAAGGGTGCGTCTTGTACACCGGAAAATACGGTACTGTAAGAGCACCTGGCTGTGCAAGCAGCTTGCCATTGGAGGACGTAAGCCTTAAAGAGCACAAGTTTTGGTAGCTGAAATATACATCAATTCTGTAACACTCTTAGAGCATG
Organism: Amblyomma mixtum; assembly: GCF_055824585.1. NCBI lineage: Eukaryota > Metazoa > Arthropoda > Arachnida > Ixodida > Ixodidae > Amblyomma > Amblyomma mixtum. The sequence continues at coordinate 310,288,894 of NC_143012.1, read as the reverse complement.
GAATATGAAGTTCAAGAAAATGTAGACAGTGGCCAATGGTGCCTAGTCACCCGTACACTAAGAAAAGATAACAAATTTCCCTAAAAGCTAAAGCTTTTTTGAACGTTTATTGTATTTATGCTTGCAGGATGCCTGTCAGGGCAAAAACAAATTAATTTCTGCTGGTTATTCTTAGACACATGTTCATTGCCATTTTAATTGTGATAGGCTAATTGAATGGCAGGGTGCTCAAGGTGGGCATTGGTGCTCTATTTTATTTTAGCACATCGCATTCGCAGTGCTGAACTTAGGTAGCATTGGTCACATTGTCTTTGCAGGTGATGGTGCCAATGATGTGAGCATGATCCAGGCCGCCGACATAGGTGTTGGCATCAGCGGCCAGGAAGGCATGCAGGCCGTCATGGCGAGCGACTTTGCCCTGGCCCGGTTTCGCTACCTTGAGCGATTGCTTCTAGTCCATGGACACTGGTGCTACGACCGGCTGGCCCGGGCTGTAGTCTACTTCTTCTATAAGAATGCCGTAGGTCGCCTCTCTAGTGCATTTTGAACTGTATCACCATTGCATGCATTCACTTATGGTTGCTGGCACTACCAGGTCAATTGTCGCAGGCTACTTTATTTTCAAAATGCCCAGACACAAATGTATTGTTTATATCGTGGCTTTTTGCTTGTGTTGGGAAGCTGTTTACGTCGTTACGTGCATGTGTCATTCCTGATATTGAGCTTTCCCTAACTTTACTTCTAGTTTAATAGGGGTCACAGAAAACTTAAAGAACCATAAAATAACAAGACAGAAAAAGAGATTGGCCGTTACTATCTAAAAACGCTCGTTCCTTCTCCGACAGCAAAATTGAAGGCTCACTGACACAGCCCTTTGTCTTAGCAATATGATAGGCTTCGATGATTTCCCTAGTCTTCTGGTCGTGATGCGAAAAGCTCACTGTCGTTAGATCCAATTGGGTTGGCAGGACTTATCTTGTTCCCTGTGCTTACGCACATGACTTACGCACATGAAAATTTTGCTGTCGGAGAAGGAACAAGCGTTTATAGATAGTAACGGCTAATCTCTTTTTCTGTCTTGTTATTTTATGGTTCTTTATGTTTTCTGTGACCCCTATTTGTTCCCAGCGTTGCAATAAACGTTTCTAGTTTAATTACTGCATCACTGGTGTGCTTGAGGTCTGTCGAAAAGGTTTGAAAGTAGGTCAGCTATCATGTTGGCCTGTGATAACTGGTTGTGTGGCCCATGTCTGATTTGGTCTGCCCTGCGTTCCAGGCATTCATATTCATCCTCTTCTGGTACCAGCTGTACTGCGGGTTCACAGGGTCGGTTATGATTGACCAGCTCTACCTGATGCTGTACAACGTACTGTTCACCTCACTGCCACCGCTTATCCTGGGCATCTACGACCAGGACTGCCCTGCACACCTGCTGCTCAAAAGGCCTGGCTTATACACGCCAGGCCGAAAATCCAAAGTGAGTATCGTAGATTCACTCGGCAGATTGCTTCAAATAGCATGTAGGGTACCCTTGTTCCAAAGTCGGGGATCGGCAGCATTGTTCCTCAGCACCAAACGCTTATTGGTTAGACTTGGTTTGCATTAATGTCCTGAAAGTGCATGTGAGCTATGAGGGACGCTGTAGTGGAGGACCCCGGAATAATTTCGACCACCTGGGGTTCCGCAGTGTGCACTGACATCAGGCAGAGCGTGGGCATTTTATGCATTTTATGCATTTTGCCTCCACTAAAATGCAACCACCACGGCCAGGATTTAATCTCATGGCCTTGGGCTAAGCATCCAAATTCCTAAGCTAGTGAGCCACCGTGGTAGGTGTAGTTTAGTTAGGTCAGTAAAAGTAGTTGCAATGGTTCGCTTGAAAGTGCACGCACAATATCTGTACTCATCCTAATGGTAGGAAGTTGCTGAGAACTGCAGTTGCATAAGTAATTATTCTTTAGGCCATGAGCCATTCAGAATGCAGAAAACTTACCATCCACCCTCCGGTGCGTCTGAGTGAAATGAGCCCAGAATGTGATTGTCGTCTGCAGTCAGAAATAAGCAACCTTGTAAATAAGCTCCTTCACAACGGTGCTTACATCGTTCTAGTCCAAAAATAGTCACTTTCACTTATTAGCTTAGTTTAGTTTGTAGGATTCTTCTAAAATTACGTGAAGAGCATTGCTGCTATCAGTATTGGAAGCCGTGAACAGCAAATGCTTCATCAAGCACATAAACACACTGATGTGCATTGCTTTGTTTCCGGCCTTTTTTTTTTGTTGTTGTTGCAAAACTAGTACATTTTGGAGACGTTGATTTAACATGTAGTTCTTCACATCTTTTTCTTCTCCACTCCCCAGACGTACACCAAGTACTCGTTTTGGGTCAACATGCTCGATGCCTTGTACCAGAGCATTATCATGTTCTTCGTGCCATTTTTTGTGAGTAGACTTTGCTGAATTTTGGCCTTCTTCAACTGTCTCTTTTTAGTACTAGTGACTTGCCTGTCTGCCTGCTTCCTCGGTGTTCCAACTAACTGCTCTTGTCCCATCTTTTTTCTTGTTCTGTTTGTTCAGGGATCCTCTCACAGCTGTAGTTTGCCCTAGCTGCTGTGATTTGTTCTGTCCCCATCAGCTACTCTTGATTTATCCATGCTAGTTAAATCTACTTACAGGGGCATTTTGACACTCTGCTGGAGTGCTTTTTGTGACGTTTTTTTTCTTCTGCTGAGTGTCCTCCCTTAATGATGCAGCATGTGCAGTGAGATGGAGCACATTTCATATATAAGTGTGTTAAAATGGAAAGGGAAAGCGATTTTAATCTGTTTCTGATTTTGTTAGCTATTATAAGAAGAAATTTTCATTTTCTGTTTTTGTTTGCTTTTACTAGACATTTAATTAAAGAGGTGACTTAAGCCATGCTACCATTTATCTCTTGCTGATTCTTGCATCCCTCATATATGAGTGATAGCGAAACTGTCTGCCAGGAACTCTGAGGACGAATTGAAGTTGGCTTGTATCAACAGTGTACCGCATTATAACCACAAAGAGAAGCTAGAAAAGACCAGGAAATGAAACACGGGTGTCACCATTGCCGGCTGATTTCACTGGTAAACCGTGTGCGTTGACAGCAATTTTTGAATGCAGATCCCAGAGGCTGGGCTACATTGCCAGTCACTTCAAAATGATGGCGACCAGTCCTTCTCGGTGTAGATGTCACAAGTTTGAATTAGATGGCGCGAAAATTTTAAAATTCAATTTTCTTAGCCATAAATACATCTTTTGCTGCAAGACTCAAGTCAGCATAGCCCAGAGAGATCCAGAGAATCAATTTTTGGCGAGAACAATAATTGAATGCAAGTTTCCTCAGTGTCCCTTTAATGTAGTTTAGTAAATTTAACAAGAAGAAATTATATACTGTCACATATGGTACAGTAAACAGACTATTTTGGTGTGATAACCAGTTTGAGCTGTGGCAGCTGGGGGCTAAATTTCAGAAGGCTAATGGTGTGTGTGGCATTGTGCTCCTTGCACTAATTTCCTGGTCTACATGTTTACTTCACTGGGTTGTATGCGCTTGACAAGACTGGCGAGAATTTCCACAGGGGCCCCTTTTAGTCGTAGGGCAGTAGTACGTAGTGCACTGCATTTTCTTTATTTTTCCTTCGTAATTTTTTTTTTCCATTCTTGCTGCTTTTGGCCCTACTTTGCTGCCATGGCAGAGACCTTGCTGTAGAGCCTTCTTTAGTTGATGTGCGTTTCCTTTGGTTGTCCCCCCCTCTCCCCTGCTGCACCTTCGTCCCTCCCCTGCCCTCCACATGTGCACAACCACGACACAAGGTGTACTATGACAGCGATGTGGACATCTGGGAGTTTGGGACCACCATTTGCACCGCGTGCTTCTGCGTCCAGATGCTGCACGTTGCCATTGAGTGCAAGTCTTGGGTGAGGACCCTTCCCTAGCGCTCGGCGAAGGCGGCTGTACTTTTGGCCATGCCGATGTTGCACGGTCGACTTCCATTATATTAAGCCTCGGCTAGTGGGAATGTTTGCTCGGTTTGTCTGTGATGGATATGATTTTATCTTAATGGTACAAGAGGACAGAGAGCGCCATAGCTACGTATTATGGTCTGCACAAGATGTGGTCTGAGACTCATTTTACCCGATTGCACCCCAGAGAAGCCAAGGAGCCTGTTCATCTCTCCTCGAGGCTCCCAACAAGCCTCTGTACTCTGTGGGCAAAATTTTGCAAATTTAATCTTTCAGTATCTGCCTTTTGTCAATGACAACGAGGGTTGCCACCTATGCCGGACATGCAAAGAGTTAGTTTCAATCAAGATCCGCAAAGCCAGGGGGCACTAGTGGCACTCCGACTGCATGTGCATTGCGACTTTGAGGCCTCCAAAGTCACCAAAATTGGCACATGCTTGTTTGTACAGCAGTGCTTTCTCGCCTGCTCTCACTGGCCTCTGTGTCAGCAAACCATGAGCCAAAACATTCTGCTTCTAGCTTTTGTTCACACTCTTAGCTGTTTGGGCTGTTGCTGCAGCTGCAATGGAAATGGGAGTTGTAGATGTCTATATTGAGTTTGGGGAGCAGTGTAATTGAGAGTGAGGACTGATCACTCCCCCTTTCCCTCAAAAGGCCATCTTAATCTTACATAGTCATTTGCACAGCACCATCTTCCAAATATAAGTGCAGCCCACCATAGCAAGATATTTTAAGTGAATAAAAGTGCATTTTAGTGGAAATTTCCAAACCACTCTTTAATTCAACCTTTAGATGCTGTAAATGAAGCATACATGTTTTGCTGAAGCCCATTTAATGTAAGTCGACAGTGCATAGCTGACTTGTATAACTAAACACACCATCAGCATACATTCACCTTGATGTCTGGTTTTCATGCTTAAGTTGTACATGTTCTCAGTAAATTTCTGAAAAAAAAAAAAAAATCTCCTGAAGCTGGTTATTTATTTACACTTGCAGTGTTTAGTTTAGTGTTTAGTTAGTTTAGTTTAGTTTAGTTAGTTAGTTAGTTTAGTTTAGCAGTGTTTAGTTAGTTTAGTGAAATACATTGTAGTAGTTGTCATCATCTTATGTAGTATCAGGCCTGTGCTAAGCAGAACATGGAATTGGATTTCTTGAGCAGCCTGAAGGCGAAAGAGCCAGAAAACTGATGCAGCAAATATGACAAGTCACGTCTACTCATGGTACCTGTTTTGCAGCCAGAGTTGTACATCTGCCACTATTGAACTTGAATGGACCTAAGTCATAGACTTGGAAGGATTTAAAATAACGGGATGGAACAGTACTGCTTGTCTATGGAGTAGAATGGAAATGAGCTGGTATTGTCTTTATAATGAATGCTTCAGAAATATAAGAGCAAAAGTACGGCTGGAGCCTCCTACAGTGCTCTGTTTAGATAGATGCATTCAACATGTCATTGCTTAGCATTAACTATAGTCAGTGAAAACGAGGAAAGTTGAAAATGATTCCGAACTAGATATAAGCTTCGCTCTATTTCAGGCTCATTACCGATTTTTTTATGTGCGCATTAAAAGATATAGACAGCAGCTGATGCTTGAGATGCTACTAGGGGAGATGAATTTGTGTCAAGCTCTATGAACGCGCAGCTGGAATAGAGTGAAAGTGAGCTCTCACTTGTAGCGCTGTAGGATTCAGCCATGTTACCTTTATTGGAGTCTAGTCTGAGTTAAGAAAGAATGTTGTGCTCTAAACCTGTCATAAACCTGTCTGTCATAGTTTATTTATTGTTAGACACTGTGGTGTTTGTTGGAGCCTCGATTTGGTTGCGGAAGGCCCAGATTCACAGTCTGCAAGGGTTATCACTGGTGCCATTATTCTTGTTGCACCGAAAGCATTTGCTTAGCTTGCACAAAGTGAAAAAATGGACTCTTTCACATTTCCCCTTGCTGGCTGTAGTGACCTGTCTTATCTGACTGCAGTGACAGAGTGTTTGGTTCAGTCCGCAGGAGAGTACCTATTTGCTCTCAGTTTAGTACTCTTCTTTTGGCCCTCCTAGAATATATTATGACTTGTGGTTTCAACTTTAAAAGTTCAAAAGAAAAATTTTTATTGCAAAAATTTTTTTTTGCAGTCGGTGTAATTTGGAAGAACCGCACACCCTGGCTAACATTGCACGTGGCACATCTCTTTCCAGACACTAATGCATGGGATGTCCATAGTGGCCAGCTTCTTTGTCTACTTTGGATTTGCTCTGCTGTACAACAGCGTCTGCTACGACTCTCCGACCCTGCAGAACCCATACTGGGTCATGCAACACGCCATGGCCTCTGCACAGTTCTGGTTCTGCCTCTTGCTTATTCCGGTTATCAGCTGCCTTCCCAGGTGAGAGGGACTGCCTGTGCATAGTGCTATCTGTCTTCCAGGATCCTGAAAGTGTTGGGGCAACCTTCATATTATGTAGTGCCAACACCCCATCCCACACCAATGCAAATTCGTGGTTGCGAGTACACTCGGATTCACCATGAAGGCGGTCACATCAGGCTCAACCTACTTGGATAAGGTGCTCGACTGCAGTTTACGAGGGGGTACCCAAAAGAAACCGGACTAAATTTTTTGGTCGGCAAAGCTTATGTGGTACCGCGTTTTGCCACTAGGAGCGCATAGAACGAACATTCCAAAGTCAGTAAGCCAAGTGCCGTCGTTGAAGGAGGTCAGACTAGTTTAGGCAGAGTTTTAGAGTGACGACTATTTTGTGTGAATGTCGTTTTTGCAATGGCTGATTTTCGTGAACAGCGTGCGCCGGTGAAATTTTGATTTTTGCTGGGAAAAAGTTGAATGGAAACTCTTGAAATATTAAGAAAGACATACAAGGACGATGCTATGGGGACAACTCAAGTGTTCCTGAATCGAATCCTGAATCAAAGCAACAGTCATGTCAATGGAAAACTTCAAATTCACCTCGCCTCAAGAAAGCTTGTCAGGTGAAACCAAACCTCAAAACAATGCTGATTTTTTTTTTCGACGTGAGAGGAGTCGTTCATTGAGAATTTGTTCCGCAGGGTCAGACAATTAGCCAGGCTTTCTACTTGGATGTTTTGAAAAGATTGAGCAACAGTGTGCGGTGGAAGCGGCCAGATTTGTGGCGGTTGGGTGACTGGTTTTTCCATCATGGCAATGCCCCTGCTCACACAGCCTTGTCTCTACGACAATTTTGGACCAAAAATGGCGTGACCCGTATTCCTCAACCCTCATACTCTCCCGACCTTGCCCCGTGCTACTTTCTTTGTTTCCTAGAATGAAAAAATAGATGAATGCAAAGCTTTTCGCTGATGTTGCTGAGGTGAAGAAAAAAAACGACGGAGACACTGTGAAGCATCACAAAAGATGAATTTAAAAGATGTTTTGAAAAATGGAATGAAAGATTCGACAAGCGTATCATTGCAAGTGGGGAATACTTTGAAGGAGATTGAAGGTCTGTGCTTAAAATGTGAACAAATAAGTTCAAACAAAAATAAGTCCGGTTTCTTTTGGGTACCCCCTCGTATATATTTGCAGTAAGGTCAAACGAAAAACACATGAGCATAGCTGGCCTCTTGGTTATATCCTTCATCGCCACTCTATTTCAGAATACAAGTGACCGTCACTCCAGGGAAAAGCTATTGGTTTTGTTCAACTGACGTAAAACTGATTGCCTTCATATTGGCACAAGCTGTACAAGGTTTAGATAGTTGCAACAATCCTCTTATTCAGCAAATAGATGCTGTCTTGCACATTATGCTATGTTTAGTACCCATTTCAACAGCTGTAGCATTCAAGGTATGAAGTATTGTAGTTACTCTGTATTGATGAAGCCGATTTAATAAGTGAGAGTTCTTTAATTTACTGTAGTCTGACAAACAGAACTGTGCAGTTTCAACTGAGGTAGATTACAGGCTGGACTAAGTAATGATTTCTGAGGTGGCAATACCTGTACTCCTGATGTCCCATTCTGACTCAGTTCTGACACCGCTCAGGAATTCAGAGCTCTATTAAGTTCGGAGGAGTCGGGTCCTCCAGACAGGCCCAGATTATGTGATCTAGGGTAGCTGTTACCTGGCACCTAGTGCATTTTGCGGAATATTGGCCAGGGTAGACAAGCGGTAAATTGAGAGGGGAAGGAAATCAATAGGTAGGCAAATCTTGGACATCCCAGTCGTGATTGTTTGGACTCGGTTTCTGAAACAAAACGCATACTTCCATGCAGGTTTGTGGTGCGAGCCTTGCAGACAAGCCTGACTCCAGGGGATGTTATGCTAACACTGATAGAGGAGAGAACTCGCAAGAGGTCACGTGACTCAACTCGTGGCTCGGTGTCGTGGTCAAGGAATTCCAGAGGTGTGTCAGTGGTGTTTCAGTCTGCCTGCCGGCTGCCCTCAGATGACCTGCCATCCGTGGCTTCGTCGGCACCAACGGCATCCACGCTGGCTTCGTCACACTGCCTGCCGACACGGCCTACATCCTCGGTGGAAGACGTTAGAGCGCCGTTGCCTACATAGCACACCAGCCTACATTGCTAGAGATATGACATACTGTTTTTCAGACAAGCGGGTGTCTTCTGCCATCTGCAGGTTCCCTGTGCCTTCTGTTTTTATTTATTGCGTATGGATTTATACTGCTTCAGTGGTGGTGTCAGCCAATTGTGTGGAAAAGAATGACAGCAGAGACTTTTGCTCAGAAACGCGTTTTGCACAGGAGTGTGCCTTTTTCTGCGATGTTTGCCGTGGTTAGGTGCTGGTTGTGTGAAAAAAAAAAAACATTCTTGACAAGTTTCTGTCGTAGTCCTAATCATGTTGAGAAATAGCGCTGCCTCATATTTTGTTTTGGATCATATGCCATTGTTACCGATAGGCACGCTATGTAGCTTCGGCGATTTCTTAGTTAACATATGCCATCAGTTTTGAAACTTTTGAAGTTCAGCTGACAAGCAAATGTAATTGCACAGCAGATTACATTGGATGAACTTCTCTACTGTTAGAACCTATTTTTCACCTGCCTTTTGACAGGCTTTTTCACCATGTAGGACAGGGTAACATAAGGACTGAACATGTAGTGCTTAAAAAACCATTCTACTAGTATGTATGTATAAAACAAGCTTGAAGATTTGGTGACATCTCTTACAGCTGCATTACATCAGTTAGTACATAATTTTCTGTGGTGGTATGCATGCACAAGGAAATGTGTGAGCTCAATGATCAGCACCCCAGGTTCACATGTGCATTTTGTGTATTCACTGTTTGAGAACACAATATTTTGAGAATGAGTGCTCTGAAGTACCAAGACCACTGAAATTATGTTTGATGTTGAAAATTACTTTGACAACTCAAACTGCCCGTCGTGTACCGCACTCTATAGCAGGCATTTGCCATCTTTTGCCGGAGACGTGGTAAGAAATGCCACATTTTGTGTTTGTTCCACAGGTGTTTCAAGCTTTGTGCAACAATGCTGACCTGGATGGCAGCAATAAGCATGTGAGAAATCACTGCCATAAGCTTGTGGTTCAGAGAAGTGCTGCATAGAGTTGTTATATGCAGTCACACTAGTCATGTTTGCATCACCACACCATTCAGGTGGTACCAACGCAGTCGGTGGATACTGTTGAAGTGCCATTCGTAAACATTTTTTTGTAAAGTGTACTGCCTGCCTATTCTGTTGTTACTTCTAGCGCATTATTTCGTTGTTAATGATTGCATCATCGAATGCTGGTTATGATGAGTAATTTGCTTTTGTGTATGCAGTGTTGTTTTTCTGTTACTTGAATGCATGTATGTGAGTTTAAGTTCATTCTAGGGGCCAAGGAGCACTGTTGAGAGTTGACAATTGCATCATTTTGTTGCTCCACCATTATCATGCTTTGTTATGAATACTGTTCACAATTGATGACAGACATTGTCTTCCGTGTTTAGGCAGTGCGGTGTACTTACGCTGCTGAACAACTGAGTTATTTTAACACCAGCACAAATTGCAAAACATTCCGCCGCTTCTGGAAGGGAAATATTTGTGGGCATGAGTACTTTATCACTGTCTTCATATTTCATGGCTTGTTCTTTACTGCAGCTTACGAACACAACGTCTCAGGTATCTTGCAAGAAGCCTTGTGGAACTGTTAGTTCAGTTGTGTGGTCAAGCAGGGATGCGATTTGTCCAAGACCACTGCCACATTCTGCGTGCCTGATCAGACCTATATGTAACAGGGTACAGGATTCATCGTGACACTCATTTTAGTGTCTGAAGCCACTTCAATACTTGGGCCACGAAGTCCAGACTTGCCCGCCTTCAATGCTAACTGAGGTCAAGAAACAACTATAGGCTTCCCATTTACATGTACGGCGGAAATAAATTTTTAACAATTTAGTAGTGCACTTTGTTTGCGTTATGTCTTTTGTTCCAGCTCTTCTCCTCACAACTTTAAGCGAAGAACACATGTTGCCAGTGCATGAGAACTAATATTATGGCACATTACCTTCCCGGTTCTTTCATTGTTTTGCTTGTGTCTTGTGTCCGGTACACTTATTGTGTGGTGAAGTGCTTACTTTTGCTCTTAAGAAAGACTGTTTTTCTCATGACTGTCTTCACTTTTCCGTCATGTGCCACATTGTCTCCTAAGAGGATTGCACTAATGCAATGAGCTTTCTGCAAAAGCCACTATCATGATGGTTTGATGGTGCATGGTGTAGTGCTTTCCTTTATTAAATTGGTGACTGCCGGTGAGCATACAGAACTATTTATATAATGTCAAGTCGCCTGCTGGCATGATGGTGTGGCTGTCCATTTTTGAAGTACAATGTACATTTTGTACATAGAACAAATGCTTGTCGGCTGTGTAAATATTTGTGTTGTCGTTAGCCTCTTCGGGAAGAGGTGTACGCATTTGTGTGTTTGCCTGCCTGCAGCAGGGTGGTCTGGTGCTTCCACTTTTTCTAATCATGGCACATGGACAGTGGCCATCGAATGTGATAATAAATGCATCTACTGCAACATGTATGGATACCAGTTCCATTCTGCGCACCTTTATCAGACTACAAAAAGGTTAAAACAGTGCCTGTCAGAACACGGTGTTGAAATAAAGCGATTCATTATCACAAGAATAAGCATTGATTGTAGTTTAGTGTCGTTTCTTTTTAAGCGGTGTCGCATATTCACAGAAACCAGAACCAAGTCACATATGTAGGGCTTGGACTTTGAACTGCTTCCAGTGTTATGTAAGTAGGATTGAGAGAGGAGGGAACCTTTCTCAGTGGTACATAATATATAGTTTTAGCAGACCAAATTGACGGTTCGCTCCACTTATGCTGGCCCGCTCAGGACCACGTATTAGTGTTTTAGCTGACTGTAGACAGCGGTGAACCACACATAGAGTACTATCGGGCCGGAATGAAACGCGAACACGGGAACGCGTGGCCTGTGGCTAATTTTGGTACAGCGCGTGCCGTCTAGCAGCGTCCGCGATAAGCTGCTGACGTGTGCACTGGGTTGGTGGCTTCTTCCCTATGCAGCCTTTGCTCGACTTGCCGAGTTTGGCAATCCCCGTCTAGCACCGGCATGGCCCCAGCCACATCGCTTTGAATCCGACGTCATGACTCCGGTCTCGGCTAGCAGGATGACGATGTGGTTTTTGCTCCTCCTAACTACCGCGTTACTTCTCAGTGCAATGATGAAGCTTGACTGCCCAATGCGGTCGGTTATGATTGTGCAAGCGACATCTGCTTCGGCAGGATGTCGAAGGCTCAGGTCGATCATTCTTGTGTGTATGCGTAAAAAAAAATGCGACAATTTTAGTTAAACGTTCTGAAATGTCGCAGAGGCTATGACGGATGCCGTAGTAGAGGGCTAATTTTAATTTAGACCACTTAGGTTTCTTTAAAGTGCGCTTACATCGCACAGTGTACGGGCGGTTTTGTATCTCATCTTAATTGACATACGACCGTCGCCACCTGGATCGAGCCCGTGACATTGGAATTAAAAGCCACTTGCCAAAGCCACTGAGGCGCCGTAAAAAAAAAGTTTCCCAATTTAATTTAGTTTTTATTGACTCTTAATTAATTAATTCACTCTTTTATTCACAGCACAACTGAAATTGCACAAATATTGCACAAATGACGTTTTCCTGAAATGTATGTGATGCAAAAATTAAATACAGACATCACGCCGAAGCGGCCGTCACTAGCACGTTCATGACAGAGGTCATCCGGCAGTCTAATGGCCGAGAGATCGCGCTGAGAGATAACGCGGTCATCAAAGAAAGAGAAAACCGCAACGTCATCCCGCTCGCCCAGATCGTGGACTGGCGAGTGTCGGTATCGAGGCAACACGGCTAGCGCCATGCTGGAGCTAGACGGGGATTGCCAAACCGCGGCAAGTCGAGCGAAGGCTGCACTTCTAGGCACAAAAGCTGCACACAGGGCAGCTGGGGAAGAAGCCACCAACCCAGTGCACACGTCAGCAGCGTATCGCGGACGCTGCTAGACGGCGCGCGCTGTACCAAAATTAGCCACAGGCCACGCGTTCCCGTGTTCGCGTTTCATTCCGGCGCGATAGTACCTGGTGTTAGAAAACACAATTTCAGCTACAACAAAATTTATAATTTGTTGTTCTACCCTAAAACAGAGGAATTAATCTTCGTTGCTAGACATTTTCAGTCTGCAGCTGCTGAACCTGCTCGCCGGCTGACATTTTCAGTCTGCAGCTGCTGAACCCGCTCGCCGGCTGAGCGGAGCAGGCGCGCAAACCTCCTGTGCAGCAGATTAACAGATGCAATCAAGATCTCCTGGAGGGTACGGGATTAACAGGGATTAACAGTAGTTTTCTCGAATACAGCTTGAATTCGCACACACTGGCAAAGCAGCAGGTTGCGGAAGTGGAGACTGCAGTGCACATACGGTCACTCCACCAGTGCTGGAGCTTGTGAACATGGTCAATGCATGCTCATGCCTGCGCATGGCTTGAACAAGGAAACAAGGTACGCACAGAGCCACTATTCCATGAGCCTGCTTCTCAAGAGTGCATGCATAAAAAAAATTACGTGAGGATCAGACATAGTTCAATTTACTCTCGATTACTTTGATGCTTTTACTCTTAGCTGAGACCTCATCAAGCAATAGAGTTTTTCTGGAGGGTGAAAGTGAGAGGGGGTGGGTCGAGGGTAGCAGTGGGTATAGTGGCTGAAGGTTGGTGCTTCAGTAGGGCATCTGGCTTTTCCGCGGCACATGTTTGAATACATTTTGCCATCGCTTTTTCTTTTGCTACTGCATGGGCTTCTAATGGGTGGAGGCCTTGTGGAGGGTGAGGTAAGTGGGTTGGTGGTGGGTGGTGCTTCTGGAGGGTTAAGGTGGTGGGAGGTGGCTCCTTTCACCTCAACAGATAGATTCTTCGAGAGGTGTACGAGGGGGTACCCTAAAGAAACCGGAATTATTTTTGTTTGAAATTATTTGTTCACATTTTCAGCACAGACCTTCAATATCCTTCAAAGTACCCTCCACTTACAATGATACGTTTGTCGAATCTTTCATTCCATTTTTCAAAACATTGTTTAAATTCATCCTTTTTGATGCTTGACAGTCCCTCCGTCGTTTTTTTCTTCACCTCAGCAACATCAGCGAAACGCTTTCCATTCACCTGTCTTTTCATTCTACGAAACAAAGAAAGTAGCACGTGGCAAGGTCGGGTGAGTATGAAGGTTGAGGAACAGGGGTCATGACATTTTTGGTCCGAATTTGTGGTAGAGACAGGGCTGTGTGAGCAGGGACATTGCCATGGTGGAAAACCAGTCACGCGTCTGCCGCAAATCAGGCCGCTTCCCCCAAACACTGTTGCCCAATCTTTTCAAAACATCCAAACAGAAAGCCTGGTTAACTGTCTGACCCTGCGAACAAATTCTGAATGGACGACACCTCTCAAGTCGAAAAAACAAACCAGCATTGTTTTGAGGTTTGGTTTCACCTGACGAGCTTTCTTGAGGCGAGCTGAATTTGAAGTTTTCCATTGGCATGACTGTTGATTTGATTCAGAAATTTAATTCAGGAACACTTGAGTTGTCCCCATATCATCGTCCTTGAACGTCTTTGTGAATATTTCAAGAGTTTCCGTTCCCCTTTTTCTGAGAAAAAAATTAGAATTTCACCGGCGCACACTGTTCACGAAAATCAGCCGTTGCAAAAACGACACTCACACAAAGCAGTCGTCACTCTAAAACTCTGCGCAAACTAGTCTGACCTCCTGCAGCGACGGCACTCGGCTTACTGACTCTGGAATGTTCGTTCTATGCGCTCCTAGCGGCAAAACGCGGTACCACAGAAGCTGTGCCGATTCAAAAATTTAGTCCGGTTTCTTTTGGGTACCCCCTCGTACGAGGTCTGTTAGAAAGTATCCGACCTTATTTGTTTTTGCGAACACCTGATGGATATGAAATAAGCACGCTTGCATCATCCGACCTTGAACCTTAGTGCACATGCGCAAATTTTTTCCCGCCTGCTGATAGCGTTAGTCGCTGGGACGCAGCGTTTGAGTGAGGTAGTGCGCAATGCTCTCGTCAGTTTTTTATTGCAAGGAAAATGGCGGAGCGACTGGAGCAGCGCTACTGCATCAAATATTGCCAGAAACTCGGCGACAGCCAAGTGAAAACCATTCGAAAGATTCACACGGCTTTCGGTGACGATGCTATGAGCAGCACACAGATTAACCAGTGGTAAAGCCGGTTTAAAGACGGCCGCACATCGGTGGAGAGCAATCCAAACTCCGGCTGGCCATCAACATGCCGAAATGACCAGGTCATTCCCATAGTGAACGCTGTGGTGAGGCGGGACCGTCGTGTGACTATCCGAGAAATTGCGGAAGAGGTGGGCATCAGCACTTTTTCTGCACATTCCATTATCACCTTAGATTTGGCCATGAATAGAGTTGCGGTGAAATTCGTGCTGAAGCTGCTCACGGTGGAGCGAAAGCAACTTCGTGTTGAAGCCTCACAGGACGTGCTGGATTCCACAAACAGTGACCCCGACTTCATGAACACCATAATCACTGGTAACGAGTCTTGGGTGTACGGGTACGACCCAGAAACCAAATCCCAGTTGTCACAGGGAAAGCATTCCACGTCACCAAGACCAAAGAAGGCCCGCCAAGTGCGCAGCAACGTCAAAATGATGCTGACTGTTTTCTTTGACTCCTGCTGTGTGGTTCACAACGAGTACGCACCACAGGGTCAAACAATCACCAAAGAGTACTGCAGGGACGTCTTCCATCGCTTACGTGATGCTTTGCGGTGCAAGAGATCAGAGTTGTGGTCAACAGGAAATTGGCGCATCCATCACGACAATGCTCCTGCACATTCCTCGCACTTGATTCAGACTTTTTTTGGCGAAAAACCAGACTCCTGTAGCTCAACAGGCTCCTTACTCTTCTGATATGGCCCCCTGCGACTTCTGGCTGTTTCCCAAGATCAAGAGGCCATTGAAAGGAGTGCAATTTCAGACAAGAGAGGACATTATGGCTGCAACAACAGCTGAGCTAAACTTCATTCCGAAAGAGGCCTTCTCGGAATGCTTCTAACAATGATGCACCGCTGGGAGAAGTGTGTGGAGTCCCAAGGAGACTACTTTGAAGGTGGTTAAGTTTCCAACATGCCAGTTTTTTTTTTCTGTGGCCAAAGGTCGGATACTTTTCTAACAGAACACGTATATATAGCAGCACCGCATTAGCAGTAAAAAGCTCGACTGCCAGTAATGCAACAAGCCTACTGAACCAGAAGAGTCCTTTGGAAACAAACCACTTTCGGCGTTTATTGGGCAGCAGTTACTATTTTCACTTCAATACAACAATACTCGCGTTGTGATGAAACCTTGGCATATTGGACTATAGGGTGTTTTCGAGTTCTCGTGGTAAAATGGATTTCCCAGGAAATCGAAACTATGCACGATGGAAGTCTCCTCTTGTGCCGCCAGTCTTTGAGGTCAGCTGAACGTCGGTGACTTTCAAGTCTCGGCTGACTGCTTTACACATATCGTAGACCGTTAAGGCCGCGACAGTCACAGCGCTCAGCGCTTCCATCTCAACGCCAGTCTTTCCAGTGCACTTGGCGTAACTTTCAATCAGCACTTCGTATGTGCTTTCCGAAAGTGTCAACTTAACGTCCACTTTAGTCAGGGCCACTGGGTGACACAGCGGAATCAGCTGGGACGTGAGCTTGGCCGCGCCAATGCCGGCAAGCTGAGCCACGGTCAGGACGTCGCCTTTCTTCATGTTATTGGCTTTTACCAGGTCGTAGACGTGTTTTCCGAGCAGTACGCGCCCAGATGCAGTCGCTATTCGCACAGACTCAGGTTTTTCCGCAACATCAACCATCTCAGCACCACCTTGCTTGTTCACGTGCGTCAAGTTTCCGCTGCTGCACCCGGAAAGCAGACGAAGATTGCCAAAAGCAGCGCACGACTGAACCACTCGTCTTGAAAGGAGCACAGGGTCACTCATTCTGCCCAAGCGATGAGCGCACCCAGGGACAAGCATGATGGTCACTGTCACAAACACGGTGATTAGGCGCACTACAAAAATGATAACTGCAACTATTACCCGCTACAGGTATATGCAGCATGTGCGGCACTTGCCCCGGAACGCAGACACAGCTGCCTCAGCAAGCCGCAACAGCTGCGCTTTTGTCAGAGAGCAGTCGGTGATGCTCTGGCCGAAACTCGCCAAAGATGTGCAGCGGCGGTGCTGTCGTTTTGCACGTTTTACCGGGGATGGCATTCGGTGGTACGGCAAATATCACTCTGAAAATATCGTTGCTCGCATAGCTAGTCAAGATTAGCAATAAAGGTGTCTGTGCTTTTCCACACCTCCCGAAATGGCAGGCCTTTGAAATCTCTTGCGTCGTGACAACTGCCTTCAACCGCTTTCATAGTACGTAAAGCCTGCACAATGTAGTACAGTACGCATCATGGCCCGCGTAAACGTAGCACGCGATACCAACTCGATACATAGCACTCCACAAAGTAGTAGTAGTAGTAAAAACGTTTATTTCGGAAGAAAAGAGTTAGGGCATATGGGGTGGGGGACAGATAGATTTGGAGCTTTCTCCGATTTCTCCACTTAGTGCATTGGCGTCTGCTTTTTCCGGTCTGGTTTAAGGGCAGCAGCAGCGCCAAGTTGAACTGCTAAAAAAAAAAAACTTTTATGGGAAACATTTTTTTTTCTTTTTGCAATAAGATTACAACAAATATAAAAGAAAAAAATGTACCCTGGGTATTTATGGTGTTTGGAAAAGGCAAAAACCAGATGATGTCATGATAAACAAGTATGGCGTCTGGAGATACCCGCCGTCTATGCAGCGAAACTGTGAGCTTTATTACGGAATTCGGCCTGTTTGAACAGCTATGTATTCACATTAACTACACGTAACGTAGTCTCAAAGCCTTGAATTCGCTGCCTTGATATTTACGTGTTGACCCAGAAGGCCTGCCTTGCTAAACTGAACCGCTCCAAGTGGTACGCCCATTGCCTTGGCTGCATCTTTGTTTTTTACATGTGCAAGGTTTTTGTCTCTTGTCACTTGTGAAGCTCCGTATCAGCTCTGTACCGCGGATATGTTTCGTCGCACCACTTCAGTACCTGGATGATCCTGTGGCGATGAAATCGGTGTCATACTGGTCAGTCGTGCGAAATTTGATACCGATCGTGCAGTCGTGTGCTTCCTGTGTTCCTCGTCAACGCCTTGCAGACAGCGCAGTGTTTCCCTGCCATCCCCTTGAGATAACAGTAAACGCAACAGCGCGCGTTTCTCCCAGTTGGCGGCGTGAACATAAGCTAACTACGCTGTTCACTCCGTGCAGGAATTCGCCATGTCTTTACCGCCATACAGTGACAGCCCCACTCCGACGCCGTTCCGCAGTCCGGTGGAAGATGACTTGCCTCCGTCTTACGACGACATCACAAACCCCAACGGTATGAATTCTTTGGCGGATGGCTGAAACTAAGCCTGCATGGTTCCCAACTAAAACTCGCGCGCGTTCCGATCAACGCCGCATGTTCATCAGTTCTGGGTGCGGCGTCGGTGTCACAGACGTCACAGCGTTTCCGCTGAACGTTTTTTGAACACAGCCCACAGTAAAGGCTGAGCTGCATGCACGCGAAAACTCACGCGAATGCGAACGCGACGGCGGCACGCGTCGCGCGAAGCTCCGCGCGAAGCTTCGCGCGAACGAAATGTATGTGTCGCTTGGTTCGTCGCTCGGATCTGCCGAAATAGAAAATTTCGCCTGTTCGCCCGGAAGTGCATGCGCGATCAGCCAATAGCATGAACGCTCAGCGTACGTCACTGCCGGTTATTTCGCGTGCTTTTTTTTTTTGAAGCGTTGCATTGCGATCGCCGCGTATTCACGCTTCCTACAAAACGACGGCCAACCAAAACTTCAGTGAGCGCCCTTATTGACGCCGTCGAGTGCGAGCAGGTCTTTTGGGACCTGCAGCACAGGTACTATGAACATCGCGGCCGTTCTGATGCGGCTTGGTGCCGAGTTGCAGAAGCCGTCGGTGCACCAGGCGCACCAGTTTCGTAAACAATTTCATTGACTGCTAACTGCTTCAGTAGGCAGACTGGACATTTACGAAGTGAATGCGCTCATTTATATTTCATGCATGTGGTCTTAGCTGCCGTCGAGCGATCGTTATCATTCGCTAGAAAATGCGCGCTGCCGCGTAGCAGATTTGCCTGACAAGGAAAGCATTGCATGCAGAACTAGAATTATACCATTTCACAGAAATACGGTACAGGCTTTATCTTGTGGCGGGTTTAACGGCGGCCGGATTAAATTCTTGCAATTTTTTTTACTGTTGTTGCATTTGCGAATACCTTTGCGAATACCTTTGCGGTGTGCTATGCCAGGAACACTGAGCGCTGTCGCCGTTTCGCGTTGCCGTCGGTTTCGCGCTGTCGCGTGCATGCGTCTTGCCCCTGTACGCGACAGAGCGAACCACGTTCGCCTTCGTCGCGCCGCTCGTCGCGTCGCTCTCTTTTTCGCTTACATGCGTTCCAGGCTTAACGGCACATGTCTGGAGTTTGTGGTGCAACTTTTAGTGTTTTGCGCGATAAGCACGGAAGCCAAGCCTAATGGACTCGGTCAAACCGGTGCTATTTTAGCTTCCAAAGTGAGGACCCAAGCTTCCTGGTCTTTTGAGAGATTGTGTATTTGTGGACACGTTCAGATTTATTTCAGCTTGAGGTCTTCACTATACACGCTTTTATTCCACCTCCATCAAAGTGTCAACAATTCTATGGTTTTACATTCAGCAGAATTCCAGCACACTGTTGTTGACCAGGAAAACATTTTTGTACGCTTTGACAAGCATGCCATGTACAGTCCCGGCCATAATATTACGGAGCATGCTTCGGTGACAAAACTTTTGTCATGCCATAGCTTATGAAAAGTATGGACTTTTTTTGCATACGTTAGCGCGTGCCTCAGTTGCGCTCACGCATGAACCCAAGAAACCGTTGTCGTCTCTACGAAACTCGAAGTATGCTCTGTAATAGTACACCCAAGCAGATTACTTCGGCCAAAGATTGATGTCTAGGATCATGATGCATATGGAATAACAAGTGTGCTAGAGGGCTTCTTCATAAACAGTGTTGAAGTACAGGGCATCGAAGTGTCTTCAGTGCCTAATACAGGTACTCTCTGCATGTAGTGGCCTCATTCTTGTAGTGCCCTTTTTATTGTGGACTACTCGTTAGCCAAATAAAAAAAAATATGGCTCTTTAGACTAAAAGATGTCGTGCTGTTATAGTATTATTTCTTCTCCTATTTTTTTTTCCCATTGTGCGACCAAAGCGGCAGTTTTGCTTCAGGTAATAAAAATTTACCTAATCGCTTGTGCCCCATGCCCTTTTACAGCACCTCCTCCATCATACCAGTCACTCTTTGGGAAAGTTCGAGAAGCCCACAAGACATCGAGTGGTGTGCTCAACTTTTTGCTAAATGTAACAGTCCTCATACTGGGCACCCGTGAGTTATCTTCTGTTGAATGTCATCTCATTGTTTCTTTTTTATTCATAGAGATATGTATTTTAGTTCCTTCGTCATGCATCAGTCGTGTGGCATAGCTGCTTGCAGTGAGTTTGTTTCAGGAAGTATCTGAGGATCAAAATTGTGGAGGGTGCTTATGGCAAACTTACATGCTTTGGATGCATCTTTCTTTATTCCGTTTTTATTTTGTAATATATTAACAAAAATTTTTCCCTGTTAACTTATTAGCATACAGTTGTAAGACAATGCATATACTAGGCTCACCTTTGTCCACCAAGAAGCAATGCATTTTTGTGGTCTATGGTTGCCTGCTTACCTCGCGGTTTGAAAGTCCTGAGTTCCATACCCCATACCTTTAAAAGAAATATTATTTTTCTTTGCCTGGTCACGCGGGTTCTGGGACGCCACATTTGCTGGACATCATGTTTTGCTGATGAGCCGTATAATGCGTTTGCATAATGGCATATTTGTGCAGCTTATCTCTGTGAATAATAATGGCATATGAAATTTGACCAACTTTTTTTCTAAAAAAATGACATACAGGAAAACCTTGTAATATGAAGTCATTGGGACCATGAAATATACTCATGAGTAACCGGTTTTCGATTTAATCAAGCACTGAAAAAAAAAAGGGCCCAGGCAGAAAATTTTGTTGCAGGAACGCGCTGCTTTTATTTAATGAACTTTGTGATGTCCGTAAATTGCCACATATACCACTAACTCTTAGCCCTTGCTGGCCAAAAAAAAGATTAATAGCTAATATTCGATTGAGTAAGAGAACAGTATATTGCCTCATGAGCCTAACAGGCAACAGGTAACAAATTCAAAACAACATACTAATTGATTTGCAATTAATACTTATGTTTGGGCAAGCTTGCTCATTTCTATTAAGGTTTGTTCTTGCACCATAGAGTAACATAAAAGTAAAGAGCGGACACTCGGGCACTTTCGCGGCCGAGTTCGGCGCTTCCCCTTTTCCGCCAGATGGCACTGAACGTGCAAATAAAAAAAAAGAAAAAGAGTATGGTCTTCGCATGTCTTGGCTTGCAGTGACGTGCGCTGCGCGCCTACGGCCGCAGTTACGTCAGCAACAGCGGCGTTTTTTAAGTGCGTCAAGCCAACGGGCAAGCACGCCCAGGCGGCAGTGAGCGACGGACCGACGGTGTGAGCGGCTGTATTTTTTTGCGGCGTCTGCAAGCTTCGTGGGCATGTCCGTTTTGTGTACTGCTGTGGTGCTGCGACGGTTGTTTCTTCCACCCCGTGAACTGTCCAACACGAAGCTGCAGCTGTCGGCCTTAAAGGCGGCGGCGGCGGCTCTTCCTAAGCACTTCCAAAGAGGCAACAAAGCTGCGTCAAGGGCAGATGCCCACCACCAGGTTTTGAAAGTAGAGCCTCCAAGATTCCTGATATCAGCTATCATCTCTGAGGCCAGTGCGTTTCCCCGGGTTCGCTAGGTGCACAAAAGTCGGCCGCTGGAGC